>NC_133787.1:37175467-37272420 GCF_003597395.2 Chelonoidis abingdonii | reverse complement strand
CTTTTAAACAATCCAGTTCTCTGATTGGTCCTCTGGTCAGGTGTTTGGTTCCCTTTGTTCACCCTTTACAGGCAAAAGAAAATTAACCCTTACCTTACCTATCTACTTATGACAGGGGCGTTGATATAAGAAGGAACAGTTCTAGTCATTTAATGGTACATTCAGTGGAGGCACAAGCAAAAAATAGGTTTCCTGAAATTTTGAGTTGTGGAGAGCAATGTCCCTTTCCACTCCCATCCCTTTGGTTTATGCTTAGAAATACTCAATCTCCTTTACTTTAGATCAGCAGCACCCAGAATCTAAATTCACTTTTTTTTTTGTTGCAGGCAGAGAAATATGTGGCCCATGGTTATGCTGGGGAAAATTTTGAGCTCTGAGCTAATTGTAATGGGGTTTAAGACTGTATACAGAGACTAAAGGAGTGAAGGAGTAGTATTGGACCAAGAGGGTCTCACCCCTCAGCAGCTGCAGAGCATGCTTCAAATGGAGGATCTGCTCAAAGGGGAATTCTGACAGGCAGGCAGAGAGTGGCGATGCAGGGGGGAATAGGAATGAAGGAGAGGCTGTCCAAAGGTAGGAAGACAGTTTTCAGTTTCTGGGGACAGAGCTATCCAGAGGAGAAGGACCTGGATTGTGGAAGTAAACCACAACCAAGAGGGGAAGGGCCTGACCCTTTCTCCACCTCCACTCCCTGCTGAGATAGAATAATTGAACACTGGGAGGAGAGCTAGGGAATACTTATTTGACCATGTGGGCTGCTGAGACTGAGAACTCCCCACTGGGGTGGGGAGAGGACTGAAGAGAGAGCAGAGAGTTAGGAAGCAGCATGGGGAGCTAGTTAGGTGCATTAGAAAGAGACAACTGAGGCACTTAACGCCACTCCCTTGGGACCCTTAGCTGAGACCAGTGGAGATGGAGGTCCTGGGTCCCACCTACTGGCTACTGCCAGGAGAACTCTGGGGCACTGGAAATGACTGACTGAAGCTTGACCGCTAGCCTTGCTGACTCCTATGCAAGCCCATCCCAGGATGCTGGAGTTGGAAGGACTATTGAGCTATGGCCTTCCTGCTACACCTGCTGGCTTCCAAGTAAAACCTGCCACTCTAGTTTTATACTTATGTAGAACAACTTTTGTTAATGCCTTTGTAGGATCTGTATAGAAGAAATAATGCTGATTAAATTACACAAATTGATTAGTGCTAATATTTTGTCTTTAAATTTAGAATAGGCTTCAAGTGAAACAACAAATCTAAGAAGTTATGGTCTGAGTGATAAGTTCAAATAAAGAGCTGAAATCTAGTCATTTTGCTGGGGGCAATGTTATATAGTGGTTAGAGCAGTGGCCTGTAAATCTGGTCTCCTGGGTTCTGTCATTTGCCGTGTAACCTTGGGTAAATCTCTCTCAAACTCTTTCTGCTTCAATTTCCCCATCTGCAAAATGGATCTAGTAATACCTCTTTGAAATCCTTGATGAAAAGTGCTTTTACAAGTGCAGCACTATTTATTTGCTATAGAAGCAGAGGAGCCAAAACAGATTGGAAGTGATTGAAGATCCTAAGCAAAACTTCTTGGCTTGTCTCCACTGGAAACTCCTATTTTGTGATATACCCAACAATAATCCCAATAGCTATATGTAGCAGTAAGTTTACAGCCAAATAATGCTGTAAGTAGCTATTTCTTCAGCTGTAAAAAATGCAGCTCTCTGCAGAAACCTTCCAAGGTTTGTGACTTCCATCTGACAAAAATAGGACAGAGTTTGGCATGAATTTTCATTCTTGGACCATGATGGTTGTTCTAGCACTAGAAAAATGTGCCAAGACTAGTCATGGTACAGATTGAAATTAATTACAGTTTCCTCTTATACTTTTTTTATTCTGTGAATTTTAGAATAGGATAACCAGTTTGTTTGCAGGGATGTTGTTTAATGTGTATGTTGCAAAATGTTCAGGGATCAAAAGAAATCATGGAACAAATACAGTTATTTGAGTAACTAGTATTCTAGTTTCTGGTTAACCAGCAACAATTCTATTTCTGACCCCTCTTCCATGTATGACAGTCTGTCCTGTGGGATGATAGTCCTCTCCTTGCAGGTTGGAGTCCGTGGAAAAGCCCCTGATCTCTCTGCCTCCACTCCTGGGTGGTCAGTTGACCAGGGATCTTTCCATTGTGGCAGAGGCTTTCAGGGATAGAACAACCCCAAAATTTTGAATTTCACTCCATTGGAGACTCCAGAAACAAGTGTAAATATTTTTTTTAATTCTGTCTTTTTTGGCCAGGAGTTTCTAGCCAGCCTTTCCTCATAGATTGCTGCAGGAGCAGATTACAAATGCTCTAGTTCATCCTCTCTAGTCAGGAGCACTAAGCCAGACTGCCCCAGCCACAGAGAGGAGCTTGTACCTGAAACAGAGAGCAACCCAGAGGTGAAGGAGAGGGCCAGGTCTCCCTGAAACACTCCAGACACTCTTGGCAGGCAGGAGGGCTGGGTCCTTACCAAAGCCAGGGAATTGGGCTGCGGATAAAATTTGAAAATGATTTGCATCCTGACTCTCAGAAATCTTAGTAAACCATGCACTCTCTGGTTGTACTTGTTGTTAGCAGGATTTTCTTAGTCCTGGGAATATTGACAATTAATATTGTTAATTAACACCCTACTCTTCATCCTTAGTATCCAGCTTTCAGTGCACTTGGAGGTCGAAATATTGCATACTCCTAGCTGGTGAAGGAGGCAAGAAAAGCAGTGGGCTATACTGTTATGCCTGCTGAATACTTCTTGGCGACGACCTAGCTTCAGTAATTCTAGTTTGTATAAATAGTGTAGTTAGTATATTTGCAGTATTTTATGTTGTCCTGGTTGGTTGGTTCGGTGGGGTTGTTTTTTTGTTTGTTTGTTTGCTTGGTCATATGTGTGTCACAAGATGGTTAGCTGGAAACAATTATATATGAGAGAGAACATATATAGCTTAACTTAGTTTTCTTCACCTGATTACTTGCCTAACATATATGTTACAGTTAGAACATCTAAACATCTACTTTAGAACATCCAAAGTAGTTGTCCATCCCATCTGTGTAAAATATATCCTTGCTTTAAATAACAAATTTCTTGTGCAGAATAAATGTCAGCCTTTAGAGATTTATAAACCTTGCCTTTTTTCTTCATGCTAAGGTCCATAAATCTCTTACAATGAGGACTATGCCCTGTTTGCAAGTTGGGGATAGAACCAGAGCCCACAGTCACTGGCAGCAGGGGAATATCCTGTCCCTGTCCCTTGAAGTTCCCTCCATTTTTTTCCCCAGCTCTCACAATGGCATGCAGTCTCAGCCAGGCTTTCTTGCTGTAGGGATTTTCTGAGGGGAATTCCAAACTTTATTTCAAATTTGTAGACTAACAATTTGGTTCAATAATGTATCTCTCCAGTTCCCAGCCTTATTCCAGGGCTGTATTTGGTTTTGGGAGAGATTGTCCCTTCAGCTTTGTTTCCTCCTCTGAGGTGTAGCTCACAGAGGAGGTCTGCTATTGCAAGGCCACTTCTCCATCCAGGACCAGGTAGGTTTAAAATGAATACTTTTGTTGAAATTATTGTTGGTCTCATGCACCCCAAAAGGGAAGTTAACCAATAGAACTTTTTCTACTGGGTAGTGCAAAGTCTATAGTTTAGTTACTATGTTAAACCAGTGAAATGTAGCCTTGAGTACCTCCTAGGAGAATTTTATTGTGAGTATGTAAATGTCACAGCAAAAATGTCAAGTCTCTGTTTTAAGTACATTTCCATGCAGTTTCCAAAATTAAATGCTTCCTTTGGGTATCAACCTTATTCCAACCCTGTAAGATTCTAGAGCACCACCTTGGAAGCTCATTTTGTTCCTCACAGCAGTGTGGTGTGTAACCCCCTGCTGTTATACTTCCTATTCATTAGAGCAGTGGTTCCCAAACTTGTTCCGTCTGGTTTTATTTGAAGTTGAGAACTTCCTCTAATTAGACCTGATGGTATACTTTTTTACACACACAGGTATTCCTTGCAACTTTTGTAGCATTAATTCCCTAAATAAATCCAAGAAATATTCCTCCTTTGGCTAAGCATCAGAGCATCTTTAGGAGCACTGACAGTTTCAAGACAGAGTTGGCATGCCGTCTGTATTAGGATTTGCTAGATGTTCACGTGGCCATCAATACTTAAGTTCACCACGTTCTGCATATTGGTCATTCAGTCTTAGCCAACCTCATTTAACATGTGTGCTTGGACACCTCGCTATGGATGATCCTACTTCCAACACCGGAGGTGCCCTGCTATGAAAATTCCATCATAACAGGTTTGTGAACCTTAGCACAAAAAAGGGAAGATGAATTTATCCATGCTTACCTGAAAATTTCCCTTCTCAAGTAATAAGATCCACAGATCCGGTCCACTCTGGAAACAGTGGATATCAATTTTCATCTCTGTCCTGGATGATCCAGGTATTTGGGCTGCTTGTTGTGAGGTGGAATTTACCACGCTCTTCAGTAAGAGACATTGTAGTGCTTTTCCCTCAATATATTTTTAACACAATCTGTAATTTAGGAAAGTAGATTTTAATGGTCCTGGCTGTGGAAGTTGTCTCAGCTGGATGGAATGTTAGGTGGTAGACTATTTCCCTGCTGCCAGTGACAGAAAGATTTTTTTTGCTCCCAAGCTGTAAGTAGGCCAATGTACCCGTTGTAGTGGGTCTGTTGAGCTTATTACTCAAAAAAAGGAAACTGTCAGGTAAGCACAAATAGACTTTCTTATTTCACATTTGAATTTAGATTGCAGGGTGGAGGAAGGGGATAAGACATTGCTAGACCTCTGTCCTTCCTATCTTTTTCTATATTTATAAAACATAGAGAGAGATTTTGTTTTCATTGTAGGAGAAATATGTTGCTTTCCACACTGATCCCAAAGAAAGCAACTGAATACAAATGAAGCTTGGATTTTTTGTTGCATGCACATTACGTCTTAAGTGCCTCATTGTACTTCCCTTTAAACAGCCTCAAGGTTTTTTTTCCACAGTTGTCAGTTTTTTCTTTTACTACTATAAAGGAAAAAGTGCTAGTGCTTGAATGGTTGATTCCAGTCTCAAAGGTGACATATTTCATGCTTGTAATTCAGTTTGCCTTCAGGACATATACTTTCAACATCAGTGCATCTGTACAGAACTGGCCCTTTTGGTTTGGTAATTGTGTTTTGGAACATGACATTTGATTGAAGTCTTTGAGGACTCTAGTCTTTAGAATTATCACCATCGACAAAAGTCTTAGTTAAGTACTATGAAAGTTGTATGCACTGTTGTAGCTGTATTGGGCCCAGGATATTGGAGAGACCCATAATATCTTTTATTGGACCAACTTCTGTTGGTGAGAGAGACAAGCTTTCAAGCTTACACAGAGCTCTTCTTCAGACCAACCTTGTTTCTCTATTATGAAAGTTAATTTTTCTTCAAATAATTACTTTGTTATACTTTCTCTGTGTACAAAAACAGCTAGTGTGACAGCCCTGAACACTAAAGTTTTCTATTTTTAGAAGGGTCACAGCACAGATAGTGGAAATGTAGGTTTCCTCACCATTTCAGTCCTGGCTGGGAAGGACCATCTGCTAAGGGTGTTGTTGGTGGTACAATCTACATGTCCATTCAATCCTTTTGTCACTGCCAATGAGCGGCTAATTCAGATTGCTTTACATTATGGATGCTTATCTGCAGTGAACTATGTCCTGGTTATTTATAGCGTGGACTGCTATAATAGGATCTAAGTCTAGAGAACTCAGCTGGGACCACTAACTCATTTCTGATAGGTTATCAAATTGTAATATCGAGGCCAGTTCAGCTGTAATTGAAAGTTTAGAATGGGTTAGGTGCAAGAGGTGTAAGGTTCCCTGTCCTCTTGTTAATTCCACAGACAATTAAGTCTCTGCCCTGATTCTTTGAATGCATTTAGAGGCACTTTTGTATGTGTCCAACATTGACAAAAATAGTAAAAATGTTACTTGTCACACATACATCATTTCATGTTTATTACCAGCAGTCACAAAGATGCAAAAAACTGTGGAGGATCAAATGACAAAGCCCATATAGCACATAGATTTTTGCTACAGAGTGCTTATGCAAGTCATTTGTTCCTTTAAATGAGAAGGATTGATGGGAACATTTTGTGTTTAAGGTGTTATGCGATTCAGTTTGTAAATCTGGATACGTGTATTATGGATATCTGCATTTCTACATTCCTTTTAAAAATCAAATATAAGTGGGAAGGCAGAGCATTTTAATATGTTCTTCATTTCAACTATAAAAGCATTAGTTAATGCACACTAGTACAAGACCTTTTCTGGTAGAGGCCAAGTGAAAGAGCTACTTAAGACAACACAGGGAGTCTTACTACAAGAAATAGTATAATTTCCATACGATAGATTTGAATTTCTTATGACAACAAAAAATACACCTGTCTGTATAGAATTTATAAAACAACAAAAAAAAACAAACATTACTAGTTACATGACTGCTTGTCTTGAGTAAGAGAAGTGGTATTAGTTTCTTGATGCATAGTCTATCTTCATCTTTGCACCAAATTCCAGTTTATGTATTTTAACAGTATTCATAGTGCCTGTCACCAAATGCTGTACAAGAGCAATGACAATACAGCTGGGACCAGTGGCTGAGGGAAAGTCACCTGCTTTGCCAAAAGGGAAAAGTAATCCAGAAAGGAAGAGCCTTTTGACATCTATTGGAATTCCATGAATAGAACAAATTAGTAGCTAGCCCATAGGATGCAGTGAGTGCTGATTATTCAGAGTTTATAAATATTCTACTCTTATGTCTCAATTCCAGAAAGAACATTTGTGTAAGAGCTGATTAAATTGAAGTGAAAACATCTCAGTTCATCGTTTGGTAAACAATGTAGTAATTCCTAGAATTTTACCTCTTTCATCAGAGAAGTTATTAATAACCCGCACATGTAAATGCTCAAAACAAAGTGTTTCAGCTCTTAGGTGGATAACACTTGTAGGCAATGAATACTATTGCTCTGTGCATGTGACAATTTAGCAATTCACTAACCATGGTCAGTTACCACAGAATATTTTCCAAAAGCGCAGTGGAATAAAATACAGTAGACCAGATGTTGAAGTGCATAACAAAAGGCTCTTTATAATAAAGGCAATGTACTAAATATACTAAAACTAGTCTTATTAGTGTCTTACTTCTCAGATTTCACTTGTACTTTGTTTGATATGTCGTTGCTCCTACCTCAGATTTTCTGTAGTGGAAGTTCTCTGTGGGTATTCATAAGAGAAGTCACCGCTACAAGCTTTTGTAGGGGTCAAGTCAAGTGCCTTATCTTTCCTTTTTCTTCAGTATTGAAGCTGGCTTCCTGTACTGCCAGCCAGTTTCATTTTTCTGGAGGTGGCAGAATTCCACTAGTCTTTGACCATTTTCCCCTGTATTCAGTGTCTTCTCTCCTCCTTTCCCGTGCTACTACTAAAACACAAAAATGCAGCTTTTGTGGCTCGGTTTAACTTCAGGTGGGACAACCATGATCTCTGCAATCTTTTCACGTAGAGAAGGTGAATCGCTGTTCCTCATTCCCAGCTATGCACCCATGTTCTTGGGCGGACAAGCAGTTTGCACCTATGGACGAACTTAGTAAAACTTTAAAATGTAAAATGAGCATCAGGCCTGATTCTGTAACCCCCTCATGCAGTGGGGCTGTTACCCATTCTAACAGCCCCACTGCATGAGTAAAGGCTGCATGATTGTTCCTTTAGTGAGTGTACTCTGTTCTTCTTTGAGTGCTTGCTCATATCCATTCCGGTTAGATTTGTACACTTGCGCAGATGTCAGAAACTTTTCCCTAGCAGCTACCTGTCGGGCCAGCTGTGGAGCCCCCTAGAGTGGTGCTGATATGGCGCTCTATGTACGACCCTCCTGGACCGACCCCCCCCTTCAGTTTCTTCTACTGCCACTGATGGTTGTTGGAACAGTGGTCTCCTGCTCACACATGGTCCACTAATCCCTAGCTCTTCTACTTATCTTTGTATATAGTTATCCATTGTTAGTTAATTGTTCTATTTAGTTGTTAAGTATAGTCATTAGCAGCAGGGACGGCTCTAAGTATATTTTGCCGCCTCAAGCACAACAGGCAGGCTGTCTTCGGTGGCTTGCCTGCGGGAGGTCCCTGGTCCCGCGGATTCAGCGGCACACCTGCGGGAGGTCCGCTGAAACTGCAGGATCAGCGAACCCTCCGCAGGTATGCCGCCAAAGGCAACCTGCCTGCCGCCCTGACAGTGTCTGGCAGAGCCCTCCCCCCTCCCCCCCCCCCCATCAGGCCGCCCCCTGTTGCTTGCTGCCCCAGGCATGCGTTTGGCATGCTGGTGCCTGGAGCCACTCCTGATTAGCAGATATGGGGACTTCCCCTTAAACGAGCCCGGAGGCATACCTATGACCACAGACAATCCCCACGACTCCTGTCTCCACTGTCTGGGAGAATCTCATCAGGCGGATAAGTGCAAAATCTCCAAGGCCTTCAAGCCTCGCACTAGAAAAGAGAGGGACATTCACCTGAAAGAGCTCCTCATGGAGTCTGCTCTCCGTCCACCACAAGACTTGGCCCCGAGCGCCTTGGTGCGGAGCACTCCTCCGCCAGTACCATCCACGGCACCGAAAAAGGACTAGGCACGCCCTCCAAAAGCATTCCCCCTGGCACTGCTCCCTCTCACCGACTGCCTGCAATAAACAGGTGAAGGGCAAGCTTCACAGAGGCTCGATGCAGGCACCGCAGTCCCAGCAGGGCACGATGGGGAACATGGGCCTACGGCTGACAAACCCGCAGGTTGAGCTCAACCTGCAAGGGCCCTCATCTCTCCAGGAAGCGCCATGCTCCTGGACTCCCTGCAGCTGCAAGTGGAGGAGTTCACACTACCCTCCACACCGGACACCCTTGAGGCCGCTAGGGGGCTCATCGA
This sequence comes from Chelonoidis abingdonii, assembly GCF_003597395.2. Taxonomy (NCBI): domain Eukaryota; kingdom Metazoa; phylum Chordata; order Testudines; family Testudinidae; genus Chelonoidis; species Chelonoidis abingdonii. The sequence goes on along the minus strand of NC_133787.1, from coordinate 37,263,454 downwards.
AATGATGGCACCCAAGTCCCTGGTCTTGAGGCCTCCACTGCCTCATGGCCTTGTACCATCAAGAGGCAAACCAACAACGTTCAGGCTGTCTGCACTCAGACCAGCATCTCCGCACCGCTCTGAGTCCTGGCACCTCACCTACGCATCACACCAGTCTGACTTACGGCACTGGTCCAACTCGCGGCACCGCTCTTACAGCCCCGATCTTCAGAGCCATTCCCGCTCGAGGTGGTCGTCGGCTGATAGGTTGTGGTCTGTTAGAGGTCCAGATCCCGCTCTGAGACCTTGCGGCACCACTCTTACTGACCTTGGACTGCGTTCCCCAGTCCTCGCTTGACGGGCCAACGCCACTCTGCATGGTGGCACCGCTCCTCGCCATAGCACCACTTCCTGACATGCTCCCCATCACTTCCCAACACTGGTTGATCTCCCAGTACTGTTCTCAACAACGGAACGGTTGGTCACCGTCTGGATCCCACCATTCTCTACACCCGTTGGAGGATGCAGAGGCCTCCCTGGCACTGTCATGTATTGCCCCTCCTTGGCCGTCCCACTCCTAGTCGCCCTCCCTCAGGTCGGGCAGAGTATCAAGGACATCGGAAGTACCCTGATCGGGTGCAGGAAGTTTCAGACAAGACACTTCAGTGCCACACTGGTAGCTCAAGTGGCAGTTCTGGGCCCAGGGTGCCCCTCCCAACACCCTGCCACCATCATGTTTGGGATCTCGCATCTCCGAGGCAACCGTCAGCCACCCTCCTCAGAACCCCGCACAAAATCCAGACCCAGCCCTTCCCCGTAGGCCCATGTTCCCCATCGTGCCCAGGAGGAACAGGACCCTGCAGACCAGGAAGCTGTCATGGATCCGGCCCTGCTGGTTGCGTCCTTGTCCCCTGATGAGGCAGTAGCAGGTGCATCCGTATCTGGCCCAGCACCCATGGACTACAGGGCCCTGCAGGAACTCCTCTGTCAGGTGGCCCTGAACATGAACCTCCAGGTGGAGGAGGTAGTAGAGGAAGAGAACCCCATGAGGGACATTCTGACATCAGAAGGGCCCTCTAGGGTGGCCCTGCCCATTATAAAGACCATCCAGTCGAATGCCAAGACTATTTGGCAAATGCCTGCTTCCATTCCCCCTGTGGCCAAGGGGGCTGAAAGAAAGTACTTCGTTCCCACTAAAGGGTATGAATACCTCTTCACCCACCCCACTCCATGCTCCCTGATTGTGGAGGTGGTGAACAAGAAAGAGAGGCAAGGTCAGCAGAGGCCCACTCCCAAATCAAGAGACGCGAAATGCCTGGATTTATTTGGGGGAGAGATTTATTCTATGGGGGGACTCTCCCTTCAGATCGCTAATCAGCTCGCGATCCTTAGCAGATACAGTTATAATTTGTGGTCTGCAGTTCAGAAGTTTAAAGAGCTTCTCCCATTCGAAACAAGAAGGGCAGACTAGTGGCCCAGACTTTGATGCTGCGGATGTGTCTGCGTGTACTTTGGCATCACCATGAGATGCAACACCTGGTTCCAATCTTTGGGTCTTCCGCTGGAGGTGCAGCAGACAATCCAGGACCTCTCATTTGATGGTCAGGGCCTGTTCGCTGAACAAACCAACTCCAGACTGCGTAGACTGAAAGATTCACGTAATACCATTAAGTCTTTTGGCATACATACCCTGGTGACACAAAGAAAACCCTTTAAACCCCAGCCCACCCAGCAGCAGTCCTTCCCTGCTAGACCCAGGCAGGACTTCTCCTGCAGGATGAGCAGATATACCCACCGTAGACCTTCCTACCCTCCTCCGGCACAGGGCCAAGGGCAGTCCAAGCCCCCTGTGGGCCCTAAGTGCCCCTTCTTAAGATGCAATTGAGGACGGATTACCAGCCTACATCCTAGCCAGCTATCTTCCCTTTCTGAACTGTCTATCCCGCTTCTACCATGCCTGGTCCCTTATTACTTCAGACCATGAGTACTCCGCATGGTAGAGGTGGGCTGTTCTGTCCACTTCTGCTCCTTCCTGCCCTCCCAGCCCCCTTGCCTGTCCCTCTTCAGGGACCCCTCTCATGAGCAATTTCTCATCCAGGAGGTCCAGTGCCTCCTTGCTCTGGGAGTTGTGGAGGAGGTTCCCCAGGAGCTAAGAGGCAAGGGTTTCTACTCGTGCTGCTTCCTCGTCCCCAAGGCAAAAGGGGGCCTGCAGCTCTCCCTGGTGCTCTGGTGCTCATCGCCAGCCACCTGCACTCCAGGCAGCATGGTAAGGGGGCAGGGAGCAGGGGGGATTGGATAGAGGGCAGGGGAGTTTGGGGTGGTGGTCAGGGGGCGGGGGTGTGGATAGAGGTCAGGGCAGTCAGAAGGTGGGGAGTAGAGGGGTTGAATGGAGGCGGGCATCCCAGGAGGCAGTCAGGAAGGGGGGGAATGTTGGGGGGGGGCAGTCAGGAGCAGGGGTTCGGGGGCGGTCAGAGAGAATGGGTGGTTGGATGGGGCAGGGGTCATGAGGCAGTGGGGGCAGTCAGGAATGAGAGGAGGTGTTGGATGGGGCAGTGGAGGGCAGTCAGGGGTGGGCAGCTCGAGGGGCAGGGAGGGGTGGATGGGACAGGGGTCCCAGGGGGGCATCAGGGGACAGGGGAGGTTGGATGGGGCTGGAGTCCCAGGGTGGCTGTCAGTGGGCAAGAAGCGGGGCGGGGGGGGGTCAGATGGGGGTGGGGACCGGGCCACGCTGGGCTGTTTGGAGAGGCACAGCCTCCCCTAACTGGCCCTCCATACAATTTCAGAAACCCGATGTGGCCCTCAGGCCAAAAAGTTTGCCCGCCCCTGCTTTACAGGATACACAGTAGTACTCACCCATCTATTTTATACCAGATCTGAGCCTGTTTTAAAGTAACTAATCTACTGACTTTGTCACCAAATAATTTCTAATTCATGGTCTTTTAGACAGCATTAGTAGAAACTCGGTAATTTTATTAGATCTAGGTACTTACTGAAGCAAAATTGTTCAGATCATCAGGGTTGTAATCTGTAAGCTATTTTATATGTATGCACCCTTTATTTTGGTGGTATTCTATTTCCCTATTTTTGGTGCACTATGTTTCCATTATTTTCTTTCTCTGTTATCAAAGTGGAACATTAGCATTGGTGTAGTTAATAATGAGACTAGTTTACTGTTTTAACAACTGATTTTTTTTTCTGCACATGCTTACTTTTATTAACTTCTGGGTTTGGCAAGGGTTAGTGATTGAAATTTGAGTAGGTTGCTGAAATGCAGTTCCCATTTAAAAAAAAAATTCATGACTTTTTTTTTTTTTTTTTTTGCATACACATAGGCCCAGACCATTGTTCTGATCATACCCAAATGGATATTACTGCCTCAGGATTGATCTCAGTTAGTTTGTGGCATCCACTGCCTTTTGGGGAAACAATATTACACCCTCCTCCCCCCCCCCCCAAAAAAAAAAAAAAAAAAAGTTAGGGTAAGAACTCAACAGTGTGGTAGAGCCAAGTTGATGGACCCAGAGAAAGTAACTTGCACATGTGCAACATGAATTGGGATTCTGTCGCAAGGTGGAAAGACATCAGAATAACTGTGAGTGCAGGTGGCATGCTGTGGCCTTTGAACCCAACCAACACCCATGTACTATGAGTTGAGTCCAGCTGTTGGTAGTTCTGAGAATGTGTGTTGTGCACATGGGCTGCTTTATCTGCATTGTGCAGGGGCTCCTTATGGAAGATTTGCCCTGATAGTATAGCTTCTGGTTAACATCTTTGGGTACTGTATTCTGTAGAATTACCTGTGTGTTCAGTCACTTGTATACAGTTTTATCATGTTACATAAAACAGATTAGAAAACTCTGTCGCTGACAAGCAACTTTATTCTACTTCCAGTATATTGGAAATCAAAAAGAGTGAAATTCCACAGTTAATTTGTGGGTGGGAAGCAATAGTAGGAGGCATAAATTGCCATATAATAATGCTCCATCTTGTTGTGGAATGTATTAGGGAATAAGTCATTGTTTCCATTGGATGCACTCAATGACTGAAAATGTAATTTCAGGAGATAAGTGTGTTCAGAATAACACTGGAAGTAATGTGGGTCATCACCGTATCTCTTTTTAGGTTCTCTGAGCACCCTTAAGTATCCATTACTGCTACATTCCTGATCTGTTTATGGTTGCCAAATAAATAGGATTATTTTCAATCTTTTATAGATATTCAAGCTCTTAAAGGCAAAATTCTTATTATCACTGGGAGGGATTGAAGAGTTTACAAGAGTTTGAAAGTAGATGTGGAACTGCTTGGAGAGTTTGAGTGGTAGTTGGAAAGCTGCAGAGAATTCAGTGTTGTTGGGAATCAAGATTTGTGTGAGGAGGTGATTGAAATTAGGGAAGCTAAGGAGGAGCTGGGACTTGTTTGGTGGTAGCAGGAAGGATTTCTATGTTTGGGGGAAGAAAGGACAACAATTGGGACTCACAGTGATGTTCCAGCTTCTAGTATTTATGAGTTGGGTGAGAATGGGCTGCTGATTAGAAAAAACTGATGAAAGAGATATGGTGTCTGTGACTATGTAATTAAGCCATACTCAACAAGAAAAAATACTAGTTTAGTAAAATTCACATAGTATCATAACATCAACAAAAAATAAACAGTAAGAATTCTGTCTCTGAAGTCAATGATAGTTCAGCTGTCAGACACTGTTCGTTTGAGAGAAGGTAAAACAAGTTTTCAGAGCAGCATATGATGTCAATGAACTGGTACATTGATTTAAAAATAAGTATATACAAACTACCTTACCAGTTTCTGGTGAAAAAGGCAGTTTTGAGACTACCAAGATTTAAAACCACTTCCATCTTAAGATTTTGAATTGTTAAATGGCTATGTTGAAATAATGGGTATGTCTATGCTTCAGCTGGCAGTCATCTCCCAGCTTGGTTAGGCAGACTCATGCTAGCTCAGTTTGAGCTAGTGCACCAACAGTAGTAGTGTGGATGTTGCAACACCAGCAGAGGCTCAGGCTAGCCTCCTGAATATGGACCTGGGGACTGGGTGGGTATGAGAGCCTGAGCTGCTTCTCGAACCGCAACATCCATACTACTATTTTTAGTGTGCTAGCTCAAGCCAGCACCAGTCATTCTGTGCTGCCCACTGCAGTGTAGACATACCCGATAAGGCTGTCCATTTTCTTCAGTTCATATGGAGCAAATGTAAAATGTGGTGGGTTTATATATTTATTTATTTAAATTATGTCCAGGTAATGAGGAGTCTCCTTATAGTGGTTCACACAGTATTTTGTGGATTAACAATTTGCTGATTTAAAAAATGAACAGTACAGAAATTGTCATTTTCAGCTGTGTCTCAGGTGAACAAGGTTTACTTTAGAGCAATTTAAGTTATTTGTAAGTCATTGTCATGTTATAGTACATTTCTTTGTATGGTTGTCAGAAATCTGTGGTACGATGAGCTATCCAGAACCTTTGTCTGTCATCTTATTTTGCTTCTGAGTATATTTTCCTTGGGCATTCTTGATATTGCCCTTTTCCTGCTCCCCTATCATTTTCTTACCATTCAGCCTTCCAGCCCACCCTGTCCCCACAAAAAACTGTGTTGCAGAAACCTTCCTTCTGGCAAGCAAAACGTAACAGGTCTTCTCCAGAGCTGCTTCACGCTGTTCATTTAGTTTGCCTGAGAGGAAGGGATTGGAAAGTGATAAAGAGCATTCTCAGATCCTGCTGGTTTGGGATTCAAATTCGGCACTGGCACAAGACTCTGTGTCAGCAGTATGGATAATTTTTTTAATTGTACAATTATATTAAATATTTATAGTTGGCTTTTGTATCTCGTAAGATTTGAGGTCCACCTCTGTAAGCCTAAATACATGTTTTAAGATCTACATATTATGATACTTCAGAAACGTTTTGAAGTTTAACCAAGTTTCTGTACCAGCCCTACATCATTATTCAGATGTTTATATCTGTTTAGTTTATTTTGTTTTCACTTTTGATTAAGTGGAGCTCTGTTTCCGAACACTAGCAGAATAGATAAAACTGCCAGCCAAATTGGGATCACACAGAAGACATTACTACATTCCAGCCTATTTTACTCCCTCTAATATGCGAGCTGTTGTATGAGCATCAGGTATTTTACAATTAAGTCTAGCTATTGAATCCAAGGATTAGTGTACTTTTGACATTCCATTTTTTCTTTTAGACTTAAACCTACTGTATATTAAGCAATTTTCTGAAGCTTTTATACAGCATAAATTGTGAAATTCATTTTTCTTTACAAGGAGCTGGAGTTCAAGTTGAAGGAATTAAACTGGAATTAAGAAAAAAAATTACAATCACATTTTAAATGTATGGACTATTTTTTTAAATTGGTCTATGGTCTATTGAAGGGAGTGTGGGAAAACTAGCAATTCATTTTAGATATTTAACTAATTGTACAACCTTCTGTTATGTAGGCAAGGATATATCTCTATTTTACATCTGGGGAATCATAGGTAGAGAAGTAATTAGCCCAAGAACACTTTGGGAGTCTGTCAGGACTGGGATTAGAATTCAGAAATTTCTAGTCCTCTGCTTAGAGCTCAGTCAAAATCCTTGTTGCTAGATGGCTCTGTGGGTAAATGTGCTAGTTTTGTACTTTGGAGATCTGAGTTAATATTCTAGTTAGATGGCAAAATAAGTTGTTTGAAGTCATCCTCTTCACCCCTTTTTTCCACATCACAATGTGTGTTATGGTAATTTGCCATGGTTCAAGAGCGACCTGGGACTGCAATCGTAAAGGATTGGGGATCTGTTTTAGAGAGTAGGTTTGTTAGAGCTTTGTGGGAAAACTTTTACTGCCTTTAATTACAGTATACCTACTGGCGCAGGCAAGGAATCAGTCTTTCACTTACTGAGCACTAAACAATTTTTAAGTTTCAAATCAAAACAAAAAAACACCAAAACCCAAAAACTAGAATAAAGTCTGACATCTCAGTCCCCTTTATCTGCTCTAGAAACTGAACAAACTACAATGTTAGAGCTTGTCCACACATGCCTACACTTGTAGTGGTGTGTACAGCACATGTCGCTACATGTCACAGTGAAAGGCAGGCTGCAGCTGCATTCACTATGGTTATCTGCTAGAGCCTTTCCCCACTTTCTCCTCCTGCCAGAGTCTTTTCCTGCAGCAGGGAAAGGCTCCAGCAGCAGTATAGATGTGGGAGGCATTGATTGGGTGTGTAGAGAGCAATGTACGGTGTATACCCTAGGGTTCAGGCTCATTATAGGGCTCTCTAGTCACCGAAGCAGTGCCTCACTGTCTATGTTGCCATACCTGTGATAACTAGACATGCAGTGTATCTACACCTCGTTGAAAGTGTAGATCTTGGTGTCTATGTAACATTAGACTGTTCTAGACCTTGGTCATAGTTGCAACATGTTATTGAGTTTTAAATTTAACAAACTGAATTAATCATTCTATTTTCTGTAAAGAAATTCGTTACTGTATCACTTTTTTAAAGAGAGGCTCTAAACATCAAACCTCCAAGCTAGAGGTGGGCAAACTGGGGTGTGCGGGCTCCTCCTGCCCGGCCCCTGAGCTCCTGGTCCAGGAGGCTAGCCCCTCGCCCCTCCCCTGCTGTTTCCCCTCCCCCACAGTCTCAGCTCACTGTGCCGCCAGCGCAATGCTCTGGGCATTGGAGCTGCGCACTTTTGCTGGGCAGTGCAGCTGCAGAGCCATGGCCTCACCCAGTGCTCTGTGCTGCGTGGTGGTGTGGCTGGCTCCAGCTGGGTGGCAGGCTGCCTGTCCTGGTGCTCTGGCTGGTGCGGCTGCAGCACTGCCTGTCACCAGTGCTCCAGGCAGCACGGTAAGGGGGCAGGGAGCAGGGGGGGTTGAATAGAGGGCAGGGGAGTTTGGGGTGGTGGTCAGAGGGTGGGGGTGTGAATAGGGGGCAGGGCGGGGAATAGGAAGGTTGAATGGGGGCATGGGTCCCGGGAGAGCAGTCAGGGGCAGGAGTTCCAGGGGCCGTCAAAGAGAAGGGTGGTTGGATGGGGAAGAGGTCCTGGGGTGGGGGCAATCAGGAATGAGAGGAGGTGTTAGATGGGGCAGTGTGCGGGCAGTCAGGGCGAGGCATCTAGGGGCAGGGAGGGGTGAATGGGACAGCGGTCCTGAGGGGGTCATCAGGGAACAGGGGAGGTTGGATGGGGCAGGAGTCCCAGGGGGGCCGTCAGGGGGTGTCGGATAGGGGGTGGGGGCTGGGCCATGCCTGGCTGTTTGGGGAGGCACAGCCTCCCCTGCCTGGCCCTCCATACAACTTCAGAAACCCGATGTGGCCCTCAGGCCGAAAAGCTTGCCTGTCCCTGCTCTAAGGTGCCTATTGCTGTGGTTCAGAAGTGACAACATTAGGTATCCCACACTATGCAACCAAGGCCCTTGCAGTCTATCAGCAACAGTCCTACCAAAATATCTAAAAAGACGTTTCCCTACTCGTCAAGGACTGTGATGAGCTGGTCTCAGTTGAAAGTTATGCTCTGTGTATTTAAGGTTGTTGTCTGAGCTCTTACCACAAGGGAATGTGTAATACACTTTTCCCACAAGCAACCTTCTACCACACTCTGTGCATATATTTAAAGACTACGTTTAGCAGGTTGTATGATGATCCAAAATAATGCATGTCAAATGTGCTTGTAGCAGTATTAATTTTTGAATTTCCTGACTCCCTTGCAGTCACATCTTTAGTGTTCATTAGTTTTATTTTGGTTTTTTTGCACAGTAGCTTGATTTTCTAATGCTCTTTTAGTATTAATGATTGTACTGAACAATAGAACTGAAAATTGGTAGAATAATTTAGAAAGGGGACAACTTTCTACCAGGGTGCATTTGATTTAAATCACTAGTCAGGAAGACTCGATTTAATCATGGATTTCTACATAAAAGTGCATTCTCGTTGGTTGTTATAACCTTAATACATATTCTTCACAACTCGGAGATAGAAGTAGGTTTCATTTTTAGAAGGTACACATTATACATTTTTAAGTGATTTATTTTGAAAACTGTTCAGATTAGTTTTACAGCTATATCAGAAAATGAATGGTTGTTTGGCTATTTCATTTACCAAAGGTAATTGAAGCAGATATTTATGAAGTCATTGGGAGGTGAACTATCTCCAATTCAACAGGTTAATCATTAATATTTTGAGGATTTTCTTGCCATGCTGTATTAGGAGGAGAACATCACCAAACAGACATTTAAATTGTTTTTATTTAACTGAAAGAACAACATTATGTATTCTGGATTTATTTCTTCAACAGCAAACATATATATGAATTTTTTAATTTAGCTAAACATTCAAGTTTTTTTAAATTAGGGTTTTTTTGTTAAAATTGTTTTTAACTAAAATAGTTAAATGATTTTTTAAAAAAAATTAAATTGACTGTCAGTCAGGTCAACATGAGAAACGTAAAATATTGGCTTCTGCTGCTAACTCAGTCATCTTCACCTTCATTTTCCTGTTCGTTCATAATCTGGAAAAGAAAAATAAACTTTCCTGCTTTTTCAGGTCCCAAACAATTTCTCAATTTGGAATGAATTAGTCCAGAGGAAGAAAATATTCATTCTATGCTGGCAGAAGAAGCTACTACTGTTAAAAGTGAGATTATCACTTCAACAGTCTCAGAATCCAAGTGCTTAAGTGACTTCCGTCAGTTCACTGGTGTGACTTTCTTTAAAATATCATCAGCAAACATTATTTATTGAGTATCAGAGGGGTAGCCGTATTAATCTGGATTTGTAAAAGCAGCAAAGAGTCCTGTGGCACCGTATAGACTAACAGACGTGTTGGAGCATGAGCTTTTGTGGGTGAATACCCACTTTGTCGGATGCATGTCCATATATTTATTGAATGGTTCTTATTCCCAAACTGGGTCTCTTTTACGGCCTGCTGCCATTATAGGTTTTCCCTTCTAGCGAGAGAATGGTATGGTAGATCTCAAATCAATGACGGCTACGCTCAGAAAGACCTCAAGACTTCTGGAATTTGCTGATCAAACAGTTTCACTTTTATTTCTACTGCCTGTCCCTCCCTTGTCACATTTATCTCCAGACTTCTTCTCCTTGTCCAGATCTGTTCTGCCCCCAGCAATCTTCTTCTATTTATTCAACTTTTTTAAACTTTGCACTTTTAGAGAGAGGTAAGGGATTGACTCTGTGTACACAAATTTGCAGAGGAACAGTAGGGTTGAGGTCTGTTATTTCTCACCTCTATACATTAGTTAGTTAGTTAGTTAGTTAAAAACATTTTTGCTATTAACAAGCATAGTATCTCAGGAGATTCAAATCCACAGCTTGAGAACTGCAAAACTAAGCATCTCTGATGGTGTCTTCTAGACCAGTGCTTCTCAAAGCCGGTCCGCCGCTTTTTCAGGGAAAGCCCCTGGCGGTCTGGGCAGGTTCGGCCGATCGCAGTTCCCACATCCCTCGGCCCGCGCTGCTTCCCGCAGCCCCCATTGGCCTGGAACGGCGAACTGTGGCCAGTGGGAGCTGTGATCAGCCGAACCTGCGGATGCGGCAGGTAAGCAAACCGGTCCGGACTGCCAGGGGCTTTCCCTGAACAAGCAGTGACCCGACTTTGAGAAGCACTATTCTAGACTGAGCACAGAGTCCCATTGTGTAGATAGAAAGATTAACCTAAATAATCTGTACAGAAGTCCCTGAAACCCCATAAGGTTGGGTCCCTACTCCATGAACTATTGGAACTGATTTACAAAACATTTCTTAAACATTACATGAATATATTGTCTCATTTATAGACAATAATTTATAGAATTTGTAGAATTTATAATCCCTATTCCATAATGTATCTTAATTAAAACTATCTTTATCAAAATCCATTTTTTTTTAATCTTTATTGAGTATTTGGTAGAAAGCAGGGTGAATGAAAAAGAATAGTGTGGATGGAAGGCTTAATCCTGAAAATTGCTGAGCACCTTCAAGTCCTCTGCACCCTCAATGATTTCAGGGCTCAAACATTATAATCAAAATCAGGCTCACCATGAGTAATGAAAACTTCAGGAGTGTGGTGTGTCTGTCATAGGCAAATTTCAGTAGGCCTGGACAAAATACCTTGCCAAACATATGTCCATTGCACAATCACACATGCAAGTCTTAATGGTTATGTCAGATACAGCAAACTATACTATCATACACAAACCCTTAATACTACACTTCTTGCCTTTTTCCCAGCTATTCAAAAACACAAGTGGCAAGACAAAGTATGCAAGCATATTCCTCTCTAAAGTTATTCTTTCACTCTGTTATATCACAGACTGTCAACCAGCCTCTGGCTGTGAAATCTTGGAAGTATCAGTTGCAGAATAATGTACAGAGTTGCTCAGTCATATAAATCAACAGCCATTCCAGCCACAGCTATTGGAAGCATTGACATGAGTTTCTGATTATGTTGCAAAGCACTTAAGAAAAGTCAGTTTTAATTCAAAATTACTGTCATCAGCCAGAATCTTCATTCTGTCTTTAGTTTTCTTGAATTTTTAGACAAGTTTAATGCAGTGATTGCTATAGGCAGAGTCATGGCATTGGTCACTATATTACTTCTAACTTAATAAAGAGGGGTAAAATGGACAGTGGTTTTTCAAATTGATTATGTCCACAAAACTGAGTGGAACTTGTACTGATACCTAAATTTACATGTGATGAAAACTACTGTATATAACCATGTCTTTTCCTACCCATTTTTATAACAATAAAATCTGAGACAAATTTGGTGTAAAGTTGAAAAGTGTCGTACAGGACTCATGTGTTACCAATATTACTGCCAACTTTCATCACCTTTGGCTTTGCCTCTGGTTGTCTGCCTACTTCTGTCTGATAGTATCTTGTCCCTGTGAGATGTTACTTTTTTATCTTGACTCTTGACTGAAACTGTGCAGGGTGGGATCAAGAATCCAGAAGCTTTTTACCCTTTAGTACATGTCCTTGGAATTTATTACGTTCTTTTCCTGGGAAAGTCTGCATGAAGTGACCCGTACAACAGTAGTCTTAACAAATACAGGATTTATTAAAAATGGAGAAAACTGAATTAAAACAAAAGAAACTGTTTAGCATGTCTAGATTTACACTTCTTATAAACTAAATCAGATGAAGCATTTTCAGCCTAGCTACAGAGGAAAAACAAGAGAAAGCAGTAGCTTACATCCCTTGAATGCAATTTTCTTCCTCCCAACCGTTTGAACACAGCAAGGGAATAACTATCTAGACGACAATGAAATGCTGATACTACCCAGAGTTGTCTCTTGTGAAGCTCCTGCAGCTGTGTCAGCTTGCAGGTCCAGGTGTGGGCTCCTTTGATCGAGAGTGGCTGAACCTTTTTCCCCAGTTTTCTCGAGTTACCTACACAGAGACTTATGTACACTATAAGGTTTAACTCATTGCTTTCTCTAAGAGATGGTGCACTGAGAGTACAAAAACCCTTAAAAATGATTTATCACCATCTTTCAAAGGTTTAATGGCCAAGCTTGGAGACCATACTTTGCAGACCAGCCTGCATGTCTCTGTCCCAGCCATTGTCTATATTGTTCTTTCAAAAAGCAGATAGGATTTTCCTCAAAGCCAAACATTCCCTCCACCCCGCCCATCCCTCTCGTTTTCCGTTGTTATGAAATAGAGACAAGAAGTCCAGACCATCAGTCACAACACATAATTTGGTATTAGAAATACTTTTTTGTTTACAGTCAAGTAAATAGAAATTGGGAGTGTTGCCTGAGGTCAGAGGGATTTTCATTGTGATAGCCAGTATTGTCACCTCCAAGCATTCAAAATTCATGAGTCAGGCCCTGAAAAATCAGATTTTTAAAAAAAAAGCCAAAAGATTTTTATCTATCTTTGGTGTCCTATTTAAGGTTCACATTTTCAAATTTTTCTCTCTAAACATGAAGGCTAGAAACTTTTCTTTCAAATGAAAGCTAATATTCTCACATCATCATATGAACCCAGAAGCTGAGAGTGTAAGAAAAATACCAAATATCATGAGACTTGAGATAAAATTGCAAGACTTGGCACCACTGGAAATCACAAACCGTATATTATGGATTCAAATAGTGAAATAAGCATCAGGAGGAGATGTAATATTTCCAATAATGAGCACTGACATGACAATGTTGGCCTGGTTTAGGAAGGAGGAGGTGGGTGGAGGGGAAAGATAAGAACGCTTCCTAAAAAGCTTTGCCACCAATTTTCTCTGCTTCCCCTGCTATTACTGCAAATATCTCTCTACTCTGCTCGTCTTCTTTTAAATTCTAAAGTGAATTTCTCTTATGTTGGACAACAGTTTATTGCCATGGAAGTAGTCATGATTTCACACATTCAGTATTTGGCATAAGGAACAGGTGGACTGGGAGAAAGAAACAACCAGTGTAATCAAACTTGCACTAATGTCAGACCTCTTGCAAATGGTAACTTGTAAATTCAATTGAAGGACAAATGCTTTTAAAGAAGGAAGCTTTCACTTTTTAAAAATGTCCTGTTGCATTCTAAAGTCCAGCTGATGCCATTCCTGGGATTTGCATATCAGATATCTCAATGCACAAGATCAAAAATCATGGAATGTTTTCAGATTTGCAAGTGATTGAAGTGCAAATGTGACATGTTTTTCTGTATCTTTTGACTTATAAATGTAGCACAGGAAATAATGCATGAAAGACAATGGGATGTAAAAATGTAATTTATTTTTAGAATTTTCTCCAGTGTAAATGCTGTTCTTTAAAGGAGCCATTATAAGAGAAGGAAAGATGGTCTTGTGGTTTAGGCACAAGTCTGTCAGTCTACTGAGTTTTAGCCCTTGATGTGTGAAGGAACTTTCTGAATATGATCTTAGTCAGTCACTTCTCTGTTTTCAGTTTTCTCATCTGTAAAATGGAGGTAATGCCTCATATCTCTGACATACACAAAAAAGCCCTTTGAAGTTAAGGTTGACTGTACATCTCATTAGTTTAAGGGTATAAAATAAATCCTTATATTGATGTTGTGTAGTACATAAATTCCAACTACTTATAGCGGAAATTTCAGAGTTAAGGTTAAACTTACAAGAAACCCAAATGTTTTTGAAAGCAGGAAAAAATAATCGTTGAGATACCCAAACTCCACCCTCTGTTGGTAACTCTTAGCTGGAAAATCTGTCAATATGTAATTATGTTTAACAGTGCAAACTTCATGGCACTGTGACCCCCTTCTCACAACAAAAATTACTACACTACTCCAAGAGGGGGGGACATGAAGACCAAGCCCACCTAAGTCCTGCTGCCCCAGATGAGGGGAAGGTGGATAAAGCTGAAGCCTAAGGGCTTCTGCCTTGGGCGGGGGGAGTGGGGAGGCATGTAGCCTTAGCCCTGGGCTTGGTCTTGGGCTTCAGACTTGCTGGGGCCCGGGGCCAGCACCAGCCTTGGTAACCCCATTAAAATGGGATTGTGACCCACTTGGGGTCCCAACCCACCTTTTGAGAACCCCTGGATTAGAGTAAAAATGATTTTACAGGACTGTTTTCCCAATTCAAAAATGGAGCTAAGCGAAAAAGTCAGTGCTTCATTTTCCTTTCTATCTTGCTCTTTATGCCTCTGTTAAAGAGCAATGGATTTGTTGCATTACCTCACCGCCTAGAGTGGATCAATTTCATCAGTGTATCATGCACATGCTATTTTTAACAGAACTGGAAGGGATAACCCTGCTGAAATTACATCATTAATATACACAGCTGAAAGGAAGTGGCATAAATCACAACAGTGCCCTAGAAGGATTATTCCTCTGTTGTATTTTCTGCCTCTGTGGATGAATTATTCAATTTGTATAGTTTACATGGCGATAGGATTGGCAACTAATGCTTATGAAGTGTTTGGGAAATAATTTCCTATAACCAGTCACATGAAGATGGGTATAAGAGTGGAAACAATTCAATTTTGTTATAAAAGCAGGTTTGATATGACCTAGTTATTAATTGGTATGTGGAGGGAGTTTAAAATAAATAAAGCCTATTGTCTTCAGTCAAAACAATGGCATTCAATAGGCAGATATTAAAGAATTTGTAGAGATCTTCCTATTGGTATCTGCTAGCAAGGCATTGTGGGGACAGAGGGTTTGAATTTAAAATGTGATTCTATCCATCGCTTATCTTCAAGACACAGCATAGTCTCGTGGTTAGAGAGCAACCTCTTGGGACTTTAATCCCAGTTCCCAGGGATTCCCAGTGACTTTGACCAATACAGTTCAAATCACTACCTCAGTTTCACCGTAGGCTTTATCCTGTCTTTTTTTTTTTCTTTCCATATCAGGATCACAGAGATGTTGTGAGGATTAATTATCTAATGGTTCTACAATGCACTGAAAAGATGACTTACAAATGCTGAGTATTAGCAGGTGAAATAAAGTTGAATTATTGGTTCCCAGTAGGGATACGGCAATGTGCAGTCACGCTTTATTGAACACAGGCTTGTGTTTTGTTTTTTTTGTTTTTTTTTTTTTTTTGTTTTTACAAATTAGCATAAATCAGAATGTTGAGGCCTAAAGTTTTAGAAAAATGTGCACTTACGCACATGCAATACTGAAAATTAAGGATTTAAAATTTAAGTTGACAAATCCAGAAACTCTAGCTGATAGGAGCAGAAGCAGCCAAAGCAGGTACTCCTGCACTGGGGAAAAAGGGGGTTCAAGGAGGTCCAGCCACAGCCCCTCGTCTCCCCAACACCCCTCAGACCCAGACCTGTGGAGGAGATGCTCCATCAGGAAGATTGCCAACTCTCTACTCATACAAAACCAAACACTCTTGCCCCACCCCTGCCACGCCCATCATATGAGGCCACACCCCTTCTCCAATGCCCTGCCCCTACTTATTCCATCCCCCCTCCCTTTCACTCACGCTCCCCACCCTCCCTCCCTTACTCATTTTCACCAAGCTGGCTCAGGGGGTTGGGGTGTGAGAGGAGGTGAGGGCTCTGGCTGAGGGTGCAGGCTCTGGGGTGGGGCTGGGGATGACAGGTTTGGGGTGCAGGAGGGGGCTCTGGGCTGAGATTGAGGGGTTTGGAGGGCAGGGGAGGGATTAGGGCTGGAGCAGGGGCTTGGGTCGCAGGAGGAGGTGCAGCTCCAGGCGGCGCTTACTTCAGGCACTCCTCGAAGCAGCAGCATAGCTCCCCTCTGGCTCCTAAGTGAAGATGCGGCCAGGTGCGTCTGTGCATCTCCCTGTCCACAGGCAGCGTCCCCGCTGCTCCCATTGGCCACGGTTCCTGGCCAATGGGAGCTGGGGTGGGGGCAGCGCATAGAACCCCATGGCTGCCCTATGCCTAGGAGCTGGAGGAGGGACATGCTGCTGTTTCTGGGAACCGTGCAGAGCCAAAGCAGGCAGGCAGTCTGTCTTAGCCCTGCTGTGCTGCCAACCAGACTTTTAACAGCCTGGTCAGTAGTGCTGACCGGAGCCACCAGGGTCCCTTTTCAAGCAGGTGTTCCGATCAAAAACCACATCCATCAGCAACAGAGGCACTAGGACCTATGTGATGCCTTCCCTTTCCTGTACCCCACCATCTGGACTGGATAAATCTGCAGAGACTCCAGCCAGTAGGAACAGGAGCAGCCAAAGCAGGGACGCTAAACATTCCGAAAACTTCCTAGTTTTGTCTGGACTTCCTCCACCCTGTACTGATGGGCTGTTTGTTCCAACTTTCTCCCTCTACGTCCTTCAGACACTCTTTGCTTGGGCTTCATTTTACACCTGACTCTCTTCTCCCTTGCCAGGACCCCCTCATTTCCCTTCCCTTCCATTTGTCTTTTAGCATATCCCGTTCTAACTAGTCCCCTGCCCCTCCACACCCCAAAAATTGTGGCACTAACATATTTATTGCCATCATATTCATTCTGCTTGTATGTTATACCCATTCCCACAGTTGTCTGTCTTGTCTATTGAGATTGTAACCCCTTTGGGGCAGAGACCATCTACTACTGTGTTTGTGCAGTGCATTGCATAGTGGAGGCCCAATCTTCACTGGCCCTTAGGGACTACTGTAATAAATTTGATCAGTAATAAATAATATGAACAATGTTTTAATATGAACAAAAACTTGGAGTTTTTGCCTCTTGTAGGTTGGTCCCACAAATCTGGTGTTTAACTTGAAAAGATTAGCTTGAATAATTTTTTTGTTGGTGCGTTTGAAATACCTGCTTTTGCTCCATTTTGTTTCAGAACTATACAATTTTAACTTATTCAGAGCTTCAGAAATCATTCAGTAAAGATTTGCACAGGCTGCCATCTATCTGCTCTTAATACTTTGATCTTTTATCACCAGAAAGCACTACAAGCCAAGGCATGCTGTCCCACCAGCTGCTGCATTGTAATCTCACTGACGTGGCCCCTTGTGCGCTAACATGGCTATGTACTGCAGACCACATGCATGTTTTGAACATGTAAATAAAAATATAAATAAAATAATCAGATCCTGATCTGGTGGATTCAGTCAAATTCTAATCTTAGAACTTTGATCTGCACATCCTTTTCAGACCTGATTGGACACATTCATGTTTTTGTTTCAGATAATGGAACTCGAATAATTTTGTATGGACAACAAAATTAACCTTATATGCTAGTTCCTCATTTATCTGAATGAATGTAGAACCTGAGGCGTTTATTGACTTAATCATGGTTTTGGATCAGAGGAGAAACTTTTAATGTAAGTTACGACTATCAGGCAACATAAGTTACTTAAAATAATATTTTTGAGTGTTTTAAAATAGGACTTTCTACTAATAATGCCGTTCTCACAGAGCTGATATAGTTTGATTATGTTGGGCCAGATTCTAATCGCTGTATGTGGGTGGAATAGCACTCTTATTTTACCAGTTGTTTCACTGTTTTTAAATAAGGCCACTCTAGTCATCGTGGCTAAAGGTGTAAGAATCTGGCCTTCTGAATTGAGGCTAGTTCTTACAACCCAGGAGAATATCAGGGCTCAAAACAAGACTCTCAGTTGCAGGGGGAACATAAATTTGGTTTACAGTGCTCTTCTGTAGATGAGTTGCTTCCAAAATGTGTCAGGATGGGGTGTCTCTTTATTCAGCTGTCTTTATTCAGCTGACAGTACATATCTAGAAATTTGGCATCTTCAGTTGCAGTAGGTTTTTCCTCTTTGGAAGGTGGTGGGATTTTAGCATGGCCTTCGTTTTAGTACAATTTGTGTGTGTTGTGGGCACAGAGAGAGGCTAAGTCCTAATACAGCTAAGCTCGTACATATTTTTCCATAGAAAATGGCTCTCTTTGAGATTTGTTTTATACACCAAGTTATAAAACTTTTTGAACTAGGATTTATAGTCAACTAGTTACGTTTTGTTTCCTGCTGAATTAAAGATCCTGCCAAGGAGCAATCTTTCTGTAGGATAGACCTGTCCCTTTTAAAAAAACAAACAAACAAAAAAGCCTAGATCTCCTAATGTTCAAAGGCAGACTGAGTAAGGACATTAAATAAAACAATACTGTCAGTCTGGTTCTAACTGACCAAGGCAAAGTGTAGTTTGGAGTGTAGGCATGTTACTTCTCCAAAGTTATATATTTAATTTACAAACAAAGTTTTACATATGTGCTCTCTTGTAGATTACGCTAAAAGATATTTTTCACTGGTTTGGAATGTGTGATTAGACATGAAAAGCCTGTGCAAAAATATTCAGGTACTGGAACTGTTTGCAACTGAGCATTTATGCATACAGTCACAGTAATTTCATGAGCACACTTCTGAAAATCAGAATTTTACTCTGATTAGAGAAAATTACTATTTGTCTTCTAACTTGAAAACTAAGACAAAACATTGGGCCTGTTTTTTAGGCAAATCAGGCATCCAGTTGCATGCATAATTTACATGTATTCCCACATTTGTGTACGAACAGCTAATTAGATGCAGTTAGGTGTACAATTACCCAGTTTGTGTACACAAATATGGTAATTATATGTTCAGATTAAGACCTCAGTCCTGCACGTACTTAACTTTTATACACTGTGCAGTATAAGGCAGTAGGGAATTACTTCACAGTTCATGAAGGTATGGCCACACTTTCACATCTTTGCAGGCTTGGTGCCTGCCTACACTTGCAACTGTGTGCCTAAAGAGTCTGAATAGTGTACTCCCTGCCGCGCACACACTCTGTAAAAAAACAAAAAACAAAAAAAAAAAAAGAGGGGCATGCAAGATTACTGTCCAGGTATTTTGTGCTTTTATAGAGGACATTTTTCCTTAAACCAACTTTTGAAGAGTATTCTTCATAAAGTAAAAATAAATGTTTCCTCTGTAGCTGCAGTATCTGTAACTAATAAGAGAGGACTCTTGAAGCCTTCCATGTCCTTGCTACACAGTTCAATTTTGTTGTCAGAGGTTTCCCCTCCTCCCTTCTTTTCTGCCTACCACATTATAGCTTTAGCTCTGGGTCCATGAGAAGTATACTTTCAAAGGAATAGCACCTGTCTAGTTTAGCATGTCACTGTTCTCGCACTTCCTGAGAGTGCCAGGAGCTGATCTACAATACGTCTAGTACAGCAGCTCCTTTTGAATAAATTAATCAGTACAAAGGTTTTAACTTTTTTTTAAAAAAAACAAGCAAACCTGTGGCAGCTGACTGTAAAGTGAGTAAGCTATGTAGTTTTATGGTGGTAACACAAAACTTAGTGCTGATAGCCCAAAATATTTGGTAAGAAAAACTTCAATTATTTAGGTTCTAGTGTTTGAACATATGTTTTTTTTCTGAAAACAGCTGAATGATATTCATCTGGGTTTTAGATTTTCCTCTCCAGATATGAGTCATCTCCCACGTTCAGTGCAGACAGTGAGATGTTTTTCCATAGCCCCTTAAATATAACAAAATCCTGGAATGATTATGTAGGTAAACATTGTGGCCTTTTGTGGCTAGCTAAATGCTGACAGCACTATTCTCTGTTCATTAAATTCATACATTGTTTAGATTTTAGCTTGTAAGAGCTAAAATATATGGATACGGGTTTGGGTTATTTTTAATCTAGATCCTGTTTTGGAGAAACATGAAAGGGTTACTCAGAGTCTTCAAATTAAATGAACCAAACTGAGGAAATAGACAGGATTATGCTGAATAGTAGCCTTTTGAATGGAGGCAAGGGACCCAACCCATGAATATTGAATTTTCCATATGCTGCCAAAAAATAAATTAACATTTTTTTTAAAGCTGTGTAATTCCTTCCTGTGGGATAATGCAGCCTGTAGGTTTGAGCGTTATTTTAAATTAAACTAGGATCACATTGTCACCAAAAAAACATATGTATTGAGCCCACTGCTAAATCCATTCTATTAACTGGAAGAAAGTCTTTAATTTCCAAGTAGCAAGGAAAAATGACAGCTCTCCTGAGCGTTCCACTGTTAGCATTCTGTGGACATCACTGCTGTTGACTGGGAAGTTATTTTTGCTGCACCAGAAGAACACCAGTTTCCAGCTACAGTGTGCTGCTGCTCTTCTAGGGTAGGTAGTGGAGACAATCAGAAGACCAGCTGTTTTGCTGCTTCTTTTCTGGCTATAGCTCCTTTTCTTCACAGCTCCAATTTCCTCATTGTCTCAGGCTATGTCTTCACTACCCGCCGTATCGGCGGGTAGCAATCGATTTCTCGGGGATCAATATATCGCGTCGCATCTAGACGCGATATATCAATCCCCGAACGTGCTCCTATCGACTCTGGAACTCCACCGGAGCGAGCGGCGGTAGCGGAGTCGACAGGGGGAGCCGCGGACGTTAATCTCATGCCATGAGGACGGTAGGTAATTCAATCTAAGATACTTCGACCTCAGCTATGTTATTCACGTAGCTGAAGTTGTGTATCTTAGATCGATCCCCTCCTCTAGTGTAGACCAGCCCTCTGAGGGAGCTCTCAACAGAGCAGCTCTTTGCTGCCTTAGGGTGAGCATCTACAGAAAAACAATATGCCCCATTGTGAGACTGATTTGGATCCCACCATCATTTGACATTTTATCTACTAAGCTTTTTAGGACAGAATTCTTTCTCCCTCTCTTAGTCCCTCAAGAACACCTGTGCGTCATAAAGGAAAAAGGATCCTCTGTGGCAACAGCTACATTTGAGGAGCCATGTAAAACTTCTGTTTCCCATCTGCAGAGCAGACCCAAGAGAGGGGAAAACACGCCAACAAGAGGAAATGCAGAAGACAAGAGATAAGCTGACATACTGATAGCAGCTACCAAGAGGTTCCAGGGGCAGCTGTTACAGTGGACTCTGTCTTGGCCACTATCTTAAATTGCATAAGTGGATGAAAAAGCAAAGGCCTGTCAGGAATCCTTGTAGGACTTTCTCCTCTCCCTTCCCCATACTTTTTCCTCTTCTAAAAACTGTTCAGATTCAAGGATAAACCACACAGCTTGGTCCTACCCCTCCACATCAGAAGAAAATGGAAAGGGATAGTACAAGCCTGACAGAGCTGGTCCAGTAGGCAGGTTAAGAGCATTGAGGAAGAACTTACCATATATGATCCTATTCCTAATATTTAATTTGGGATATGTAAACTCAAAAAGACTGAAAGAATATGAAAATTGAGTAAATCTAATAAATTCTATTAAATTAACTCACAAAACAAAAGTCTGTCACCTTGGTGGTCTTTGGGTCTAGTGAAGGGATTGTTCCCTCAAAGTAACTGTACACCTAGGGAAGTCTTCAGTAAAATGTTTGGGTTTGGGTTAAGAAGAGCTGAAGAAGACTCTGTGTAGCTTGAAAGCTTGTCTCTCTCCCAACAGAAGTTGGTCCAATAAAAAACATTACATCACCCATCTTGCGTCTCTATTTTAAATCTTGAGACTGACCCAGCTACAAGAACACTGCATAGAGCTCTTAAGAACATTTTGAGTGTTCTGCTTTACAACTGTCTTTCTTCACTTCCACATTGCTAAGTACATAATTGAGTTGCTGAGTAACAAGTGTACCAGGCTGCATCTAGAAGAATATAAACATGAATTTAGTAGATTGATAACAGTATAAGACAATGTGCTTTTACGCTGGAAAATCCAGTCATTGGGAAAGAACGTTACTGTGCAGAGTTAAGTAGTCACCTTATAATTGCCCCCAGATGAGGAGAGATTATCCCTTGTGATTCTGTCTTCTGCTGCAGCTTCATAAGGACAGTTTTTCAGTCTGTCCATGTCAGAAGATCATACTACGCTTTCATACCTTTCCAACAGCTATCATATTCTGCATTCCTTTATAAAGGGACGTATAAGCTGTATATTAAATTATTACATAACTTGAGTACTTCTCAGCAGAAACAAACTTTGCACTTGCATAGAGGCTGCAAGATCAATTGATGTAATGTCCATGTTTTGTACCTTGATTAGATGGTGATTTATTTATTAGGTAACTTCTTAGATGAAAGCAGGTTAATCCTCTCGCAGCAAATCATCCTACTCTTTCTGGTGATGTCTAAGTGACAAGACGTTTAATAATTTACATTTCATCACTAATATAACAACAAAAGGGATAAGCCTTATGTGACAGATCAACATGTGTATAGCTATACATAATGAATTAAATTTTCATCCTTTTTGGAGTCAGCTTTGCTCTTTTAGCTACTTCTAGAGATTCTTCAAAAAGAAACACTGATTTGTAAATCTATCCTCCCTCACTCATTGTTAGGGTACCATCTCTTAGTTTTAGAGAGAGTAAAAAGGGTCTTTTGGTATACTTTATTTACTGATGTTCTTTTTTCTAATGTTGGTATAATTAGCTACCATTTATGTGCATTTGTTAATTTGTCAGTTTAGAACTTAATTTAGCATTTATGTAATTCTTGCAGTAATATTTTTTATAAAATTGTCTGTTATCAAATTTGCAGCTTTTAGAAGTGATACAATGTGTATTTCTCTTCTTCTTCACCTTCCCTTTCCTCTCCCAAAAGGAGAGATTCTGTAATTGTGTACATTCCTCTTCCCCCCCTTCAAAAAAGGACACCCCTGTTTAAATACCTCACCCTTCACATTCTGCCTCAATGTTTCAGTGCAGATTGGATGGCTCCTGCTTTTGACAGTGCTCAGGAATGGTTGCTGAGTGAGTTAATGTGTGGCAAAAAAGTCAGAGTTTTTCTTGCTGTTTGTTAAATGGAGCAAAGTTTAAGTCTAAAGGTTTCTCTGTCATCCTTTTAATATTTAATGATACAGAACCCATCAGGTCATAAGTTTGAAAGTTCAACTGAGCAATTTTATAAAATGTAGGGCCTCTGGGATACTCTTTTAAAAACAGAGGGTTCCTGTGGGGAGATATCAAGGAGAGATCAATGTTTCCAATTGTGTCTCTGTTTGTAATCACAGCTCTGCCCACATGTCATGATCAACATCTTCCAAAGCTGGGGATTTCCTCAAACAGACTTGTTCATAACACGGCACCACAGGAAGTGTCAGCAGTTTTGTTCCTTCCTGAATCTCAGCCCGGGCTCACTCATGGATGCCATTCTCCTCCCTTGGAAGGGGGACCTGCTATACACATTCCTGCCCTTTCTGCTCGTGCACAAGGTCCTGCTGAAAGTCCAAAGAGAGGGAGCATCAATGATCTTGATAGCACCGACATGGCCACGTCAACACTAGTTCACCACACTTTTAGACCTGTTGGTGGATACACCTATAGCACTGCCCCGGTCCCAGACTTGATCACGTAGTACCACAGCCATCTCCAGCATCCCAGTCTAGAGTCTCTCAAACTCACACAATGGAAACTCCCTGGCTGAGCTCTTTAGAGCTCACATGCTCAGACTCTGTTAGGGAGGTTATCCTTGGCAGCAGGAAACCTCCAACTTGAGCCACTTATTTGGCCGAGTGGAAGAGATCCTTGATTTGGTCACTTCAAAAGGATAGTCCACCGTTACAGTCGTTGATTCCCTTAATCCTGGACTATTTACTGCTCCTGAAACTGGAAGACCTGGTGGTGTAATCAGTAGAGGTACACCTGGCCGCCATCTCAGCTTTCCATTCCGTTTCTGCTAGCCAGTCAGTATTCACTAACCCCGTGGTTGGCTGCTTCCTCAAGGGACTAGATAGACTGTACCCTCAAGTAAGACTGCCTGTCCCCCCATGGAATGTCAACCTCGTGCTCTAGAGCAGGGGTGGGCAAACTATGGCTCATGGGCTACATCCGGCCTGCCAGCTGATCTAATCTGGCCCTCGAGTGCCTGCTGGGAAGCAGGATTTGGGGTTTGCCCCACTCCAGCTGGGAAGCAGGGTTGGGGGCCGCTCCGCGTGCGCATGCCATGGCTCTGTGCAGCTCCTGGAAACAGTATCATGTCCCCCTTCCAGCTCTTATGTTTAGGGGCAACTGGGGGTTCCACGCAGTGCCCCTGCCCCAAGGGCCATCCTTGCAGCACCCAGGGGCGGCACTTGCTGATGGGGCAGCGTGCAAAGCCACCGGACCACGCCTCTGCTTTGGAACTGGGGAGGAGGACGTATCGCTGCTTCCAGGAGCTACTTGAGGTAAGTACCTCCTGGAGCCTGCATCCCTGAGCCCCTCCCATGCCCTGATCCCCCTCCTGCCCTCCAAACCCCCTTGATCCCAACCTAGATCACCCTCCTGCACCCCAAATCCTTCATCCCGAGCCCCAGCCCAGAGCCTGCACCCCCAGCCGGATACTTTCTCCCTTTCCCCCTG
Source organism: Chelonoidis abingdonii (assembly GCF_003597395.2). Classification (NCBI taxonomy): domain Eukaryota; kingdom Metazoa; phylum Chordata; order Testudines; family Testudinidae; genus Chelonoidis; species Chelonoidis abingdonii. The sequence goes on along the minus strand of NC_133787.1, from coordinate 37,238,802 downwards.
CACCCCGACCCCAGTTTTGTGAGCATTCATAGCCCGCCATACAATTTCCATACCCAGATGTGGCCTCGGGCCAAAAAGTTTGCCCACCCCTGCTCTAGAGGCTGATGGGCTCTTCTTTTGAGCCCCTAGCAACATGCTCTCTCCTCTATCTTTCCTGGAAGGTGGCATTCCTGGTGGCTATAACTTCAGCCAGGAGGGTGTCCGAGTTTAAGGCCCTGACATCCGAGTCACCTTATACATTTTTTTTATAAGGACAAAGTACAGTTGTGGCCACACACGTCTTTCCTCCCAAAGGTAGTTTCTTGGTTCCACACGAATCAGGACTAGCTGCATGGTAGTAACCAGGAACAGATGCTTCACTTCCTGGATGTCAGATGAGCATTAGCTTTTTGCATTGAGCGTACAGAGCCATTTCGAAAATCAACACAGCTCTTCATTCCAATTGCTGAGAGGATGAGGGGGGCTACCAGTGGTGTCCCAAAGGATCTCTTTATGGATCACAGCATGTATTAGGACGTGCTATGACCTAGCAAAGATACCTGCCCCAGCACTAAACAGCGCACTCCACAAGAGCTCAGGTTTCCTCAGCAGCGTTCCTGGTACAGGTCCCCATTCAGGACATCTGCAGGGCTGTGATGTGATCGTTTACCTTGCACTGTGCCATTACTCAGCAGGCCAGAGATTATGCAGCATTTCGCAGAACGGTGCTGCAGTCTGCGACTCGGAGAACTCTGACCTCTCCATCTAGGGAATACTTGAGAGTCACCTACTTGGAATCGTCATGAGCAAGCACTTGGAGAATTAAAAACATGGTAACTGGTGTTCTTCAAGATGTGTTGCTCATCTCCATTCCAAAACCTGCCCGCCTGCCCCTCTGTCAGAGTACTCCGGCAAGAAGAGGCAGCAGGTTGGGAGGGACCTATATATACCGCCATGAAGGCTCAACTCCAGAGGGCTCCACAGCTGACCTGACAGGTCCCGCTAGGGGAAAAACTTTCCGGCGACTGTGCATGTGGCGCGCACACACCTACTTGGAATGGACATAAGCAACACATCTCGAAGAACAACAATTACTAGAGGTTGGTAACCATTTTTTGGTGATTGATAGATTGCTCCAAGTAGTTAGTCTTCACAGCAAATTATAAAAGATTATTAAGCAATCCAGAGCTTTAAGATAAGTAATATCCACATATACTGGTGATGGGAGGTCCAGAAATACAGATATATGAATGAGTGACTGTCACAAGAGTTCTGGACTTTTTTTGTTTAGACCCGTGACATTTTTAATAACATTAACTGGATGGAAGAAAATTACTAGAATGTTAATATCTAAATAGGAAAACTCTGAAGACGACTGTGATGGATGCAGTATAGGAACATAACTTCTGTGCCCTGAACTGTATTGAATGCTCTAGAATAGATTGAATCTTACAGAATCCTACGAACCTGCCAATATAGTAGAATCCACTTAATCACCCACTTGATAAATGGCACACCTTTTTAATTGGGTTGGTTGCTAGGGATGTATTCAGTGCAGTGTATTTAATTGACTCAGAACAGTGGATACTTGATGTAACTGATGTATTTAACCAACACACCTAATTTTGCATGTAGCCTCATCATGGTATGTTACGCAGGTGTTAGTTGGTATTGGCTAGGATAGGTCTCCCACTGTGCAGGCTTTTGTGTTTTTTCAGGCTTCCTCCCTGTTATATAGTATTACCTTAAAATAAATATATATTTTGTTGCTGTGCAATGTTTTTTTCTCTAAAGCAGTTTGAAATTAAAATGAATATATCTCAGGAAAAGGTACTGTGTTCTGCTGAGAACCCGGAGAGTCCTGATCCTGCTGCATGAGTTCCTCCACTGATTTCATTAGTGGGAACAGGATTGGATAGTATGCTATTTATATTGTTCTGTTTCTTTTTTCCCCATATCAAATTAAGATTCTTTAGCAGTAGCTGATTATGGCTTATCTAAAGTGGGAAAATGAGTTATGCTATCCACATTAGGAATTTTTTCTACATACGATAGTTAGCATTTTATAATTCTAGTATAAGCAGCAAAAGTTGTAATTTTAACATGTTAGCTGGTTTAGGTGAAGAGAATTCATGGGAATACACATACATGAGTTCATATTCAAAAACTGTGTCAATAACCCAGCTAAATGTATACAACTATTTTATTTTACAGCCATGTACAGTCCTGTCTTGCTTGAATTACTCTAGCATTTGCTGATATCTCTAGAGATGTTATCTGAATACTATAAAAACTGCAAGGAATGCAGAACAAAGCCAATACGGTAACACTTGGTTGAAGATTTGAAGACAACTGAGTAACAGTTGCCAAATCTAAATGGCTTCCCTTTCCTCTGTCAATCTGTGAAGATGTGTATATTGCAGAAATTTATACCAGTCCTTCAACAAGTTTGTTCCTACTTTACCTTTATGCAGTTTTACCCAGCAAATGATGATCCACTCCAGTTAATGTTAATGTCTCTAAAGTTGCTTGCCAGTCATGATAAATCTCTAAGTCCATTTATTCCAGTCCATGTTCAGTCTACAGCAATTCTGTACTTTAGGGTGAATTGAACTCCTTTTAGCCCATATATGGAGAGAAAAACATCTTACCCATTTTAAAGCATGTGTATATCTTCAAAGCAATGTACAGCCATCCTTTCAAAACCCTTTGGGAGATTACTTATTCTTAACGTGCCACATCTTCCACCTCCAAACTAAGGTGTTGAGGGTGCAACACTGTGATAAAATACAATAAAAATCATTACATTATGGTTTCAAAAAGGGCAGGGAAAAGTCTCTGTAAACTTTAAATTAAGATGGGCTCTAGGGTAGGAAAATGCAGTAAGTAATAAATATAAGGCAAACAATAGCCACATTGAAAATGCATGGCAGGTATTTGTTTTTTGTTTGGTGGTGAGAGAGGGCGATTAAGTGGAGAAAGAACGGTTGAGATGGAGTGTGTATGCAGGGGCGGGCAGTACCACAACTAAACTGTTATCACAAAGGCATGATCATCAACTGACCTATGAAACAATTTTCGGATTCCTAAAAAGCATATGACTAAAGATGAGTAAGGACAAGGTTGCAGAGGGAGGAAGTTTCTAAAATAACCAGGGTGTAAACCAGTGGTTGGCAAAGTTTTTGGCCGAGGGCCACATCTGGGAATAGAAATTGTATGGCGGGCCATGAATGCTCACAAAGTTGGAGTTGAAGTGTGGGAGGGGGTGAGAGCTCTGGGAGTGGGGTCAGAAATGAGTTCAGGGTGCAGGAGGGGCTCCAGGCTTGTGTGGGAGAGTGGGGTGCGGAGGTGATGGTGGTGAGGCCTCCAGCTGGAGGGTGCAGGCTTTGGGGTGGGGCTGGGGATGAGGAGTTTGGGGTGTAGGAGGGTGCTCTGGTCTGGGACCGAGGAGTTCAGAAGGCAGAAGGGGGATCAGGGCTGAGGGTTGGGGCATGGGGAGAGGCTTGGGGCGCAGGCTACCAGTGGCGCTTACCTCAAGCAGCTCCTGGAAGCAGTGGCATGTCCCTTTTCTGGCTCCGATGCGGAGGCGCTGATAGGCGGCTCTGCATGCTGCCCCATCCACAGGCACTGCCCCTGCAGCTCCCTTTGAAGCACCGGAGGGGGCCATTGGCGTGTGTAAAAGCCAGAGAGGGGCCATGCCATGGCTTCCGGGAGCCACATGGTGCAGGCCCCGATCCTGTGCCCCGGCTGGAGCGGGGCCATGCCGCGGCTTCTGGGAGCCCCGCATGGTGCAGCCTCCGACCCTGCTCCCTGGCTGGCACACCGGAGCAGGGCAAGCCCCAGACCCCGCTCCTTAGCGGGAGCTCGCGAGCTAGCTTTAAACAGCTCACCTGCCGGATCTGGCCCGCAGGCCATAGTTTGCCCACCACGATCTAAACTGTTACCGTCTTCAAAAATCAACAGGGCCCAGCAAAAAGTCTTTAAGCAGCCAAAGTAAAGACTTTAAGGGGGGTCATGATTGTTGCCGCTAGCAAGAAAACAAACTGCAAGTAAATGATAAAATAGTACTGCTTGAAGCAATACAAGGAGAGAATATGAACGTGTTAAGCTTCTGTAATGTAGCCAGATACAATTTTACTGTTAAACGTTTTGTATTGTAATTGTTGTGTCCTGTGTATTATGTAAAATAGACTTACATAGTAAATATACTGCCAGGCTTACTAGTGATCCAGTGTATAAATAATTTTGAATAAGTATACAAGAGCCTTGTTAAACTCTGTTCACCAGAAACAAGGTGCTAGATTTTTGGTAGGTGGATTTTGTTTGTTTGTTTGCATCCTGTCACCTGCAGCACCCACTGTTTGGAGTGAAAATTCCAAGGAGGATGTTTTTGTCACAGTTTAATTGCTATAGGACCCCTAACACATTCTAAATATCTTTTTTTAATGAAAAATTCCCTGTCTTTTTATATGTTTAGTCAAAAGGCAGTGGAAATTGTTGATAGAAATTTTGGAAGGTGATAGAAGAATGGTGAATACATACACAGATGAACTAGTTCTTTTTTGTGCAACTGATAAGGCAAGTAAGGCTTCCATGGAGATAATGTAGCAAAAATTTGAAGTGCAGGATTGTCTTTTGTGGTAATGTATCATAGGGGATGGTGGCAGCAATGCCAGTGAAGTTGCCTATCATCTTCCACTACTAGACCCTCTTTTCATTTGCTTAAATCTTTTTCAGATTTTAACTGTTCAGGCTGAAGTGTTCCCACTGTAACTGAAATCAAATGGGAGCTGTGCTTGGAACATATAAAGTACTATAAAAATGCTAACCACTCTGAAAAAAGTCAGGCACCTAATATTAGTGGACCTGTTTGACAATTTTCTCCTTAATCTCTCTGCCTCAGTTTTCCATCTGCAAAATGGGGATGATGATCTCTCTCTTCCTCACAGGGATGTTGTGAAGATAAAACTCATTAGTGTTTGTGAAGAACTCTGATAGTATGGTTTTAAGTGCCACTGAAAGGCCATGAGCAAATAAAGAATTCTGTGTTCAGTGCAGGGTTTGGGTGTTGTGCGGTAACTAAGTCACGTGGAGTCACGTTGAATGATGAAAACTGAAAGAAATATTAAACAGCTACCCATTCAATGATCGCCATTCCTCCTGTGCACTGAATGAGGCAAATTTATTTTTGTATATACCTGTAATACTGCCATGCTTCACTCTCAAAACAAATTTTGGTGCTAGATAAGAATAACTAGTTTTCTCGGTGTTTGGGGACTTCCTTCTTATTCTTCTCATTTCTTTACTTTTAATAGTGAGTGTTGAAAAAGTGGAAGTAAAGGGATTGGCACATAAGAAGAATGAAAGAAATGTTGACTATTCCTTTGAGGTAAGTTTTGAGGATTTTTTTTTTCTAATGGGATGAGAGAAAAGAAGAAAATACTTAAAACATGAATGTGAAAGTTTGGAACAGTTAAGGAACATTCAGGCCAAACAGACAGATCTCAAAAAATAGTCATCGGTGGGAAATCATCATTGAATGAGAGTGTTTCTAGTGAGGTTCCACAGGGATTGGTACTAGGCTATAAAACATGAACTCCCAGTGTGATGTTGTGGCCAAAAAGGCTACCGCAATCATTGGATGTATAAACAGGAAAGTAGTGAGTGAGAGTAGAGGTGATTTTTACCTTTGTATATGGCATTAGTGAGATTGATACTGGAATATTGTGTACTATTCTGTTATCCACATTTTTTAAAGAGATGTTAAAAAATTTGGAGAGAGCACAGAAAAGAGCTGCAAAAGTTATTTGAGGGTTGGAGAAAATGCCTTACAGTGTGAGACTTACTCAAACTGTTTAACTTATTAAAAAAGAAGACTGAGAGGTGACTTGATTAGGGTATAAATGCCTTCACAAGGAGAAATAGCAGGTGCTAATGGGCTCTGTAATCTTCCCAGAAAGGCATAACAAGAACTGACAGCTGGAGGCTGAAGCTGGACATATTCAAATTAGAAATTAGGCACAAATTTTTTAGATTGAGGATAATTACCCACTGGAACAAAACCACCAAGGGAAGTGGTGGATTCTTCATCTCTTGATGTCTTCAAACAGAGACAGGAAGCCTTTCCGAAAGATATACTTTAGCCACATACAAGTAATGCTTTAGTCTAACGCAAGTTTTTGGGCTCAATATAGGAATAACTGAATAAAATATGATGTCCTGTGATAAGTCCTTTAAAAAAATAAAAGTAGTCCTGGAACATTCCAGAATGGCCCAGAAGCAGAAGTGGAGGAGGAAGCCACCATCTCCTCACACTGCCACCTCCACCCCTTCTGCTTCAGGCCTGTTCCAGAAAAAGAGATGGCATCTCAGTAACCTGGGCAGGTTACTGAGCTGCCATCTCTTATTTCAGAGCAGGAAACTGAGTCAGAAATTCTGGAATGCCATTCCAGAGCATTCAAGCATGACTTGAGCACCGACAGGAGGTCAGACAAGATGCTCTTATGGTTTCTTCTGGCTCTAAAGTCTATGAATCTGTGAATGTCTAGATTTAATTAATTTTTTGTCTTAATTCTGGTATGCCTGAGAAACCTCTGGTATGACACACCAAAAGCAGAATTTGATTTAGGGGTAGGTGGTTCTATTGTTTTGTCGATGTTCATGATCTAGCTCCTTATTGGGAAAAACAATTCCGTAAGTTTAGGTAACATTGCTTGTTCAAAATTGCACTCCTCATCTCTCTTTATCAACCAAAGCCACACGGAGTCGATTGCAGCTGCCTCGTTCAGAGCTGCACAGCCAATGGCAGAATGGGTGTGGCAGAGCTTCATTCTGCTGTGACCCATTGGCTCACATTGCAGATTGTGGGAAGGCTATTGCAGGAGGCAGTGAAGCGGCATATGCAGCTCTCTCTCCACTCATGTAAAATTTCCTTGAACATGGGGAATTCTCTGGCTAGTTTAAAGCCACTTTACATTGTTCATGTTGTACAAAAAGTGCCTTTAGCAGATTGAAGAATGTGGCCTTAGTTAATTTAGCCTCGGAATACCCTTAAGAGACTGGTATTATCCCTATTTTACAGGTGAGGAAACTAAGACACAGATAAGTGACTTGCCCAGAGTCACATAGGGCATCTGTGGCAGAGCCAGGAATAAAATCCATCTCTCTTGATTCCCAGTCTTGTATGCTAACTACAAGAATGTTGTTACTTAAATCTGTGGTAAATACTTAACTTTAGTTTTCTGTATGGTTTAGTCACCAAAATGCAATCTGTTTTCCTTTGCAAACAACTATACAGATGCTTGAGACTGCATTAAAGTTAAACTTCTACTTTATGGTTATTTGTGCTGTGTTTTAATGACAATAAGGTCTTATCTACACTGAAAAATAAAATATTTCACCACTGCACTACCACTGCTCCTAGCAACAGTGGGAACTTTCCTTCAATGTAGATAAGCTGTTAATGGTTTCAGGAATTTTTATCGCTATGCCGGCTAGACCTGCCCTCTCTGAACAGGGATAGACCGCATCATTTATCTGCCTTAAATCTTGCATTGGGGGAGCTGCAGTGATGGTAGTGCACTAGTGAGAAATTTTAAGAAAAAGCTCAGTATTAGACCCCACCTCAGACAACCTTCCTAGAAAGAATGTAGGTGATAAAACTCCATTGTAGAATGTTCGGTTTGAAACCAAGATGAGCTCAGAAAGTGTCAGTAGTGGTGTCCAATCTTTCTCTTGCCCTTCTAGGGGTTTCTGTGAAACAGGACGGTTATATTTGCTCCATAGGATTCAGCAAATGAAGCCTTCCAGAATTGCACATCCACATGTTGGCATGTAAGCCAAGTTCAGACAATTGTGTACTTGACAAGGGCTTTTAAAAAAAAGTAAATTCTGATGTAAATTCAGACCCTTATGATATTGAGCAATATAGAGACATCTTCCGTCGCTTGGTGGTTCAGAAGATAATACTGCCAGTGTCAGTGTCTGACACAAGCTGATCATGCTGCTTTCTTTATGTGATAGATTTAACATCCATATCAGGGTTTTTTTTTGCTGTACTCTTATTTAATTGAAATTCAGCAGCCTATTTTCTTGAGTATTTTTCTTCCTCTGTTTATTTTTCCTTACTGCCTTTTTAGATTTGTGACCTCATTTTATAATCAGAGAACTATCCTGAGTGTTGTATTAAGAATTCAAGAACACACGTTAGTCATATTGGATGAGAGAGAAGCATTTTGCCATTTCTCATCTCAAGCACTGGAAACTGGGCTTGGTTTGTGGCACATATCCACTCAGAACAAGGCCATAAACTTAGAGATATTTTGGACAATGCTAAATGATATTACATGAGGTTTCAAAATAAAACTTGGCTTTTCAAAGTGACACTACCAACTTGATTTTTTTGATAAGAGTATCCTTTAAACAATATCCTGAATTTTTAAAATTCCTTAATTTTTAGTATCAGAGGGGTAGCTGTGTTAGTCTGGATCTGTAAAAAGCAACAAAGAGTCCTGTGGCACCTTATAGACTAACAGAAGTATTGGAGCATAAGCTTTCGTGGGTGAGAATACCCACTTCATCAGATGCATGTGTCGAATGAAGTGGGTATTCACCCACAAAAGCTTATGCTCCAATACTTCTGTTAGTCTATAAGGTGCCATAGGACTCTTTGTCGCTTTTTAATTTTGTGTGCGAGTGTGTGAGAGAGAGAGAGAGGAGGGAGGAAAATGTATTTAGGATAGGCCCCAAAATGCCAAAACACATGCTTGGATCCACCACTCCTCACCATCTCATTCCTCTATGTCTGCTGCTACTACCAGTAGCAACAGCTGCAAATCTAAAACTGCAAACACTCTCTTGGAGGGTCTGAGGGAAAGTGTGTGTGTCTGATGCCATTCTAGACTGTCAACAAAATTGTGATACTGACTACACATGCAGTGTTATCAAATACACAGCATAAACAAACAATACAACGTAAACCGTTTTCCCTCTGCAATTTCAGTGATAGTAATTCAGATCTTACTTGTAATAATAGTAGGTACAAAATTTCCAAATGAAACTATAATTTCAAGTTGATACTCTATAACTGTCTGAAAGTACAGGGTACAATTTAGCTAAACCAATAAATTGCGGTTCTCGGGGTTAAAAACTCCTCAAATATGCTGCTTGGATTCAATGGGGAAAAGAAGCAAAGCTGACTAAGCAGTTTGGTGTGATGAGAATTATTTGTCATTGATTTGGAAATGCATGTAATTGTTTTGTGAATGCTGAGAACTATAACATGCTATCAAAACATGAACAGTGTGCCAGCTCTCAGTTATTGCTATTACAAAACTGGGGGCGGGGGGGGGAGATCGCCTTTCATATTTTGTGAAAGTGCTCATGAACCCTGAAAGAACATTGGTAATGTAGCATGAGATGGGGGGGGGGGGGGGGCACATTTTATAGAAGTAGAAACTCCTTGGGTTTTCTTTCTTAGGTTTGGTGTAGCAACTGTAGCTAGAGGAAATTCCTCAATTATGTCATGTATTTTACTCTCCACTCACTAGTGTTTTGGGAGAATCTTGATGGCTGGAGAAACCTTGTATGTTTTCAGTTGTCATTGAAATTAGTGTTGTGGAAAAATCGCTTCCTGCTTTTTAAAAACATAAAAACAGGTTTTTCCCATACATTACTGCTGAAGATTCAGATGCATTCCAAACACTTGACCTCAGGTATTTTCAGTCTAAGGATCTTTAGGATCAGCAGTACTTGCCAGACTTTTCTGATATTCTTTCTGTGAAGATATTCTTACTTTTGGCTCAGTTAAACCAGTCAGGCAAGAACCAATGAATGTCTATGCTGGAGGTCGGCAACCTTTCGGAAGTGGTGGGGCGAGACTTCATTTATTCACTCTAATTTAAGGTTTTGTGTGCCAATAGTAAATTTTAATGTTTTTAGAAGGTCTCTTTCTAGAAGTCTGCAACATATAACTGAACTATTGTTATGTGTAAAGTAAATAAGGTTTTTAAAATGTTTAAGAAGCTTCATTTAAAATTAAATTAAAATGCAGAGCCCCCGACCGGCCGCTAGGCCCCAGGCAGTGTGAGTGCCACTGAAAATCAGCTCGCGTGCTGCCTTCAGCACACGTGTCATAGGTTGCCCACCCCTGATCTATGTAATAGCGATTAAAAGAAAGAAGTTGTAGGGACTTTTTATAGAAGAGCAGCTAGGAAGAGAAGCCCATCTCATCTCTTAGCTTTTCTAGAGCATACGCAAGGTGCTGTCTGAAGTGTGTAGATAGAACAATAACGGCAGGCGTCAGTGTTAAGCCTATGCTCTTTTGTATGAGATGTTTTCGTCAGAGCCTCAACTTTGCATTACATATGGAATTGATTGATTGTAAATGAGCATTGTAACATGCTGTGGTGTGTTGTTCAGATTCTACAAACCAGCTGTTTCAGTTAACAATGGGAGGAAAATGTTTCTCCAATCAGTGTTTCTCCCATTTGGTGTTAACATTTGCTATAGTTGGCAAGGCTCTATAAAATATAAAGTAGATTTTAAGAACTCTGAATGGTCTTAGCTATAATGGCAGTTAGCAGGAGTCAAATACTGCAAGAAGAGGAGGCAGCCATCTTCAAAATAAAAACAGTGAGCTGAGGGACTGTAACTGTGTTTGAACAAAAATGTTTATCGTGTATATGCCAAACATACAGATGGTCCAAGCCTTTATCCACATAATGGGTGAAATAAACATTGCTGTTTATTGAGTCCAGGCTGTTAGAGCTAACCATAGAGTTGTATGCTTAGTTACTAAACCGAACACCTTTCATTTCTTAAGGTCTTGTGGTCTGATTCTTCGGTGACATTGGTAACCAAATCTTCTACTGAAGTGACTGAATTTATTTCAAAGGTAAAAGACTCTAAAATACTTTACTTTGTACTTTGTCCTTATATGTGATTTTGTTCAATTGTATTTTAGAAGCACCCTAAGATAACATAAATGGATTGAACTCCATAAATGTGTAACTCATGAACTATTTCAGGGTCCTCAAATGACAAGTAACAGCCTTCTTTTCACCTGTTTTTTCAATTTATAAATCCTCTTCCTTTAGCTATCTCAGCTGTACCCAGAAGAAAACTTGGAGAAGTTCATTCCTTGCCTAGCTGGTCCAGATTCATTTTACCTAGAAAGGAACCACATGGACCTGGAATCGGATATTAGGTATGATTCTGAAAACTAATTTTTACTTGCCGTATGGCTTCCTTGTCCAAGAGGGTTGGGGAGGGGAGAGAATCAGGAAATTAAAATGTAGACAAGATGTTCTTAACTTCTTTCAAGAACTTTGAGCCTGATTCTACAAACGTAGTTGCTTGTAATTCCACTAATTTCAATGTACAAGAGTTTTGACAAACTTGGACCCTATGTGTAGAAATAGACATGGTCACATTGCACTATGTTACACTTTCTGAAGAAATAAAAATCATGGGGTTCCTTGGTAGAAGCAAATAATGGATTACAGCCTTAAGGTGGAAAAAGTTCCTTGAAAAAGTGATCACATTTAGATCGTTTGCAGTACAAAGTGAGTTAAGAGTGAAGTTTTAAGCTTGTTCAATATGGAATTTAAGAGAGGCCACACTTGGGTTAATCACTTGTAAGAAGTAGCAGAAAAAAAAGATGAAATTGTCAGCATTTTTGAAGATTGTGTTTTAGTTATACAGCCTTTTGTGATATTCACTCAAGATCTTATCTTGCAAATGGTAGTTTTGCCTGAGTAAGATCTGTAAAATTAGTCTGGGCCCTTAATGGAGAAACAGAGCCAGAACTAGTAGAAAAATACAAGAAAATTGTTTTCTGGGTAATAGTCCTCATTTATGTGAGGATGTCTTTTTAAACACTTTCACAGCCCATTATGCTGTTGCTCACAGTTAACGTGAATCAAGTTGTTGTGATGTTACTATTACTTTAAAGTAGAATAAGCAGCTATGCTCATATAAAATGCTTGACTTGTGTGTCTGTAGACACACCTGTTTTCTAAGTCTGTTTATGATTTGTCCTCACACCCACTTGCAGTGGCATATAAATCCTATTAACAAAGCCGTATTAATATATGGTGTTAAAAAGCTCTTCCCCACATGATTCACTTGGTCATTGTGGACCAACCATAATAGTTTAAAACTACACCTCTACCCCGATAAAACGCAGTCGTGGGGAGCCAAAAATCACTACCTCATTAAAGATGAAATGTCATTATATCGGGGTAGCGGTGGCAGGGCTGCAGCAGTGATTTAAAAACCCGGGTCTCTGGCCACGGGGAGCCCCAGGCCGTTTAAATCGCCAGCGGGCCCCGCTGCCGCAGCCCCGGGGTAGGAGCGTCAGGGCTCCGGCAGTGATTTAAAGAGCTTCGGGTTCTGGCCGCTGCGGGGAGCCTGGGCCCTTTAAATTGCCGGTGGAGCCCCTCTGCTGCAGCCCCAGGATAGCGGCAGCAGGGCTCCAGTGGTGATTTAAAGGGCTCAGGGCTCCCCGCAGCAGCTGGAGCCCTGGGCCCTTTAAATCTCTGGCAAGCCCCCGGGGTAGCAGCAGCAGGGCTCCAGCGGTGATTTAAAGAGCTCTGGGCTCCCCGCGACAGCCACAGCCCCGGACCCTTTAAAGCGCCGCCGGAGTCCCGCTGCTACTGCGCTATATGGGAACTCATGTTGTATCAGATCACGATACAGCGGAGTAGAGCTGTATCTAATTTGGAACACCATCAAGCAAAATGATGTCAGCAAGTACTTGGACTGCTCTGGATAGAAAGTGTTATTGGAAAACATGCTAATTAACATGTTAGTACGCTTGCCAAACACCTTGTTTTTCTAGTCAGGACAGAGCATTTTTTCCCCATTACTGTTGTTGGTGGAATGGCACTGGTGGACACCATTTTGCCAGAGTAAAGGTAACAAATGTATGCTTAGATTGTAACGATAAATAACGTTAATATTTAAAAAATCCCTTTTAGGCTTCATATCTTTGTCACTGCTTTTGTTTAGTTGGCAACAGTTTTCCACAAGTCTAAGTTAACAGAGCAGCAGAGTCTCTTTACAAAGCAAAGGTTGTATCTTCACAACAGAGAAAGACAGACATTTATTTTTAAAAAGCATTACAAAATAAAGACCCCCAGATTGCAATGTTTTCATTTTTCATGTTAGTGACTTACTCATGTCTCTGTTGTTGTAAACTATGAAAATAAACTGTGAACTTTCAGGATGGAAACTGTATATAAGTAACTTTTGACCCAATGTCTTTTTAGACATTACAAATATGAAGATGCAGTCAAAACATTTCCCCCTGTTTTTTCTTTACTTTTCAACAATTTTTTTAGCGCTTTCAAAATATGTAGATGATTCGGCAGGTGAAAACCAAACAAATTGTTTTGCTTTATAAGAAAAACTCTGGTAATGCACTTTAATGTAATGTATGTCTTATACATTATAAAGTTCTAGAAGTTTGCCATCTTTAGATTCCAAGAAGAGGAATGAGCTTAGCAGAAAACATGTGACATGAGTTTTACAGCCTTTTTTACTATATTGCCAGGTGCTATATGTTCAAATGCCTGCTGTTCATTTGAAAGCTTAGCAAGAACAATAGTAGACAGCTATACTTTATGGGCTTTAGTTTCACAATTTTTAGAGGCAATTTTCAAGTTTATCCCTGTACACGCACACACTCGTAATTTTTCACTGTTCCAACCTCTTGTATTCATAAGTCTGTAATCAGCTTTGAATGTAAACTATTAACCAGTATAAAGGAATAGCATGCCTATTGAATAATAGGCATTTAAAAAAAAAAGGTGAATGCAAATTTCACTCTTGATTTCAGTGTTGATTTCATAGTCAGTTACAAAACAAACATAATTTTGTAAATTAACTTTTAGGTATTTGGCATCCTTACCTTCCCATGTGCTGAAAAATGACCATGTAAAGAAATTCTTCAGCACTTCATCTTCCTCCCAGCAACTTCAGAGTTCAAGTGAGTTTAAATAAACAGTTTAAAATGCACATATTATTGACATAAATCTAGTAAACTGATGCCAGTCAAAACTTTTTTAATCTTCCTGTTGTTTAGGTCCTGGCAACCCCTCTCTCTATAAAGTAGTCACTACGCTGGGTGCATCTGGAAGGTGAGATACCTGACTTCTGTGTCCAATGTAGAGTTGTAAAATTCTTTCACTTAGGTAGTTATCTGCATGCCCTTGTTTGAGAGAGGTTTTTTTTAATATGCAGTTATATGCACTTTCGGGTGCCTGCTCACCTTGTTAATCTGTGGAACTCTCAGCACAATGAACTCTGAAAGCTGTGGTTTCACTGATTTTGTCTACACTGAAGATTTTAGGAAATGTTAGCACTGGTGCGCAGCCCTACTCATGCTAGCAGAGGTGGGAGCTCTAGCATAGACAAGCAGCTGGCATTTTTTGTGTGGTGTCTTTACCTGCCGTGAGCAAAATTGCTGAGAATGGTAAAACTGTGACAATCAGTTTACATCAGTACTCTTACTATTGTTAGAACCAGCTGACCCACAATGGTGGGAGAATTCTCTGTGATTATTGTTTATTATATTAATCATACTTGTCTCACTGTTACCTCGCGCTGCCCCAGCTGTGGCTTGTATCCATCTGTTGTTGCTCACCCTCTGCTTTCATGGTGAGCTCTTCGGGGCAGGGAGCATTTTTTCTTTATATGCGGGGGTACCATATCTAGCACAATGGGGCCCTGATCCCTGATTGGAGTCTCCTTGACAGTACCAGAATACAAGTAGTAAATAATAATAATCCTCATGCAGCCATAATTACACAGGCATGGTCTTCTCTAATATCACCTAGGTGGTGTTAGAGGCCCATCATAGTGTTTCTTCCATTCTGTAGTTGAGTGTCTACCTTTAAGGGCAGTGTTTTCTAAACTGTGAATCTGGCTTTCCTGAGGGAGGACGCTGATCTCTTCCAACAGAGGCTCAAGGCAGCCGTGGGAAGAGAAGGAAAGACATATTGTTGCCTTTTTGCTTAGGATTTGACAAATCCAGAAATTGAGTAATGAATACTTTGCAGCTGAGGTGATTCTTGTTTCTTCACCTGGAAGTGGAAAGACCAAGGGAGAAAATAATGTTAACTGAATAGATTCACTCACTCCACATGTGTAAAAACCATTTCACAATGGGTTTTTTATATATATTGCAGTGATGGGGAAAGCTATGCCAATGTTGAAATCTCGACTTTGTTAGACATAACCTGTACTGTTTTCATTGTATTAGGAGAATAGGATTTTAAAAGTATAAATCAGTAACTTATAAAATAAGCAGTGTGTTGGATCCCTGAAACATGGTCCTTTATTTTATTGGTGAATGGGTATGTGTGTGTGTGTGTGTGTGTGTGTGATCATACTGACTGAACTCTGCATGGCAGTAATTCGGTATGCTAAATCAAATTATTTTTCTCTTTTGCAGACCTATATGTGGAGTAGCTGGTATTCAGTCTTCACAGAATCATGTACAGCACTCAGCTGTTTCTTCAGTTGCACTGCCCCATTGCTCTCATTCAGGGAGTACAGGCTCATCATTAGCCTTCCGCTCCCAAATGGACACCTCTTCACCCATGTTGTCTTCCAGTTCACAGACGCCGCAGACCCAGGAGCAAAATGGGATTTTAGACTGGCTCAGGAAACTGCGGTTGCACAAGTATTATCCTGTCTTCAAACAACTCACAATGGAGAAGGTAAAGTGGTGGGCTAGACAGGAGAAAGGAATCTGTTTTTTAAATAAACCATATATTCTCTAGCATGTATAGAAAAGCGAAATGGCAAAATAGGCTAATGTTTACATTTGGACTGGTAGATATTTGTAGCTAGAGCTGGGCAAACTATTTGTAGGAACACTTTATTTGGTGAAATGGCCTCCTATTTTTGTGATGAACTATCTAGAGACTTACTTTAAATATTTCCTAGTTCAGAATTCTCAACGTCTGGGTTTATTACAAACCCCCTTCGCTCTTCCTGTTCACTATTCATCCTTTGATGTCCAATATGTCATCTAAGTCACATTTTATTCTCGTTCTTGATTTTTTTTCCCTACTATTTGTAAAAGTCTTGGTTATCCAAATGCATGTCAAGATTCACTTCTGAAGTGAGCTTCTGTGTGGGTAAACATGCATGAGTGTTGGATGCTTTCATTTTCCACAAACGTTGTGAACAAAAATCACTTGCATTGCATGAATGTTTGCATAAAAAGTATCATGAATGCCATTGAAGTACATTGGCTTTTAATCAGATGAATGTAAGTACTTGTTTAATACCCAGTTCTATCTGTAATATACATGTTGTAAAATTAATCTCCTTCTCCTCTTACTATATTTGAACTTTGAGTGCCCTCTGGTGGATTAAATACTTATTCTGATTCTTTTAAGTCATGGCTCTGAATTGCAATGATTTTTTTCAGCACTGCAGCATGGCTTGAAAGATATTATTTCAGTGACTATGGCCTAAGGCCACAGTTTTCTAATCTGATTTTCCTCATTCAGGAAAAATAGATGTAGTCATTTTTCCTTTTCCTGACAAAATTGTGCATATTTTAATGTTTGACTTGTTTTTTTCCAAATAACTGCTGTGCTTATATTGGTATGTATATTCTGTTGAAAAATATTCACAGTACCTTTGCAACTAGATTGACCCATGCAACAAAACTGAACTCTGCTCTAGATGTGATAGCTAAATGATTTCTATGTTAAATGACACATTTAGGGAAAATAAATTACATTTTAACTTTTGATAACCAACTGATGTACTCTGGATTGTCAGCCGAAATAAAGCAGCAGTAATCAGCATGACTTTTTCAGCAGCAGGTCTTTTATCAGTGTAAGTCAAAAACAATTTATCATAAACAAAACAAACAGAACCAAAAGAATCCCCAACCTACAGTTCACTCCTCTCTCACCACCTTGGGACCAGCATCATTCCGCTTCTGACATTACAGCAGCCCTCCTTGTGTGCTAGGAAGTAGTTAATGGCCCTGCATTCTGCTACAGTCTTACCCTCATTGAGTTAGTGGTAGTGCTATGGATATTAAGTATTCATTGAAGGGAGGAGTGGTAGACATTTTCAACCTTAATCTGCCTCTTACAATTTGTCCTTCCCAAAATTTGTCAAATATTTCTTGCACCAGATTGACTGACTAGTCCCAAAATTACCTGTTTCCTGTATGCTGTGTTATTCCTATAGTCGCCAGATAATTGTTAGATACCTGGGGAGAAGTCTCAAAATGTCAGGGGTTTTTTTAGGGAACCAGAACTTAAAACTTTATTTGGCTCATTTATGATACGAAATTGCCTTTTATGTGCACATGGACTATGTTGTCTTTATTGTGAATGATCAATATAGGCAAATATTTTAGCAGTATATTTGTAATTAATCTAAAAAACCTCTTTAATACCCAAGTCCTCCATTTTTATACTCCCCTAAATCTTTAGTTTAAAATTGGAATAAAACTTATTAAAATTCACATACATGTGTAAAACAAGAGTTTTCAAGGTGCTTCTCAGAATTGGAAATCACTGAGAATACAGGAGGGTCATTTGAAATGTACATATCCATATATTGCACACTGTAAAATCACCTCCATATTTCCTCCTATAAAAGTTTCTGAGCCTTACTGAAGAAGATCTGAATAAGTTTGAATCCCTCACCATGGGAGCAAAGAAAAAACTGAAGACCCAGCTGGAACTGGAAAAGTAAGTGTGTGTGTTGTGGGGAGGGGTGTGCAGTCTGTCTGGCTTTTTCAGTTGGTAGAATATGGTTAAATGGCACTAGAATTGTACAAACTCCTGAATTTAATCCCAGTTTTTCTCTTGGTTTTGCTCCGAGGACAGAGCAAATTGTTAAACCTTCAAGGCTTTCCCTATGTGTAAATCTAGATTGTACTTCTTTTTCATAGGGGTATGGAGGCATAATTAGTTTGAAAAGCACTTCGAAAATATGGATTATGTATATTTAGTACTTATTGTTTTATTATTGATTATTCAAGGCCAATGAGATAAGCACATAAAAGAATTGGTGAACTCAACTTCAAAGGGGACACTGTCAACTTGAACCATAAAGTAAACAAATTCCTTGAACTATGCTACTAATTTACTTTTTAAATTATTAACACTGGAAGAATTTTAAAAATCCACATTACTTTTCACTATTTGTGCTCTTCCTGTTTTTGTTTTCTAATTTATCTCAGATTGGACAAGGAAAGTCACTTTCAATTTTAAGTTTTCAGAACTGCAGTATTTGAATCCTAGACATTGTAGGATAGATATGTAAACTTCATGAGGTCCACGTTCCATTTTAAATTGTAACCTGGAGCATAAATTTAGGATTACCTACTCCCCTCAATTCACCATGGTACAGCAACTCATGCCAGTGGGATATTTGCATCAAGATCAAAGGTGGCATATGCCCTGTATATAGTAACTAAACTCCTACCTGTCTTCAATATTATTAAGATTGAATTCAGCATCACTCAGTGGCAAAACATTCTCATCATTAGCAACAATGCTCTTTCTGTCCTGTGTTTCTCTCCTTTCCCTATCCTCCTTCTCTTTTTTTCTTTCCTCCTTTCTTTTCTCTTCATTTTGTTCCCTGCAGCAACTTCAAAACCCCTTCATCCCTGTGCTTCGCTTTCACTTGGTTTCCATCCTGTCTGATTAAATGACCTGTAAATAAATAGTTGTTGGCACGGAGCTTTGTGGCTACCCCCCAAACTAGATTAATGCAGAAGTGAGGGGGTTCACATTTGTGCATCGTTCATCTACGCTCTCTACAGACTCAGGCAAACAACACTGCCTTGGTTACAGTTACTTTACATTTGAAAGGTTCATTCTGTGGAATCCAGATATGCCAGGTGGGCCACATAAATGCACCTAGCTGACCATGTATTTGATGTCTCTTCTGCAGGGAAATATTTATTTTAAAACTGTTCCAGTGTTTAGGTACTCACACTACACTACACTCCCAACATGTTTATTAGTTGAAGGCCATGTATACACTACAAACTTTGGTCGACACAAGTTACATTGGTACGCAGCCACTGAAGCTTGTATGTCACTTGGGCACATGCATACTTGGTTGTTTGTGTTGGCACTGCACATATGCACCAGGAGTGCTTGTGTCGATGCAAAGTGCAGTGCACCATGGGTAGATATCCCAGTGTGCCATGCACTACTCTCCAGTTCAAAGCCTGATGGGAACTTTTCGCAATATGTTGTGAGGTAGAAATTAGTCGTGCAGGGATCTCTGGGAGAGAGATGTCAAGTTCCCAGCATGCAGCTCTCTCCACCCCATAATACCATCCATATCCCATCATTTTCATGACTTTTTAAAAAAAATTCCACAAACCTGCTCAGCACTTCTCAGAGTCCACCATCTCTGACAGAAGCATGGAGCCCACAGAGCTCTGTGCTATTCTCATGGACGCCGCAAGTACAGGACGCATGATCCTTCGGTATCTGCACACTCGCAGGAAGTACCGCAACAATTGAGGACATCAGGATTTCTTTGAGGACAGTTTGCTGAGACATAGCGAAAAACAATCCAAGGTTGTTGGTGGCATTCATGGAGCAGCTTCAGATGGTGGAGCACAGCTTTTGGGTCCAAGAAACAAGCACTGAATGGTTGGATCACAGTGTAATGCAGGTTTAAGACAACGAGAAGTGGTTGCAGAACTTTTGGATGCAAAAAAACCATGTTCTTGCATCTGTATGCTGAGTTCACCCCAGCGCTCCGGCACAGGGATGCCAGAGTTGAACAAAACTCAGTGGCTGGGCAACAAAAAGGCAGATGAAATTCAGTGTTGATAAATGCAAAGTAATGCACATTGGAAAGCATTAGCTTTACATTTGAAAGGGTAGCTCTATAGAATCTAAATATGTCAAGTGGACCACATAAATGCATCTAGCTGACCATATATTTAATGTCTCTGCTGCCGGGAAATGTTTGTTTTAAAACTGTTCTAGTGTTTTTTGAAATCGTCCACTCAGTGTGTAGTAATAGTCAAAAAAGCTAACAGAATGCTAGGAACCATTAGAAAACAGAGAGATGATATGATAGAAAATATCATAATACCACTACACTGGACCCCCGCTAAAATGTGGGGTTTTGGATCCTTGCATGGTCCCATGTTAACTCGAGGACCACGTTACCATGGATTCCAATTAAGATAATTAAATTTGGGATCCATGCGCACTCCCATGTTTATAACTGAATTTGCGCTATAAAGACGCACGTTCTAGCGAGGGTCTGCTGTATATAAATCCATGCTATGCCCATTCCCTGAATATTGTATGCAGCTCTGGTTGCCCCATCTCAAAAAAGATATATTAGAAATGAAAAAATACAAAGAAGGGCAACAAAAATGATTGGGATGAGAAGAGAGTAAAAAAACTGGGATTGTTCATCTTGGACAAGTGATGACTAAGGGAGAATATATAAATCCTGACCAGGATGGAGAAAGTGAATAAGGAAGTGTTACTTACTCCTTCACATAACACAAGAACCCAGAGGTCCCTTCCCCTTCATTGGACTCCTCCAGGCTTGGCTGGCAGGACTGGTTAGAGTGTGGTGGAATCTCCAGCAGGTCCTGGCTTGTGGCATTGCTGCCTCCCCCGCTACATCTCCCCCCTTCTCCTCCTCACTGTTCACAGTGGAGGTCTCTGTTTTGGGCTCCTGTGAGGTATCCATAGTGGTTTGCAGGGTGTTGGTGGGGTCTATGCCAAGTATGGCAAGAAGCTCATAGAGGCAACAGATCTGTGGCTCAGCACCAGATCGTTTGTTGGCCTCCCTGATGTTGTGGTATACCAGCCACAGTTCCTTTGCTTTCATGCGGCATTGCTGCTGATCCCTGTCGTATGCCTTTGCTTGCATCCCCTGTGCCATCTATTTGTAGATGATCATGTTTCTACAGCTCGTCCGTAGCTGTGCTGTCTACTCCAGGCAGAAGTGTTTCTAGTGTGTGGAGCCAGCATGGTGTATTGGGCAGTTGTACACATCAAGGTAGAGCAGCTGAGGTGGGCAATCAGGAAAACGCATTTCAAAAATATGCAGAGGATTTTAAAATGGGGAGGCTATAAACTCATGCACAGTGAGGCTGATGCGCATGGACTTACATCAACCTAACTTTGTAGTGTAGACCAGGCCTTAGGTTTTGTAAAGTTTGAATCACATTTAACTTATCTCTTAGATTCTCTGCATTTAGCTTCCTCTTCATTTTTGGAATGAAGGGCTAGCTCTCTGTTCGCTGTATTTAGTTAATCACATAGAATTCAGTCTCTCCTTTTGTGATATTTTATCCTCAATACCTCGTACAAATAAGTGGCTCAGTATGATACCATATAACAAAAAAGACCAATGTAAGTGCTGGCAAGAAGCAGTGGCTAGTATTGATTTAATTTCCAGAAATTCATATTTGTGCATCTTAAATTAGCATAATCTTTGTACTGCGATTACTGAGTGAGACAACATAGACCCCATCTGCCTCAATTTCATTCAAAACTCTGTTTAAATACCAAATTGTTTTAACCAATTTTTTTTCCCCTCCACCCGATTCACTGTAGAGAAAAATCAGAGAAACGGTGCCTAAATCCAGGACCACCTTCTTCAGTTACCAGCAGTGGAGTGGCCAGGGTCCCTCCTACTACTCATGTAGGGCCTATCCAGAGTATTCGTGGCAACCATGCTGCAGGTAAATAAGCAATATAAAGAACAGTGCACCATCATAAGCTATAAGGTATAGGATGGATATGTTCTCACACAACAGCAAGCTCATGGCTTGACTGTCCCAACCTCACATTAAAACTTAATTGCTTTATTTGTGTCAGTCCTTTGTGGTCATGTTCTTCCAGAACTTAGTTGTTTGCATGACGAATCTTGTTCCTGGTGATATTTGAGTGAAACAAACATACAATTATCATTCCATGATTTGCATATGAAGAGCTGTTCGAGCTGTTGCATAATCATTACTTTTCTGGACTCCTGTTCCTCAGGCCAATGTGAATCCTCAGTAGCCTGAAGCATCTTTGTGTGTTAAGGGTAGGAGGATAGCGGGAGACACATTCATAAACTGCAGTATTGTACCAGGCTTTTGTCATCTAGATGACAATTTTGCAAATAGTTTTCATGTTTTCTAACTGATTTATCATGCATACTTTATCCCTAGAGCTGCGTGTAGATGTGGATCAGCCAGCCCACCCGCTTCCCCGAGAAGGTAGTTCTTCTGAGTACTCAAGTTCCTCTTCCAGCCCCATGGGGATCCAGACCAGGGAAGAGAGCTCAGATAGTGCTGAGGAGAATGAGAGACGTAAGGAAAACCAAGCAAAGCTTATTTTTGTGTTGATCCTGTCCAGTGAAGCAGCTGTATTTATACATTTTTCTGTTTCTAGGTTTAGAGATTCACTTGGACAGTTCAGAAAAAGAGAAGCCAGTAATGTTACTAAATCATTTCACTTCAAGCTCTGCCAGACCCACAGCCCAGGTTCTACCAGTGCAGAATGATGCAGGCTCCAATCCTTCTGGCCACCATATCTTGCCAATGCAAATGATGACAGCAGCCTCCACCCACATCAGCCCTATTCGAATGCTAAATGCGATGCACAAGTCAGAGCGAAATACAGACATGAAGCTACTTTCCTCTTCTGTGCATTCACTTTTGTCTCTAGAAGAAAGAAATAAAGCTTCACCTGGACCTAGAAGCAGCATTAAAATGGACAAGAGCTTTGGAAATACAGTGGTTGATGTGATGCCCACATCATCTCCCCATCAGCCCCTGCAAGTACTTTCAGGAGTTCCTGAAAACAGTTCTTCATCTTCTGTTAACTATGGTCCTCGAACCAAAGTTGTACATGCTTCAACTCTGGACAGAGTGATAAAAACAACTCAACAGACATCATTAATAGCGGAAGCAAGTACTGCTGCCACTGTAACATCCAGCACAGTCTTCCATATGGCACGTCCACCCATCAAGCTCCTGGTATCTTCTTCTGTTCCTACGGATTCTGCCACTGCTGGACAAACTTCCTGCTCCAGCAATATGCAAATAAGTGTGTCTCCTGCAATAATCAATCCCCGGACTGCTCTATATACAGCCAACACCAAAGTTGCCTTTTCTGCAATGAGCAGTATGCCAGTGGCTCCGATGCCAGGCAGCTTCTGTGCAAACAGTAACACTGCCTCTTCCAGCAGCCACCCATCCACATCATTTGCAAACATGGCAAATTTGCCCAGTTGTCCTGCCCCCAGTTCTAGCCCCACAATTTCGTCTGTTGCTGAGACCAATTTCTATAGCAGCAGTAGTAGTGGTGGATCTGCAGGGAGTATCCCCGTACCAAATCAGAATCATCACCACCACCACCACCAGCAGCAACCGCCTGGGTGTATGGTGTGTAGTTCCTGTGGGTGTAGTGGGAACTGTGGTTCAGGCGGTATGACTGTCAGTTATGCTAACTATTTCCAGCACCCATTTTCAGGTTCCTCAATGTTTACCTTTCCATTTCTACCCTTCAATCCTTTATGTAGTAATGGCTACATCAACACGCAGCAGTACAACGGCAGCACGACTTTTCCAATGGTTCATTCTCCCTACAACAGTGGTTTAACACCGGATTCTGTAATGAGTGGGCAGTCCACGTTTGCAGTTCCCCCAATGCAGAACTTTATGGCAGGAACAGCAGGGGTGTATCAGACACAAGGAATGATGGGAAACAGCAATGGTTCAAGCCACAAAAAAAATGGGAACCTTTCCTGTTACAACTGTGGGGCCAGTGGTCACCGAGCTCAGGATTGCAAACAGCCACCAATGGATTTCAATAGGCAAGGTAAGAGGGGGGTGGTGGTGCTGATGTGGGGCTCCTTAGTCTGTGTGCGGAACTGCGTGTTGATCTGAATGGGAGTTACCTATATGGGTGGGGATGTGACCAAAATCTAATGATGGTACCTTGTTATCAAGTCTTCATTTAATTACAGAAAAATATCATGTTTTAAGCCAGTGTCCTTGAAAAGAAAGAGAGAGTCTGGGCTAACTTCACAGAAGATTAAGTTGACTCCTGTGTGTACCCCATGTTCCCTGCTTTAGGGCATAAGTGCTGTTAAAAGTCTTGCGTTGGGCTTCTGCATAGGAGTGAATTTCCCTTTGAGGGTTGGAGGGGCTGAACTTCCATTGACTGATTGCAACAGTGTTGCAGCTGCTTATACTGTCTGTGAATTTGGCCCTGAGCCATTGTCTGTTTCTTATTTTGAAGGGTATCTTAAAAGTTCATAATTTTTTTTTAAAAGTACATAAGTAGAGTGCAACATCTGTAATGAAATGTCTGCATCCTCTTGAAGGACTTGGCTTGTGGTTACTGAAAATGTGGGTTCCATGGCATACATGTATCTTCCAGTATTGTAGCAAAGGCACCTCCAAAAGAGATTTTAAATCCTTGGATCAGGACAGGGCACATTTGGGAGTGAACTGTTACTTTACCAAAAGCATGTTCACGTCATAATTTTCTTTTCCTGAAGTTCTGTGTTTAAAATAATAGTGTGTGTAGTATAACTTTCCAGAATGAAATGCAGACTTTTGGCTAGAACTAGCGATACTAAAGTGATAGCTTGCCCACCTTGTTAATCTGGAATGTAATATCTTTTATTGCACCAACTTTTGTGAGTGAAAGGGACAAGCTTTTGCGCTTACATAGAGCTCGTTTTCAGGTGACCTAATGATACGTTCTAAAACTTGTCTTTCACCAACAGAGGTTGGTCCATAAAAGCTATTACCTCACCCACCTTGTCTCTCTAATATCTTGGGACTGACACAGCTACGGCACTGCAAATAATATTTTAGGTTGTGCTTTGTCTGTGTTTAGATGGTGCAGAGAATGTCATCAGAACTTATCCTTTTTTTTTCTTTTTTTTTTTAAGAATAGGCAGAGTTTTACAGCAGTGCTAAAAATATAAATAATAATTACTGTTGTTTCTGGAACTTAGTATTTTGATAGTGGCAGATCAGAAAACTGTGGCACTGCCTCAGTCAATCCTAGGCCAACAGCAGACTTCTGAGGCTTTGTCTACATTAGCACTTTGGTTGGCAAAAAGTTTGTTGGTCAAGGGTGTGGAAAAAACACCCCCCTGACTGACATAAGTTTCACCAACAAAAGCACCAGTGTGGATAGCGCTGTTGGCAGGAGACGGTCTCCTGCCAACAGCTACCGCCACGCATTGGGGGTGGTTTAATTATGACGGCAGGAGAGCTCTCTCCCATTGGCACAGAGTGGCTACACAGGAGACCATACAGCAGCGCAGCTGCAGCAGTAAAGCTGTGCTGCTGTAAGGTCTGTAGTATAGACACAGCCTTAGTCTAAAAAACTAGAATGGTGCTGTTTAATGCATGTTAAAACTGCATTTCATCAACTCCTTTAAAACTGCCCTGAATTACTGCAGTTTTGAATATCTTAAACTTCTGCTGCCCCGAAGTTGCATCTTAGCCACAGCAACATTCTGTGTTGTGCTGTGTATTTATTCCCCATTCATCCTGCCTACAGTAGACGGCTCCCTGTCAACTTCATAAGAGTGAGGGTGGCTGCTGCTTTTATTGTGTAAGAGGTTGGATTTACTTAAATCAAAATGATTTAATCACTGATTTAAATCATGATTTACATCAGCAAACAGGAAACTTGGATTAATATCATCGATCTTGTTTTGCATTTGTACTTCAGTTATTTTCCTAGAGAGAGGCTGATTTTCATTGATTGGTATAATTTGGCACTTTTTTGTTAACCAGGTAGTTACATTACATCTATACACATTTATTTAAGCATATGTAGTTTAACATACATTTATTCACATTCTTAGTTATTTACGTTTTTATGTAATGGTGAATGATTCATTCTTTATTACATAAAGGGAAAAGTAAGTTTATAAAAAAGCACATTTAAAACTTTTTTAACTAGTAGTAGTATCTGATTACTGCTGGTCATGAGGTCTTCAAGATTTTAGAACTAGGAGATGTCATCCTCTCATACTTAGTTTTTACTCATATATTAGAGGAGGAAAACAAGTTTTTCTGCGTTTTCAGTTGTCAGTCCATCTCTTAACTTAGAATGAACAAGTTACTGAACTTAACTAGTTGAATAAACTGAAATGAATGCAAATATTCTCTCTGTGCCTGAGGCTACTACTGTCAAAAGCTGGCTTAGTACTTCATCTAGAACCAAGTTGTTGCTTAGCCAGTGACTTCCATCAGTTCAGTGGCTTGACTTTCTGTAAAACTTAAGGTGGGTCTACACTATGGCTTATGTCAATCTAATTTACGTCTTTCAGGGGTGTGAAAAAGACCGCCCTGAGCAACACAAGTTACAGCAACCTAAGCACTGTCCACACTGGTGCTATGTTGGTGGGAGATGCTTTCCTGCCAACATAGCTTCCGCCTTTCGCAGAGCGGGAGTAATTATGTCAACAGGAGAGCGCTCTCCAGCCAGCATAGAGCATCTTCACCAGACACGCTACAATGGTGCAGATGTGCCGATGTAGCACCTCTAGTGTAGACCGACCCAAAGGTAGCAAACGTAGTGCATTTGGTATTTAATTTTAAATGACTTTATAGATTATACTAAATGTAGGCCTTGACATGGGTTATTTTTAAAAGAAAAGTATTTAAATGTTAAAAAATCAATTTTTTTTTAATTATAGCATTTTATAATGCTGTTGCATAATCTGTAAGAAGCAGATATTTAAAATGCCGTGAGAGAGAACTGCTAAAAAAGGTGTGCATTGTTGACTTCCTTTCCCTCTTCTACAGGTACTTTTAGGCTGAAATATGCCCCTCCAGCTGAAAGTCTTGACACCACAGACTGATACTTTCTCTCCCAAGAGAACACTGTAAGCCATGGAGATAAGGAATTTTAAATACAAAACTGAGAAGTCCATTGCTGTTAAGTTTTAATGAGTTTTTTAATCCAAAGGTGCTTTACTTTACTAGACTAGGTAGAAAATCTAGCTTAGGGGTGCATCAAACCTATTTTTGATCACGAAAATTCAAGTTTAGATCTTGGGAGATGGAACTTGCCTAATACGTATCATGCAATTGATGCGCAGTGGATGGCAAGTGAAGCTGGCCAGCTACATTTTCTGTTGCAAATGCAAAAAAAGCAACCACCCTGCACACTTCTGCTGAAGAATGTTGCCATCTTTGGACCTTCTGCAATGAAAAGGATAACTCCAGGGCAGCTACTTACAGTGTGATCTGAAGTGAGAACTGGAGGTTGAAGGTATGAGCGGCTGTGTGCCAGCCAGCCTCTGAAACCCTGGGCTAAGGAAAATGGCTACTTTTTTTCAAAAGTAATCAGGCACTAATCTCTGGGATTTTTAAGGATTGCACTACAGAAGAATGTAAAACTATTCAGGCTTCTGCACTTTTAGCAGATAGTGTCACTCCGAGACCAGTGCAAGAGGCAAAGAAGTTCCAACCTTTAAACTTTGGCACCAGCAGGCTACGTGATTTACTACACAATAGTACTCTCTTAAATAATTCTCTCCTTTCCCTTCCAAAAGAACACACATGGCAGTTTCAATTCCTTGTGGAAACAACCTTACTCTCACTATCACCATTATTACTAGTTAGAAGTGGGTTACTAGCAGTGAAATGAACTTAGTTTTCCAAGGGTCCAAGTCCCAGAGACTCCAGGGACATAAAGGCTTCACAAAGAGGGGTTTTTTATGTAATACACGAAACACCTTTCAAGTCCTGTTACTGTATATAGGTATCTTTCACAGAAACCTTACTACTCTGCTTTTGTAAATGAATTTTAAACCATCCTAAAAATAAACTCTGGCAGCAGAGTTAGCAAGCTATTGCTTTACTTTATGTAATGAAACTCTGACTTGTACCCCAAGGCTTTTGCTACAGGAGTCAGAGGGGTAGAATTCAAACATGTAAAGTGTAGTAAACATCATTATTTTAAAGACTCTGAAGGATTTACTGTTAGCCTCCTTTGTGGCAGTAGACTACAGATTACTAATTTTGGTGTTAACTACCGAGAGTACATAATTCTGAGTTGGCAAGTTTAATTAAGAGTTAGGAGGAAGCCAAACAAAGCTCATGTTGCTGAATTGAAAAGGTCTTGTCCTGTCTTGCCCAAGGAATTCCACCTGCTGCAATGGGTGTGGCCTTTTTTTAAAAAATGGCCTGAAATTTAAAGTGATTCTTGTTTTGCAGATTAGAGTATGCAATTTTAATGTCTGAGGCCTTGTTTCTCTTGTGGGATTTTTTTACACCAGTATAGCTATATCAGTGCAAACCCGAAGGTAGATGTTCTACACCAGAATAAATAGCTCTTGTGTTGGTGCATCTTGCTCTGGTTCGAAAGCAAGGAAAGCCATACCAGTGCAAGACAATTTTTATGTGGGTGCGAAGCTCCTCAGGGTAGATCTGGCGTTAACTACTGAAGTGTTGATTTAAGTAGTTAATCCAATAAATTGTCAGTCAAGATTTGAATGGCAAATGTTAGAAGTTAAATGTCTGGGCCATCTTTTAGTTCTGTTTTCTCAAAACTGTCAGCCTCACCCAAAAGCAGCAACAGGCCAGGACAATATGATAAATTAGTATTGATAAAGAGGCATTGTAACACGAGATGGCAAGACACCAAACTTGTCCCAGTTTTTCTTTGGAGGCCATACAGTTTTTTGGCTTCATGGAAACCAAAGCCTGAAGTTGTGTAACGTTTGGTTTCTTAAAAATAACAAGATTTCTGTTTTCTTATTTCTATGCAATGAAGAAACGCCATACTTCTGTATCCTCAGCTCCATTCACACTACACAGTATTTATAGACAGTGTTGAAAGAATTGTTTGCTATGTCTGTATTTTGAGGTGGTTACATATAATGGTCTCAAGCAACTTTCAAATCTGCAACACTAACGTGATGAGAACTGACAATGCAATTTACTTTGCCTTAATGAGCTTGAAACAATAG
Organism: Chelonoidis abingdonii; assembly: GCF_003597395.2. Lineage (NCBI taxonomy): Eukaryota > Metazoa > Chordata > Testudines > Testudinidae > Chelonoidis > Chelonoidis abingdonii. The sequence continues at coordinate 37,209,840 of NC_133787.1, read as the reverse complement.
TACAAAAAAAGCTGTCATACTATATTATGTTAAAGGGAACTTGCAGTTTTCACTTATAATCCTGTAGCAAACATTTTGATGGTCTCTCCAGTATCCTGGAACATGTGCTGAAAGCCAAACTTTCACATTTTTTCACTTTTTTTAAACAAAAGAATATTTTAAAATTGAACTGTATTTAAACTATTTCAACACACATGCAAGTACTAAAAGCCGTCTCTCAAACTAGCAAAAACCAATAGCAAAAAAAATTCTTGTTTTCTATACCGATTGCATTTTGTTTCCTGGGCCAGGCTGGGAAGTATAGTAGTGTCTGTTTAATATTCACTACAAATCAAAAAAGTAACAAGGATTATTAAACTGAACTTTTATCCAGTTAGCATCTTCAAAAATGGTTTAATTCCTGCATTCAGAATTCTTGTCTTCAATAATGTTTCCTTTTTGTAAAGTTAAGGCTGATATTTCCCACACTGATTAACGTGCACTTAACTATCTTTAAAAATTACCTTTTAAGTCTGATTTCAAATTCAAACTCAGAAAAGCTTGAGTAAATGGAAGGAAGTGGAGCTTAATGTAGATGTTTGAAGAGCCGGTACTGTTTATAGAGCTTTTCCCTAAATCATCAACCTGAGTTGTAACTTCTGATTTGCTAGTGTAATCTGTTCAGTTTGTACCAAGAACAACCAAAGTTGGTGAGCCTAAAGAGAGCACTTTAATTATATAATCCCTTTTAAAGGACACAAGTCCATCTCTTTCCTCTCAAATTAGTCTGTCTAGAGTGATTGAAAGAACCAACTCATAATACCATTTCTGTATGTCGAAATATGGAAAATAGACACAGAATAAGCTTTTTATTCATATCTTTGCCCTGGTAGTGTAAGAATATCTAGTTCACAAAGTGGATTGCACTATAGGGTAACTGACAGTTTTTAAAATGCAAAAGAGGGACAAACTCCTTGTCATTCTCTGCTTTTAATCTCAGCACTATAGGAATGTGGAAGAGGGTTATAACTTTCCCCTTCCTTACCAGAGGGAATATATAGCATATAGTGCAATTTCACAATAGTCTTTCTGATTTTAAGGTATTGGTGATGGAAGCGTTAGGAAGAGAATGAAACCAGAATTGCCAACATACTCCTCTGACAGTAGCAGTCCAATTTGAAATTAAGCATTAGAGGTTAGTTTGTATGGTGTTAACATTTGTCAGGAAGTTCAACAAGGAAGATTCATATCAGGAAGCAGGTATTAATAGGATTCCATAGTGATATCAGGTTTCATGTTATGTGAAACTTCCTAAACTGCGTATTGAAACATGACCAGTAAAAATTTAGTCAGAAAAATAAGTGAAGGACTTCCTGAAATAATAGTATAAACCAACCCTGTTACCTCAGCTTGAGTTTCATGCCATTTACTGCTTGTTAGTATTGACACTAAAATTTAGTTTATGGTATTTGGCAGAAAAGCCACCCTAATCCCACTGCCCCAAATGAAAATAGATTAGTTCTTGCAGTTTCACAATGGCATCAGTCCTACAGAACATGTATCAGAGGTCACTTACACTTAAAGCCATGGATTCTGGGAGGGGTCTAGAATTCCTTTGTAAATCCAGTGAGTCCTGTTTTGTTGGAAGTAAATGTACTTACCACTTGCAAGATTCTGGAAAACCATATTGCTGGTTGAGGCCAAAGGTAAGTTACTACAATACAAACCCTTGGGACTATTTAAGTTCTTACACAAGTAAAGATGCTTTGGTACAGAAACAAAGCAAATCCTATGTTCTGAAGTGTAGTTTAACAGCTTCTCTTGGATATAATTTTCCACTGGGAATGAAGGAAATTCTTACTCCAATTTGAGCCATTTCCCTTATTTCAGTCAATTCTAGTATTAAAAATTGTGCATGTAACTTTATAAATATTTTTAAAATAGTTTTGTAAATATTTAATAATCAGCTAATTTGATTTTGAATTGTAAATGTCAAGTATTCTGGTATTGGAATTTTTATGTTTTATTATACTTTGTTAAAGTAAAATTGTACATTTTTAGAATGTTTTTATCTAAGTAAATTTAATGTATGGAAAATAAAAAAATTCAAGTCCTTACGTGCTTTTAAAAGGCTTTATCCCTTTTCATTTTCTCCCAACCTAAATTGAGAACTATTTTAGAAATACATTCAAAACAACTTTACAATTGAAGACACCCTCAGTCTAACTACACTCATCTGACAATGAATCAGATCGTACATTGTTTGTCTCTATGCAGTTGCTATTCTCTAATAATTAAAATGTGAGGGACAAACTTTGCCTTAGTCAAGGACAACTGAGGTTACTTTGCAAGGTACTGCTGTCCACAACTTGACACTTCACTCCTGGAGCTCATTGCAGCAGCCTGACTGTTGGGCTAGCAAGCAGGGGGTTCTGCAGTATTTATAAACTGGAACCATGCTGTGACTTAAAGAATTACTGGTGAAAGACAAGTGGAACTGCTGAACACAGCCTTAGCCCTTAAAGCCAGTATTAAAACACTGTTTTGGAAGAATGACATTTTGTGCTGTAAGCTACACAGAAACTGCTGTCTGCTTGTTGCTTTCTTGCTAGACCCATGCTGTTGAAACCCTAGCTGAGTCTCAATACCTATTCATACACTTCTGAATTGTTTATTAAATTAGTGAAGGGCTGGATTCTGCCCCCCTTATCCCTGTAGCAGTACCTTACTAGTCATAGTCCCAGTAAAGTCAGTGGGGGTTACTCATGGAGTAAGGGGTGTAGAATCTAATCTCAAATTAAAAATATGATTTCTTTAAATTTACCTGTTACTGTAAACTCAGAAAAAAAGGTAAATTGAGGGAAGTTTTAATTAAAATCTTGGATGAGATGGGAACAGCTGTTTTCCATGCAGAAAATATTCAAGCTATTTTATTAGTATGGTTTTGTGTGGGTAGTTAATTGTGTCTTTGCTATGGGAAACATAATGCATTCTTCCCCACTAGCAACTAAATTGCAATGGGACTGCATTTTCCCTCCCACAAGCCTCTCCTATTTCTAACTTTTCCCTTTCTTTTGTGGCAGGGCTTCTCCATTCTACAGAGTTATTTTAATATGGTTGTTCAGGGTCCTAAGCATCACAGACTGCTAATCCACACTGGGATCTACTGACAGACAAACCTATCATTCAGCTCTGAGTACTGGAATCATACAGTGGCCTGTGACACATCTGTTTGCCCTTCTCTAGGAATGGCTGCTGCATTAAAATTAGAAGAAAGCAGTCCCTAAATTACCACTCAAGCTGTGATTGAGTTATATCAGCACTGTATTAATTAAAAAAAATGCAACATTTGTACAGGAATCAGTCATTGATCACACAGTAATTACAAGAATGGCTGTCATGAGTTTTAACAGGATGGTTTTACACAAAAAACTAAACATAAGACAAGCTGCTTTTAAAGTTTACATTAAGTAAAAAACAATATTTAAAAATTAAATAAGTGTTGTGAACAAGATGCAGGCAAAAAGCTGTAGGTACAAATTATACACCTGGATGTTATACAGAGAGTGCCAAGCTGCAGTAGTATTGCTTCTCTCCTCCCCCTCTCCCTGGTAGTAAGTTAACTTACACTAACAGGTATCATGGGTATGAATTAATTACAAGGGTAAATCATAGCCTGCGATACTTAACTTTACAACAGCTCTAAAGGCAGGACACTGATCCTACTTGGAACCCTCTGCATAGGATTCATCCCTATTCATGATAACAACACCACCAAATTTTAAACTCCACGCAGTGGGCAGGAAGCTTCAGTGATAGAAGTTGTTCCTCAGAACTTTATCAACTCCTGAATGTGAAATGATTTTATAAACCACTTCCCCCATCAGTTACGACATGAACAAACAAGTGACAGACAATTTTGATGCGAGTTTGAATCCAATGTTTTCAGTAGAACTGTGTATAAACAAAGCAGTTTGACTTCCAGCCCTGAAGAGTTTATATACAACTGCTTTGCTGAATATAGAGAACAGTAATGAAGAACAAATTAGGCAGAATAGTGCATGGAGTAAAACCAATAAGATTTTAAAGACCAAGATCGCTATGGGGGCATTACCCATTTTTAGTGGCTGCATCTACCACCCAGTCATGGAAATAATTTCTTTTAATCAAAAAACCCCTATTATGCTCCGGAAAAGAAGCCCCTCAGGGTAAGAGGGACTATCCACTGAAAGTTAGCTCACATGGAGCAGCCATTTGCATCAGTGAAACCAGAAAGCAGTGACGATGTGTAATAGATTGAAGTTTCTCTTAACTGTCCAGGAGCTAACCTGGAATCATCATAAAATATATACTTGCTACAATTAGAGTAAAGCTGTGGGGTTTGGTATGAATAATGTCCAGGAATCTGGCATCTTATCTTATGCAGTAGCAGTATTATGAAACTATTCCCCCACCACCACTTGCCCTGACTTTCTGCAAATACTGAGGCAAATGATTCCCTAGTTAGACTAAAGATTTAATATGCACAAACTTGCACTTTAGACCCTTACATGTTTGCTCCATGATGGAAAAAGGAAGCCTTTCCCTGAAAAGGAGCACTTTCTAGCAACAGTAAGGAATTAACAGAAAGATGTCCCAAACACTTTTGTTCACTACTGGAAACTGGTGCCAGTTCCTGTGTCACTCAAGTCAGTCAAGTGTTTCTTGTGTTGGCAATCTGAATGTGCAAGGTATGGTTCCATTCAGGAAGTCCAGAGACTTAAAACAAGTGTGCCTATGTGAAATATGACAGCAGGTTTTCAAAGCTAGATCTATGCTTGTCTGTACTGGCACTCAGCTGTTTAATATTCACAAACAAGGCAAGGTAAGAGGAGGACACCTGTAAAGCAAGACTATGCTAAGGTACTGAGAGAAGTCAGTGACATCCCTTTTTTTCCTGGGGTGGGGATGGGGGGTAGAAGGTAAAACCAAAATCCTAGGCTAGAAGCCACTTGAATGGTTTACACAGAAGACTGCACTCCAAAAGTTTCCTGAGAGGCATATACCATGTACAGGAATCCATCTTCATCCTTTTCGCTTTCATACACCTCTGATATAGGGGTTGACACGCTCACCATGCTGTGTCCATTCACCAGTAAGAAGAAAGCCTGAGTGGAGTTCAGCTGCAGGCGTCGTCTGTTAAAGAAAGAGAAGGAAAGTGCTATGGTCATGGAATTGTGTTACCCCAGCATTGTCTAACAAAGGCTCATTTAGGGCATGTCCACATGCTGCGTTAATGAGCGACATGCTGGTGCACATTATACTCCTGTGGGAATTCTGCACATCCACGGACGCACAGAGTTCATCTGTCTTGCATAAAAATTTTGTATTTTCCCACAGAAAACATTTTGCCTACAAAGTGCTGCAGTTCTGCCTTTTACCCACCAGAGGCCACTGTGGTGCCAGAACAGCCAGCTGCGTTCATGCCACTGTTCTCGTGCCACAGAGGCCTCTGGTGGACAAAAGGTAAAATTGCAGCACTTCTTAGACGTATTTTATGCAGGAAAATGCAAAATGCTATGCCCTGTGCACACCTCCCACCCACATCTGACACCCTCCAGCTTCATGCCTAGGCTCCTTCCCTCTCACTCAGCTCTTCCGGTGCTCAATTTCCCAAAGTCTTTGCACTGCTTCTGACAGGAAATACACTTCTATATTGTAATTTAAATGAATTACATGAAGTTCTGTATTAATATGCCTAGTAAGGAATTTACCAGAACTTTTTTGTCTGTATTGTTACAGACACACTTACTGACAGATATTTTGAAATAAATTACCAAAATGACTGTCACTGGCATTATAATATTGTGTTACTTTGACAAATTCTGCAAATTGTACTTTTGAATACTGTGTGCCGAATTTTTTATTTTTTGATGCAGAATTCCCCCAGGAGTAACACTGTCTGTGCAGACCTACTGGCATGCACTAAAAACTTCCTAGTGAGCATAACGTAATCTTGTAGGCAGTACTACATCAGGCATGCCAGAACCAGTCAATGTGTGCTAGCACTGTTAGTGTGCCAGAGAACTTACATCCAAGGTGTTTTGCACTAACACCATGTAGACAAGCCCTGAAATAGAGGCTGAGGCTACGTCTACACTACCGTGGTAAGTCAACTCATGCTACGCTACACAACTCCAGCCACGTGAATAACGTAGCTGGAGTCGACATGCCTTATGTCAAGTTACAGCAGGTCTATGCCATGGGGGGGGTCCAACAGGAGAAAATCTCCCGTAGACTTATCTTACTCTTCTCATCAAGGGTAGAGTACAAGGGTTGACTGGAGAGCAATCTGCAGTTGATTTGGCAGGTCTTTACTAGACCCCCTAAATCCACTGCTAGTGGATCAATCTTAGGCTGTCAATCCCTGCGGTAGGGTAGACCTGCTCATAGTCTCTCGTACAAGGTCTACAACGGAGTTGCCAGGTACACCACTGGGGTTATAACAGCATAGTTATACTGCTACAAACCTACCTGTGTAGACACTTATTCCAGTATAAAAGTGCCATTTTCAGCTTAGCTTGTCACTTAGGAAGGGGTTTAAACTAAACTGAAAAGAGGCACTCTGACACTCAAAAGTGTCTACACGGAGGTTACAGAATAACTATAATTATACCCATAGAACTGCAAACATTTTTCTATGTAGACAAGGCCCAGAAGACTTTTGTATTTAGACTTAGTTAAGGAACCTCTCACTGTAATGGTATGAAACTGAGGCCCAGATTCATGCAATGACCTGACCTGAACCCCCATGGGTAGCTGGCAGGGTGTTCTCCATTAGGGCCCTATACCTTTGGAACTCACTTTAGCATGCACATTGAAGACATGATAAGGCCCACCTTGCCCCCTGCCTGTGGGGAGACAGGTGTTTTCGGAGAGCTGATGGGGTAAACCCCTTGGCACCGTGTACTGTTACCTTCTGTTGTATTTGTTGTCCTTTGATTATCCATTTGATAGGGGGAACTGAAGAGCTGTTTAGTATATTTTTAAAGATTGTCAAGAGTGCCCAGGGCAGTGGCCAGGGGTTCTTACTGTAGTTGGTAAAAATCCAAAAGTGCAGAAATTGCTCATTTACTTAAATCACATAACTGCAAGCATAAGATTAGAACTGTTTATCTGCACGCTCAGTTTGGAAAAGTCAGGCCCTAGAGCCTTCAAAGCTGTGGAATAGGAAAGCCAGATTAGACACCGACAGAATGAAGGATGGAATTATGACTTTTACAAGCACTTGGAGAATCCAGGCTCAGCCTAACCTGAGGAGCTTTTCATTTTGTATTCTCTGGAAAGCCCCTGACAGTTTAAAACAAATTGGCCTTTACAAGGTTACAGAGGAGGGGCCCAAACAGCCTTCTGTGGGACCATCAGTAAGGCTAGGATTTTGGTACAAAAATCAGTGTTCATGGTCATTGTGAATCTGAATAAGTCTGGGACCCCTGCAGCTCCTGTGGCCTCCAGGTATTGCAACTTGGCATACATGGTTGCAGCGCTGCTCAGGTTTGGTGCATCTAGCTTTCCAATGCCAATCAAATTTGGCCCCTCCGCCTCCATTGCAATGCCTGGAGTGGGGAGCTAGGCTCAGCCTTGTGGGACAGGAATCACTGCTGTGGGGTTAGCTCACTCTCCAGCCCCTCCCCACCCTTTGTGACATAGCTCTGTTTTCCCCCACATCTCTGCCATGACATGTATTACAATTTTCAGTGGAAAAAACCCATAGCTTTGCTCATAAACATGAGGACTGAAACAAGAAAAAATGCTTATTCTTAAGACTCTGGGCTTTGGAGTACACAGCCTTTTGCACTAGAGCAGATACATGCAGGACTAAAGTGAGGAGAAAGGGGGAGCTTGAAAAGGAATTAATGGGTTGTCATTCTGTTCCTGCATGAGTATAGCACTGAGGAGTCAGACTGCCGTCCACAGTAGGCAGCAGCACATAAAAACTCATTCTACTGCTGAGTCATTGAGGCCAGAGCTGCTTCCTGCCAACTGCTTTTGGCTCTAGCAGATGCAGATCTCTCAACAGAAGATTCCTTTACTCTTTTAGCTACAGCACAGTAGAAGAGCCAGCTTGAGCTCAAATTCTAACTACTCGGGTACAAAAAGTTTACTGAATGTAGTAGCCAATGGACAGCACAGGAGGACGTTCCCACAGAGTGGCTACAGTTTGGTATATGCAAAAGCGCATGGATAAGACCAAGACCAACTGTACAAAGTCAGTCACGGGCACTGAAGTCCAGCATAAAAATGGACAAAGAGACTGAGTAGCAAGAAGGCCTTTCAGCTAAGGCCTTGTCTATTCAAGGATACAAGAAAATTAATCTATATTAACTGTGTGTGAATTTAAACTGGATTAGTTAAACAGCCTTAAATCCATGTGTGGATGTTCTTATTTAGAATTAAGGTGGCTTTAATCTGTTTTCTCTTAATTCACTTCCAAACTGAATTAAAGTAAACCAATAGGGAAGTTATAGAAGTGAATTAAGAAAAACCAAAATAACTTCCCTATTGGTTTACTTTAATTCAGTTTGGAAGTGAATTAAGAGAAAACAGATTAAAGCCACCTTAATTCTGAATCCACATAGGATTTTAATATACTTTAGGTGTGAATGTAAAATAGATTAGTTAAGTGTTAATTTGGATTAAGTCGTCCTGTGTGTCTCTGTGTAGACAAGTCCAACTGCTAAAGTATGATCTTAATTAAAAAGTCTTTCAAACTGCTCCAAAATGCTTTGTGCCCCTAATTCTGAACTCAGTTCCCACTTTTAGTTGTTCTTATGTAAGAATCTGGATTAGGCTATGACATTAACAATCCCATAAGGGGCATTTTTACAGTGACATATGGGGAAGGTCTCTATTTTACTATTTGTCCCAAAGACCAATCTAAAAGAAGCAGCTCACATCTACAGTTCAGCCAGAGAAACAGCCACTCTGTTCTTTAGAACAGCACTTCTCAAACTGGGGTCCATGGACCCCAAGGGTCACCAAGAGTACTCCAGGGGGTTCACTGACCTTGATCTATTCCTCCACTCCCCACCTCAACTCCTCCCCCTCCCTCTATCTGCTGGAGGCTACTGAAGCCAAACTGGAAGATATTATGTGCTAAAGTCCAGCAGCACAGCGGGGCTAAGGCAGGCCAGGGGGTCTCTGTGCACTGCCCCCACCCCAAGCACCAACTGTGCAGCTCCCATTGGCTAGGAACTGTGGCCAATGCAGGGGCAGTGCACAGTGACCCCCTCCCCACCTAGAAGCCGCTGCCAGAGAGATGTGCCGGTCATTTTCGGGAGACACGCAAGGTAAGCACCGCCCAGCCAGAGCATGCACTTCTCCCTTATCCCAACCCAACCCAACCCCCTGCCCGTCCCAGAGCCCGCACTTCATCCCGTCTGACACCCAAACCCGCTCCCTGAGCCCATACCTCACCCCCTCCCACAACCAAACTCCATCCCAGAGCCCACACCTCCTGCACCTATCATAGCTTTTCTACTCAGATTTGAACCTTAGCGTTCATAACCTGAGCAGCTAGCATGAACCCCTCTAAGTTTAATTACCAGCTTAGATTTGATTTCGCTGCCACCAGCCAAGAATTTCCAGTGTCTTGGCTTACTCTGGTCTTCCCAAAACCTTCCCTGGGGGACCCCAAGACTCAGAGGCTCTGAGTCTTAGCACAAAGGGAAATAAACCATTCCCCCCACCTCTCTCCCACCCAGAATTTCCTCTCTGGGCTAACCTGAGAGTTACTGATGCAACCTCTTTACATCACAATACCAAGAAGCATGTCTCCTCTCTTCCACAAAGAGACAAACCCAAAGACAAGGAAACAGAAAAGATTCTATCTCTCTTCCCCCGTAGCTTCTTCCCGCCCTGGGACACTAGGAGAGTTAAACACAGAGACCAGTTTTTCCCCTCCCCCCTGTCTTTCCTTTCTCCCACCAATTTCCTGGTGGGTCAACTAAAAAAAAAATCAACAGGTCGTAAAAAGCAAAACTTTTAATAAAAAAAGAAAGAAAGAATAGAATAACAGTTCTCTGTAATCTAGATGGTAAGATACAGGGCTTTCAACTTATAGAAAATGAATAAACAATAGAAAAGGGATAAACAGCCTTACCCAAAAACAATACAATTTAAAGTACTTATAGCCAAATACACATAAAGACTCCACCAGCCAGATACACAGATGCAAATACAGCAAAACAATTTAAAAGACTATACTTTTGCTAACTTTGTACTTAACAACTGGGAAACAGAAGATTAGAAGGACTGGAAATAGACCCTCTCATAGCTGAGAGAGCACAGAACAGACAAAGATCCAAGACCAAGAAACACCCCCAAATTCCCTCCCTTAAGCTTTGAAAAATTCGGTTTTTTGATTGGTTCTCTTGTCAGGTGTTTGGTTCCCTTTGTTAACCCTTTACAGGTAAAAGAAACATTAACCCTTAGCTATTTGTTTATGACAGCACCCCAACCCCCTGCCCCAGCCTGGTGAAAGTAAGTGGGGATAGGGGAGAGCAAGCAACAAAGGGAGGGTGGAGTGAGCAGGAAGGGGTGGGGTGGGGTGGGGGTGGGGCCTGGGGCTGAGTGAGGGAGCTTGGGGGGCCCCGAAAGATTATAAAATGGAAGTCCTCGGGTTGCAAAGGTTTGAGAACTGCTGCTTTAGAACAAACTAAACTCCAATGGTGAATGATACCCAACACTGATGACTACTTACTACCTCTAATCAAATATTCCCTGCTTATATTAAGATAGGCAACTGTACATGGATCTCCTCTGCTGCATAGGAATGTCATTATGATACAATGTAACATATTAAGGTTGTTTTTTTTCTTCTAACTTCACCTTTGACTTTCCTCTGAAGCAACGCAAAGCAAAAGCATTACAATACTCAGCCACAGTCTCAGTAAGAAGCATGGATATCAAAGCACCACAGTTTATGAATCTGTATTATGGGATTCAACATTTTCACTTAGGGCTTGTCCACACACAAGTTGTGCTGCTTTAATTAGACCCAACATACTTAAAGTGCTTTGGCCCCCTAGTCTGGATGCAGCTATAGTGGTAGAGAGATGCTTTATGGCAGTATAGCTATATTCTCAAATGCAAAAGGGAAACCATATTGATAAAACTTCATCTCCACCAGCAGTTGTACTGGTATAGCAATTTGGATAAAAAATTTACACCCCTAACTAATACTTATATTGGTACAAAAAACTGTTTAGTTTGTTTAAAGGGTGGCAGGCCCCTTACAGTGGAGCCAAGGCTCAGTCTGCTCATTACAGACTTCAAGGAGAACAAGCCAGTAACGTAGTGGGGGGAAAAATAAGTGAGTAAACTAACCTAAACTCCATCTTCCTCAAGTATGAAAGGGGTAAACTCTGTTTACCCACCTTTCTCCTTCACACACTGTTGGAACCAGTCATCTCAGGACACCTGTAAGCAGTTAATTAACATCACCTAGGCAATTAATTAATGAGTGCCTAGGCCTGATAAAAGGCTACCAGTGCTCAGTTGGAGGGAACTAGTACTAGAGCGAAGAGCTACTCAAGACTCTAGGAGGAGGATGACAATTTTGACCTTGCCAAGTGGACAAATGAAAACAGTAAGTAAAAAGAGACTAGCTGAGAAGCTGACTGAGGGCTACAGCTGGCCTGAACTGTAACCCTGCTCCAAGGGGAGAGCTGTGGATGCCTTACCAGATGTGCTTGACTTTATTCTGCATGCTAATCCAGCTCCAGGAGACATGCTAGGGACTCCTGAAGTTGAGAGAACATATTTGTTGGCATTAACCCCAGGACGGAAGGGTTGGACTTCAGGGTACACATGGGTGGGGGTGGTGGAGAGAGGGACTGGGGGATCTTAACTCTCACCCTCCTCCCACCTCAAATACAACTGAGACATCTTGTCCTTGGTCCCTGGGTTTGAGTATGTCACTGAAAGACCCAGAGCAGGAGAGAGAGGGCAGCAGGCCCACAGGGTCATTCTGTGCCACAAGGAGGCAAGCTTGAGGGCATTGTCCTATCACAGTTATCCAAAGCATTCACTAGCTAGCAGATTAACACTGAACTATGATTTTGTTTTGATCCACCATGTACTCAACCCTTAACATACCTGATAATTTTGATTAGTTCGCTCATGTTGACATGATCTGGTACCAGGAACTTAGTTTTATCCAGAACTGGAAGCTGCTTCTCACCCTTGTACCTTTCAATTATCACCTGGAAGGAAAAAAGCTCTGAAATAGCAGTTATAAGGCAGTGCAGGGGCTTCTCTCTGCTTATTCTATAACTAAACATTCAAGAGTAGCTCATACTGAAGAACTGTCGGTAAAGTACCACCATAGCCTAGTTATAGATAATTATGTTCCTGTTCAGTCCCTTCTTCTCATTTAAACATGGGTCTTGTTATATTAGTATTTTTCTTATCTAGTGGCAGAGAGGACCTTTCTTCGATCAGAAAGAAGAATGGAACTAGTTTGGTTATAGTGAAATCAGTGCAGTGCAGGAACAGTCATCCACACAAGCTATTTCTGTTTCCATTTTGTTTTAAGTGGCAAACCAGCTCTGTTGTATAACAGTCTTCTGGGCTACTTTCTAGTGAAGTGCAAGAACAGTGGAAAGTGTGGGGGGCGGGGGAAGGGAGGTGTTTGTTTTTAAGCCACTTTATAGAGGAATTTCAACTGGCTATGTCATCAGTTTTCAGCACTGGGAAACAGCTGAGAGCAAAGACCTCAAATTACCTTATCCCCTAATTAAATTACTGCTGTGCTTTCAGAGAAACAAGGCGCCTCCCACACTTTACTAACACCCCCCTAAAGATCATTTTACACCATGACAGGGAGGAAAGGCAATTTTCGTGCAGAAAATGGGAAATTAAGAAAAATTATTAGCATCATGTTATCCTTGCTGGCATAGCTTCCTTTGGATTTTAAACTAGGATGGCTGTGTTTTGTTTCGCTTTGCAGTTGCAAAGGCAAGATCAAGGCTACTCTACAATGGAACTCAGAATTTATCACCTGTATGGTAGCCTGGACAGGAGTCCTGACTGGCCCGAGTTACTACTGAGCAAGTCTAGAGAACATGGTAGCTCTGCCACCATTGATGGAGCTGCATCCATAGCAGTAAGAGTCAAAAAATAAAGGCTAAGTCTAGTTTAGAGAGGCCATTTGGCCCATCAGCCAAAGTGAAATGGAGTTGGCAGGACCTGTGGCTAACAGATGCTTCCAGCTATCAGTCACCTTTCCTTAGATGTAATTCAAATCAAAGCATAACTTAGCCCTTGTTTAGGGTTACACTCTGGACAGGAGTTACTGAGCACTCTTCTATTAGAAAGACAGGTCTTCAGGTTTTCCATCTAAAGAGTTGCACCTAGGACGCACTGGACTCAGTCTGAGGTGTTCTGTTACAAGTCGCACTATACAATAGACACACACAAGTAGCCCATATTTTGCCTGATTAGCAGTTGCCACCAGCTAGCACGTTGGGCATTGGTTGCCAGGCTCAGGATTATTTTCTGAAGACCAGGTCACCCCTGAAAGGATAATATTTTATTACTACAGACCCAGAGATTCCTAATACCTTTTGGCCTTTCTTCCTTTCTGTGGTGAGAAAGGTAAAGTTATTAATCACTTACTGGTATTTTTGTTGGATGTTGATCTCTAATCAGTCGCACATCTTCTACTCTTTGCTCTGTGGGAGGAAAAAATATTGCCCAAGTAAATGCTCAGATACACACTACATGAGTTTTGTTCTAAGCCTCAGGGATACAAGATATGCTATTTCCTTGGGCTCTCACGTGTTAGTAGGTTTTTTGCTATTGGAAAAAGTGAGATAAAGAAGTTTCTAAAAGAGGAAAGAACCAGTTCAGTCCAGACAATTGTTTAAAATAAAGCAATGATAATTACAAACTCTCCAATAAAAAATAGATCTCTGTTCCTTTATCTATCTATCTCATAGGGCTGGAAGGGAAGGGTCATCAAGTCTAGCCCCTTACCTTCACTAGCAGGACCAAGTACTGACTTTGCCCCAGATCCCTAGGTGGCCCCCTCAAGGATTGAACTTACAACCCTGGATTTAGCAGGCCAATGGTCAAACCACTGAGCTATCCCTCCCTGCTCAGGGATGACTCTTCTGTTCTTTAACCAGCAAGATGACAAACTAGTTTTGGCTGAGAATCCTATTGTGTTAATGCAAAATGAGATGCCCACTAAAGCAAAGGACATTTAATCGCATGAATTTGCTGCATCCAGTCATGTTATCCATTATCCTATATTCCTGTTTAGGAAACTTAACATGACACTGTCCTAGGTTTTAATCTTGTGTTCCTGAAGAGGGAGTTGCTGGCTAGACTGGCATGTTTCAGGTAGTCCTAGCTCTTAGATCAATGTCAGCTTAACACTGTATATTTGAATATTAGTTATCAATTTTCTATTAATTGAATACTATGTCATCCATGCTGATAGTCTTGTTCTTCTAAACTCTGGTTTGTTCAGTATTTACCCATCCCAGTTTGCAAGGCAAGGTTAGCTTCCTTTTAAAGGAGACTATTAGTAGCACAGACTTCACTCTGGACAAAACAGAAGTCACTGACTCAATTACTTTAAAGTCAGTTATGCTGCTTACATCAGGCCTGAATTTGGACTTGCCGCCATCAACTCAGACTTTATCTCCACTTCTCTCTGCTTTATGGGCCATGTCCCTCTATAAATACCTCTTTCAGAAAATGGACTGAATGCTACAGTACAACCTTGATGCATTAGCAGACTCCTGTAATAAGAACAAATCTTCAGGGATGTTGCTGACACCGCTTACTCTCCCATCAACCCATCCCATTACTTTTATTCTAAGGTAAAGACAGATTACCTGGCCTGTCATTCAATAAACTGCTTTTCACAGCTATCCTCTGGACACTTCTAGGATCTCATGCATCCACCAATTACTATATATGCAAGCTTACTGTGTGATTAGTAACGACATGCAGCACGTGACTCATGATTTTCAAATCAAATGATTCTTGTCAGAATCAAGCAAAACTAAAGCTTCCAAAAAGCAGGTCTGCAGTGATATGTGGGAACGAATGACTTCCCAGAACTTAAGATCTTCATTACAAAACTTCCTGTTGCTCAAGATCTTAAATACCAAAATTATCTTTCAGTAGAGACCAGTTCTAATTCACTGGGAATTCAAGAGTTCCAGATATACCCACAGTCCTTAGGGCCCATCCTCACCATGTCTGAGGACAGAAGTATGCCATTAAGCAATATCTAATATTAAATTTAGCAGAAATAGGAGAGTTATACAGGGAGAAAGCAGGAACAGTAATCCTCAACCAGCCAAATAAACTTAGTTTTAGTATCTTTCTCTATTGAAACAGATGAGTTTTGACATGGGATTTTTTTTCCTAGCACTATTAGTGTGGAGTAGAAGCAGCACAAAACGGGAGCCAGACAAAACTCTGATTACTGTGTATAGCATGTTCAAAATCAGGCCTCAGTCAGTAGCAGATAAAAGCTGTACTCTGACCACATTAGTTGTAGTGGCAACTAATTGGCTGCTATCCTAGCTGAATTTAATACCTGGGACTGAAGCTGTTGATAGACAGGGGGGTGGGGGGAAGAATGGCTTTTGGAGAGAAGTTTTTGGTATTTGAAGCCCCAGAAGAAAGGACAGATTAGATTGGTAAAATTTGCCAGCAACATCAGTACAGGCACTTGCTCAAGTATAAGGGAGTGACTGGTGGGGAGGCTGCTGAGTATAGTTTGATTCCAACCAGAGACAGATGGGCGTGGAGGGAGAGTCTGGATCAATTATTTCCATCAATTTTATTTTACATAGAAAACTTTGCACTTCAAGTGAAAGAGGCTGTGCTGCCAATTTTTGTTGTTCTAAGAAAATGGAGGCTCCAGGAACAATAAAGGAAACAGCATTCCAGTCTTCCTCCCTGATCTATATGAACAGACTAAACAATGCAGCCCTTCAATCTTTCTGACTCCATCTTAGCCAGGAAGTGTGCTGGCACCATTCTAGCAAACTGTGTTTACTGAAAGGGACTAAGCTGTTTTCCCCAGCGAACATTAAACAGGATATTTTATGCTCTGCTGCCTTTGAAGAACTAAACAGGGATGCAAGGAATGCATTTTAGTCAGTTCAGACTCCTAGGTAGAGAACTATTTCCACATGTTAGAATCAAAACTGAAAGTGGAATTTAAATCTCATGTCAACAGCATACCGGAAGTTAAATGCTCAACACTGACAGGAAGGGGTTACATGCTTAATTCCAGGCATACAAGGAAGAGAGATGTCTTCTAGCAGCTGGGAGTCCTGCAGTCAATAATGGATTATGCAGACACATAATATTGCCAGCCCAAGAATCTAATTCTGCAGTGCATTTCATCCTTTTATGGTGCAAGTCTCACACCGCCATGCCACAAAACTCCTCTAACCAATAGCTTTCAGGGCCCCATTGCATTTGCAAGTGTGTCCCTGTTTCTACCATACTTGCCAACCCACAGGTTTCCCTGCCTGCTGATGTGGAACAAGTACCACACCATACAAACTGAAAACAAACCACACAATAACCTTTGCTTTCATTTTCTGCAGGGTGGCAACAAGACAAAGCTATGATTCTTGTTCCAGTCGAGCAAGCAGGGAAATAACTTGAGACAGAAGTGCAACAACAACAGAAAGCCTCTGATCTTGTCCCTGCTTTTAAAAAAAAAAAGAGGAGAGGAGTGGCATTTTAAAGTCAAGCCTCCAAAGCCAGCTGCAGTGCCAACCTTTCTTATGTATCTTAAGCAGCCCAGCCCCGCCCAGCAAATACATCTTTGGGTAGCCTTTTGTTGCAACTCCTTGTAACAATGTGGTTATCTGACTCCCTCATTAATTCCTTTTCAGAATTAGGGCACTCCGTCCCATGCAGTTCCTCCAGCTTTGTCAGGGTCAGGTCCCACTTGGAGAAGTACTGGATCAACAAGGATTTTGAAAAAAAAAAAAAAAATGTAGTCATGAATCACCGGCACTGAATCCTGGCGCGTCCACCCGCCCCGAGGACTTGTGGAGAGAAGTGACCACCCCAAGGTCTGGCTGCGGCGGGGAGGAGGATGACGCGCGTTGCTTCACTTCCAAACACAACAACACGGCACGGCCGCTCGAGCGCGATCCAGCGCTTGCGCGCGCCGGCGCAGAGCGATGCCGCCAGGGCGGGACAGCAACGTTCGGGTCTCCCTATCTCTCCCAACCTACAGTGGGGGAGGGGCTCTGACCCGGACAGTTACCCCCCGCTCCAAATGCCCCCAGACATACCACCGCAAGCGCCCCCCGGGGCGGGGGATGGGCCCCCGTCAACCCCCCACCCCCGCTGGCCTGAGGAAGCGGGGGGAGGGGGAATGGCCCCTGTCACCCCCTCTCCCCTGTGGGCTGAGGAAGCGGGAGGGGGGGGGAATGGGCCCCCGTCACCCCCACCCCCGGCTGGCTGAGGAAACGCGTGGGGGGGGAATGGAGCCCCTGTCCCACCCCCTCCCCCCCTGCCCTGGGCTGAGGAAGCGGGGGGGGGAATGGGCCCCTGTCACCCCCTCCCCCTGCGGGCCTAAGGAAGCAGGGGGGGAATGGCCCTGTCACGCCCCCCGCCCCCCCGGCCTGGGCTGAGGAAGCGGGGGGGGAGGTGGGGCCCCCGTCACCCCACCCCCGCTAGGGACTGAGGAAGCGGGGGGGGGGGAAATGGGCCCCTGTCACCCCCCCGCTGCCTGAGAGCGGGGGGGGGGGGGAATGGGCCCCTGTCACCCCCCGCCGCTGAGCTAGAGGAAGCGAGGGGGGGGGAATGGGCCCCTGTCACCCCCCTCCCCCTGTGGGCGAGAAGCAGGGAGGGGAATGGAGCCCCTGTCACCCCCACGGCTGGCTGAGGAACGGGGGGGGGAATGGGCCCCTGTCAACCCCCCCCCGCTGGGCTGAGGAAGCGGGGGGGGGGGGGATGGGCCCCGGCATGGCTGAGGAAGCGGGGGGGGGGGGGGGAATGGGCCCTGTCACCACCCCCCGGCTGGTGAGGACGGGGGGGGTGGCCCCGTCACCACCCCCCGGCTGGGCTGAGGAAGCGGAGGGGGGGGGGGGGGGGCCAGCGGGACTAGGAGCGGGGGGGGGGGGGAATGGGCCCGGCTGGGCTAGAAGCGGGCCTCTGCCCGGGCCAGCAAACACCCGCTCCCGGAGCGGCCTTCCTGCCGCCCCTCCACCGGGCCCGGCCATCACCGAAGGTGCGGCGCTGCTTGAAAGCTCTCTCGAGGGGCTGCGTGGCTCGGCTCGGCCCGGCCCGGCCCGATCCAGCGACTACTGCCTTCGCCGCTCCCGCCCCTACCTCGACCACCCCCCGCAGCGCCTGCTCGCCCTCGGCGTCCAGGCGCCCGCGCGACCCGCCCGCGCCTACGTCGCCATCTTGAGTGTGGAGCGTGGTGGGTGCTCTGCGCGCGTGCGCAGCACAGAGGAACGCGGCGGTGCTCAGCAGCGGGGACCGCCCGCCCTCACCGCGCCTGAGGACAAACGCCTCCCGAGTAGCGCCGGCCGCGGCCACATGGTAGGCGGCGCCGGCATACTCAGTGTTCGCCCAAAGCCGCGCCAGGGGTCCCAGCAGCCACAGCCGTCATAACCAGGTGGCTAAGGGTTACAAAGGGACCCACACCCTGACCAGAGGACCCAATCAGAAACCGGATTTCCAAAGCTGAAGGAGGGAATTTTTGCGTGTGTGTCTTTGTCTGTGGCTTCACTCCGGCTTGCTGGGTCGCTCTACCACTCAGGCTTTCTATATCACTTCCTATTCACAGTTGTAAGTCAGGTGTAGAGACAAATGTAAGGTTTCTATTGTTTTTGTGTTTACATGGTTAATTGCTGGAATGTTTTAAATTGTATTCTTTTGGATAAGGCGGTTTGTTCTTTTTTTTCTTTAGCATTGAACCCTGTATATTGTCATCTTGAACGGACCGTTTTTATTCTTTTTCTTTCTTATTTTTTATAACTTTCTTTTGAACGTGTTTTTTTCTCGGTGGACAGGGGGATTGAGCCTGCACTCACCAGGGAATTGGTGGAGGAAAGAGTTGTCCTCTCTTTTGTAAGTCAAGCGTTTAAGTACAGTAATCTTCCGGTAACCAGGGAGGGGTTGGATATCCCGTCTCCTAGAATGGAAAGAGAACCTTGAAAAGGTCATTTGAAGTCCAGGCGCCCCTGCCTTCAACTAGCAGGGAACCAGTTTTATGCCCAGATCCCTAAGTGGCCCCCGAAGGATTGAACTTCAAAGCGATGGGTTTAGTAAAGGCCACTGCTCAACCACTGAGCTCTCTCTCCTCCTATAAGGAGGGGGTAGTTCCCTTGTTGTGAACTCAGGGCTGAGTCTTAGGGTCCCCAGGGGGTTGGGGGGGGGGGACCAGAGTGGGACCCCATTTGGGGGGTATATTATTGCTGGTGGCAGCGCTGTAGATCCAAGCTGGTAATTAAGCTGGAGGGTTCATGCTAGCAACTATATTTTCTGAACCTAATGTTCAGCATCGACGGGAAAGTTAGACCACGGTCTTCCAGCTCTGCCCCCACACAACCCACTCACCATCCCCCACCTCCATCACAACACTCTCCTCGGGCAAGCCACAGCCCTAGTGTGTGGGCACAACTCACCCCATGAGTCTGGCCAGGCCACAGCCACCACCACCACCACGATACCCCCGTCAGTCTCCCACACCCCATACTTTCTCACCAGCTCCCCCCGCTGCCCTACCAACCCCAACCACACACGCACCCCACATACACTATGGTGCCCCCGCATGTTACCCGCTCACCACACCCATGCCAGCCACAGCCACTCCCATGATACCCCCTCCTCTCAGCACCACACTGACCACAATCCATCCCCTGGCATCACACCAACCACTGACATCCACCACCACCAAATGCCAGCACCTTGGTACTCCCACTCCCATGTAACTATCCTCATGACAACCATGGCCCCCTCCATGTAATTTCCTCCCACAGGCCTAAACTAGCAAAACCCAGCCATGTTGGTTGGGTTCAGCAAATACTGTAACTGGATGCCCCAATATGAGTTTATTTATACCATATGGGGACCACTCGGCCCTTGTCTATGTTAGCATCATCCTTAAGTTTCCAACCAGTGCAGCTCTATTTGTGCTAGAATAGTATAGACCAGACGCTGGCAGTTTAAGCATTGTGTGATTACTTGTCCTCCTCTATAATCTGATCAAGACAGGATATGAGTTTGTTACAGCCCCTAGTTACTGAGCCTGGCTCTTTATGTCTTTATAACTAGTGAAACTCATGCTTTCAGCCCTAGAGGTCCCTCCCAGGTTCAATTCCTGGTTAGCAGAGATGGTGTCTCTCACACTAACACGTGGTAGCATCAGAATACAAATAAATACTTGTGTACACACAGTTTCTGGGGCTAACCTGAGTTTGTTTCCCAGTCCATAAGGGCATTTCCTGCAGCTAAACAATAGCTAAAACAATTCACTCCTCCCCATTCAGTTCCCCTCTTCAGAGGTCACCTGCTCATCCCTACCCCACCCCACCGTGCACACACACTCACTACATCTGAGAGAGCAGGTGTAAATTGCACAACCTAAATGGTACCATTAAAATGCAGATGCTATTATGACAAACCTGATCAGCAGTCCTCCCGTCTAGTCATTGTTTTGTCTTTCCCAGACCCTTTGCCTAAGGGTGGGTGATTACATAAAACAAGCAAGAAAGGGTCCTTTCTGGGAAAAGAGAGGTCTCAAATTCTTCAGAGACATGAAGAATATTGATAAATGCAAGTAATGCACATTGGAAAACATAATCCCTACTATACGTATAAAATGATGGGATCTAAATTAGCTATTAATGCTCAAGAAAGAAATTGGAGTCACTGTGGATAGTTCTCTGAAAACATCCACTCAATGTGCAGCAGCAGTCACAAGTGGACAGAATATTGAGAATCATTAAGAAAGGGATAGATAATAAGACAGAAAATATCATATTGCCTCTATATAAATCCATGGTATGCTCACATCTTGAATACTGCATGCAGATGTGGTCGCCCCATCTCAAAAAGATATATTGCAATTGGAAAAGGACAACAAAAATGATTAAGGGTATGTAGGGTGACAAGATAGCAAGTGTACAAAATTGGGAGAGGGGGTGGAGGGTAATAGGAGCCTATGTAAGAAAAAAAACCAAGTGTCAGGATTGTCCCTATAGCTGGTCACTCTAGGGGTATATGACTACCATATGAGGAGAGATTAATAAGACTATGACTTCAGCTTGGAAAAGAGATGACTAGGGTGGGGATATGATCAAGGACTATAAACTCATGACTGGGATGGGGAAAGTAAATAAGGAGGTGTTGTTTACTCTTTCATAACACAAGAACTAGGGGCCACCAAATTAAATTAAGAGGCAGCAGGTTTAAAACAAACAAAAGGAAGTATCTCTTCACACAACGCACAGCCAACCTGTGGAACTCCTTGACAGAGGATGGTGTGAAGGCCAGAACTATAACAGGGTTCAAAAAATAACTAGATAAATTCATGGAGGACTGGTCCATCAATGGCTATTAGCCAGGATGGGCAGAGATAGTGCCCCTAGCCTCTGTTTTCCAGAAACTGGGACGGGGTGACAGGGGATGGATCACTTGATGACTCCCTGTTCTGTTCATTCCCTCTAGGTCACCTGGCATTAGCCACTGTCATAAGACAGGATACTGGGCTAGATGGATCTTTGGTCTGACCCAGTATGGCCATCCTTATGTTCTTATGACATTAAGCAAGAATCCCAGTCCCAGTCAGGCTTGGTAATATGGGCTGTGTCCCCATAACTCTATCAAAACACCATCAATGGCATTATTTAAGTTTAAGTCTGCAAGGACCCCCCAAATCATCTACTTTGATCTGTATATCACAGGCCACCCACACCACTCAACACCACCACCTGCACACTAAATCCAACAACCGAAATTAGACCAAA
The DNA here is from genome assembly GCF_003597395.2 of Chelonoidis abingdonii. Lineage (NCBI taxonomy): Eukaryota > Metazoa > Chordata > Testudines > Testudinidae > Chelonoidis > Chelonoidis abingdonii. The sequence goes on along the minus strand of NC_133787.1, from coordinate 37,187,845 downwards.
GTGTTACAGCCCATGAGAGACTATGCTATTATGTGCCATAGACAGAGAATAGGAGAGATTGGAGTGCACCATTGCCTGAGGCCCCCTGTAATGACAGGGAAATGATTGAGCTATACCCAGATAATCCTGGCAAGTGACCTGTACCCACTTGCTGCAAAGGAAAGCAAAAGCAAAAACAAATCAAAAAACCCAACCCCTCCACCCCCAAGGTCACTGGCAGTCTGACCCGGGAGGGAAATTCCTTCCTGACCCCACGTACGGCAATATGTGAGCGAGAACCAGCCAGGGACGGGCGCGCGCACACACACACACACACACTCTCTCTCTCTCTCTCTTATCCTTCCTGCCCTCTGCAGGTGACCAGCTGAAATCATTAAGCAAGTTTTTAGGAACATAAAACAAACTGGAAGTGAGCCCCAGGGCTGTTGAGTCCTGCCCCCTACCAACATGGTTTCTGCTTCTGAGAGAACAGCCACCTACCAAGTCAGAACAATATTCAGGGCATCTGATTTGTAATACAAAGCAAAAATAAGAGTATTTCCTCCACTCTTATAACCCAAAACAGCTGAACCATTTTAGCCTAAATTTTCAAAATACATCCTCTCTTGGGGCAGAGTGGAACGAAGAAAGGTTTAGTTCTAAGGGACTTTTTTGTTTGTAGAATTGAACACAGGAATTTATTATGAAAATTGCCTTCTCATAGCCTTAGCATTGTCCCCGGCTTAGTTTAATATGTATTTTTATTTATTCCTATTAACATAGACTGCATAAAAATAGTTTAGCTTGTCAAGGAGATGTGGGGGGACAAGGGGTAGGAGACTTTAAGGTCAGGACGCAGTTTATTTTAAGCATAAGCAAGTTGCATGATTCAGTATTTCCCTGGTACGTTTAGGCTTTGTCTACACTAAGGGCTTATCTCCATGTACAGTGATACAATTGCACCTGTGCAGTTGTGCTGATGTAGCGCTTTAGTGAAGAGACTTCTATGCCGATGGGAGGGCTCCTCCTATCATCATAGTTAATCCACCTCCCTGAGAGGCAGTAGCTGTGTTGGTGGGAGAAGGTGTCACATCGACATAGCGCTATCTGCACAGGGGGGTTAGGTCTGTATAACTATGTCACTCAGGGTGGATTTTTCACATCCTTGAACAACTTCGTTATACTGATGTAGGTCTGCAGTGTAGATCTGGCCTAAGGAACTGCAACTGTATCTCACATGTTCAGCTGCAAATGCTAGCATACAATTGCTGTGCCTCACCTAGAGAATTTTAGAAGGTGCTTATTAGGTACAGCTAAGTAACTCTGTCTGACATCACATCTTTAAAACCTACTCTAGACAAATCATCATTGTGAAACCTGGAACAAGCCATATCAATGTATCAAACTTGCTAGAATTGTAGCAGAACCCAAATAATTTCATTTGCAAACCCAGTTTTCATTTTTACTGCCACAGCCACCAGCCTCTGCTAAAGTCAAACTGTTTTTAATTTTAACTGTCTTATACTATAAGCTATCAGGGTGACCCATGACCTTGCCATGATGGCGCATTAAAGTTGGTGCTCCTTCTGCAGCCAGTCAGACAACATTCTGAACAAGATAAGAATACTTCAGTACATTGGGAATCCCTGAATGAACTGGTTGATGAGTTGATTACTTGCAGTATGTTTACTATTTCTAGGAAGGAAATATAAATTAAAATTACAGGATGCCCTGTTCTCATTTTGAAAGGAAGACTCAGGAAGCACCCTTATGATTTAAGGCCAAGTATTTCCGGTAGCTATATAATCATAGGATGAGATCACAACAAAACACGACTGATTGCTCTGAGAAAGACAGCCCTGAGGTCTATAATGTTTCCATCTATCATACAGAAAAGAGCAGCCGAAACAAGTTGGCTGATCATCATCAGGGAGGTTGGTGTCCATTTAAAACCTAAACTATAGGAATACAATCTATGCTCGACCCCTCTGCCCACTGATTGAAGAATAGGGAGATCCCTTTTAAAGATACAGCTTTTAAAATTTGCTCACAGCAAGTAGCTCACTTTTGAAGCCACTCCACCTGCGAATAAGAAAAATCATCCTTAGCTTTAGACATTACACAGAATTAGAATTCACTGTGTTCTTTAAAGTGCTGTTCTCTCAGGGACTACAGGCAGCGGTATAGGAAATACCAATTCCACTAGCACTTTTGGGGCCAGATGTCCAAAAGTAATCAGCACCCAGCAGCTTTTACTATTCTCAGAGAGAGTTAGTGGGTATAGAGCTCTTTTGAAAATTGGAGTATTGATTTGGTGCCTAAATGGGAGAAGTGCCCTTATGAAAACTTGGCCCATATTACACTTTTAACACATAGATCTTAATGCACTTCACAAAAAAGGGTGTCGTTATCTCCACTTCACAGATAGGGCAATAGAGGACAGAGAGGTAAGGTGACTTACCCTACTCTGCAGCTCAGTGGCAGAGCTGGGCCTAGCTCTGATCCCCATTCCCATACCCTATCCACTAGGTCACATGAGCTGTCAAGCTGCAATAGAACACCCTAGGCATTGGCTGTGGTGTTGTTTGTTAGAAGGCAGCTCTGTGCAGGATTACAGAGGCCCACATTCGGAGAATCCTATGCCAACCAAGACTGTCTCTTCTGTAGACTGCAGCAGAATATTTCAGTCCAGGGAGAGATATTATGTATTAGCTTTGATTCCAACTTATATAGATTCCATTGATTGAGTCTCAAAGTCTACAGGGACCATACAAGCAAAGTGAACCAATACGGAGACAGCAAAAAACACCTTTACCTGCCTGCTATACAATAGCAGATCCCTTAAATGAGGGAATATTTTCCCTACTGGGACCTGCTGCTGGGAAAAAGCTGATCCTGTACAATTCTTAACTGCCCTCTTTTTAGAGCAATAATATATTTAAATTAAAGACGTTAGAATGGCAGAGAATAGCCACCTACCTCTGCCTTTATCCAACCAGTCATAGGTCAGAGCCCACAATCATTCTCTCTTAGAAAGTGATTATCACGTATCAGTAATGATAAGTAGGCTTCTGAGGTAACGTCCCATCTTTTCATATGCTGTGTATTTATACCTCAGTACTGTATTTTCCACTCCATGCATTTGATGAAGTGGGTTTTGAGCCCACGAAAGCTTATGCCCAAGTAAATTTGTTAGTCTCAAAGGTGCCACAAGGACACCTCATTGTTTTTGTTGATACAGACTAACACGGCTACCAGTCTGAAACCTCTCCCCCAGGACACTCACTTGGTGGCCTGCCCTACTGCTCTCTCACCAACATGCCCTGGAGAAAACCTAGTTGTTTCAGGAGAAAGCTGTCTGCTCTTCCATCCCAGCAGAACTGTCTGGGCCAACACATTATCTGCCCTTGCGCCTTCAGTTATGGCTTTCCTGGTCACCTCTTACCCTTGTAAACCAGCTTCCTCTGCTATAGAATAAGCCATTCCTCAAGCATTTGTCTGGGCCACCACTGTTTATCTTCCCTCCTTCCAGTATTGTCCAGGAGTGATCTTTCCCCCAAACTCACCTGCCCCAGAGGAATCTCCTAATCACAAGCCTCTTCTTGTTAAAGCCTTGGCTGTTATCCTCCAGAATGGTTTGCTAAATCTTTGACTAGAACAAACATAATGAAGAGTACTTCACACAACACACAGTCAACCTGTGGAACTCATTGCCAGGGGATATTGTGAAGGCTAAATGTATAACTGGGTTAAAAATGAATTAGACACGTTCATGGAAGATAGATCTATCAATGGCTATTAGCCACGATGATCTGGGATTGAACCCCATGCTCTGGGTATGCCTAAACGTCAAATTGCCAGAAGCTGGGACTGGATGACAGACGGGGCCAGCTCTTGGTGTTTTTCTGCCTCAAACAAAAAGATTTTTGGCTTCCCCAGAGGGAGCGGAATCCCAGAGCCCTGCACGGCAGAGCCCTGCCCCCTATGGCCCTGCTGCTGCTGCTGCTGCTTCTGGCCACCCTGCCGCAGTCCCTGGGCAGCTCGGGCTGCTTCATCCAGCCCCAGCTGCGGCGCTGGGGGGTGGCCACACTGTGGCACGTGCAGGCGGCTCCGTGTGCCCCGCAGGGTGGCCCCCAGCCCATGTGTCCCCTACTCGGAGCCTGCCCGGCCCAGCCACAAGGTGCGGGTGCTGCTCCCCCTTGGTGCGAACTGCAGCAGCCCCAGGGCACCGCCGGCACATGACGTGCTACTGCTGCCAGGCCTGGCTCTAGGCTTTTGTGGCCCAAAGCCAAAAAAAAAAAAAAAGATGGCCAGAATGCTGCCCCTGAAAATGTGCCGCCCCAAGCACATGCTTGGTTTTCTGGTGCCTAGAGCCAGCCCTGATGACAGAGGATGGATCACTGGAAATTGCCCTGTTCTGTTTATTTCCTTTGAAACATCTCACACTGGCTGCTGTCAGAAAACAGGGTATTGGGCTAGATGGTCAACTAGTCTAACATAGTATGGTGTTTTTTATGTTCTTAGGGCTAGCCCATCACCACTGCAGACTTGGAGGGGCACTTTTTTAATCAATATTCTTGACATTTGAGCTACAGTTACTTCCTTAAAACAAAAAATCTCTGTGTATAGTCTACTCTCACAAAAACCAAGCTGGGAAGCAGTGACTAACTCCGTCCTTTAAATCAAGCAGGTCTTTCATGGTGGTCACCTGAGGAAAGCTCACCTCCCAGGACTCAGTCAGGTTTCCATTCGAGCTAAGTGATAGCTCATTGAAATATATTTCACAGTCAGAATTACAAATCCATTCCAAACTTCCCTGGTGTTTAAAAGGATTTTATACTGTATGAGAGAAATTTATTCCTTTGCTCTAAGGGCTGCACTTCTTCTATTGCTAAATAGAGGGTGTTAGTCTCCAGAGTTGTCAGATCAGCACCTGACATCAACAGTAAATTCACACACATTGAGAGGAAAAACATTAAAGAACTTTACAGGTGAAAGTCCATAAAACGAAGGGAAGGAAACTATTGCACTCTATCGCTGGTCACTACAGTGCGGTTTACTGTTTAACCAATGTCCTTGCTCAGAAAAAATGTGGCAATTTGTTTCTTCCTCCCCTTCGCTTCCCTTTCCCCACCCCTCTCCCCAAAACAAAGAGAAAGTTCAGGTCATTAGTGTGAACAGGAAAAAGGGGGGTAACAGATGGAGCTGGTGAGAGAGTCTCTGAATGTTCGTGAATTATCTAGTGTTTTTATTGATCTAAAACCTGACTCTTTTCATTAGTCAAAGGTCATTGACAGTCTTGAATATGTTGAATACAAGAATCCAGCCATTCTCCAATTTATACAGATTTTCTGGTACCAGGATTGAGACAACTAGTGTTTGTTATAATTTAGAATGGTTCTGTTGAGAACTGTAGCCCCTACATTTGCCTTAACATTATTACAGTAACTCTTCACTTAACATTGTAGTTATGTTCCTGAAAAATGCAACTTTAAGTGAAACAATGTTAAACAAATTGTGGCAAGGCACCTTCTCAGTCTCCCTAGCCTCTGCTGCTTTTAGCCCTGGTGAGACAGGCTTGGGTAATGCCATCCCCCTTGGGACACAGGGGAGGTCTGCTCCCCATATCTTCACCAGTCCTATTTAGAGTATATTTTTACTCCCTTGTGGGAGAGAGTACTGCCTCTCCTCCTGGTGAAGCTCACTATCTTGCTACTCCTAGCAGCAAGACTCCCTCTCTCTGCTCTCCTTCCTCCTAGGGAAGGGTTTAAAAAGGTCTTAGGCAGCCCTAAGTTGGAATCAGCTGATACTAATTAACCTCAGGTAGCTGCCCCTCAGCTGATTCTAATCACTACCTTGGCAACCCTTTCTCTGTTGAACCTGATTGACCTGTAGTAGCCTCCCAGCTGATAAGGAGGAGGGCCTTTTAACCATCTGGGACTGATTCCTACCCCTCCCTTGCAGCTGTCTGTCTTGAGTTTATCACAAAATCCAATTTTCCCATAAGATTTAATGTAAATGCAGTGGGTTAGGTTCCAAGGAAATTTTTTTAGGGAAGACAAAAAGCATTATATATTGTACAGTACTGTACTGTGGTTGGGAAGTGCCCCGGCTTACCCCACATAGGCACTGACGCTAGGAAGCACCTTTGCTGCAGCAGCAGCAGCTTCCCTGGAGAAGAACAGGCACTGACTTTGCCCGGGGATGCTCCAGACCTGCCTCTTCCCATTCCTGCTCCACTCCAGGTCCACCTCTTCCCACCCCAGCTGCATCCCCACTCCTTTCTCCTCCCAGAAAGTGCTAAGTGCCACCAAACAGCTGTTTGGTGGTGGGGGAAGCACTGGGAGGGAGGCGGAGAAGAGGAACTTGTACAATGCTCCTTTGTAAAGTCGCTGCTCTTCTAGCCAAACAACATTATAAGGGAGCATTGCACAGCTTTAAATGAGCATGTTCCCTAATTGAGCAGCAATGTAACTTTGAAGCAACATTAAGTAGGAGGACATTAAGTGAGGAGTTTCTGTATACTCCTGTGAGGAAAATTCTCAGGAGTTTAAATTTCTTCTTGGAAAACATCCTCTGCCCCACAGCTTTTGCACTAGCTCAGCAAGGAATTAAAAATAACAAAAAGCAATAGTGATTCTTCTGAGGGGTGCAAAACAGTAATGTTTTGTGCTCCCCAAGCTGGCTCTGCAGAAGGTGTAAAAAGCACTGCTCCCTGGTACCACATATATTGGCATCAGTTAATGATGCTGGTGCTCGAGCAAACATTTCCAGGCCTCAGAAATCACTTTTGAAGATGAAGTTGTTTTCCATGAAAACACTGGGAGTCAGCTGATCTTTGGTATCTAGGAAAGAATAATTTACATTTATATAGCGCTGGTCATCCTGAAAGTGGAACACTCCCTTTGCAAGCACGATAAACTGTATACTCTGCATGTGTGGGTTTGTGGCATAATGTCTGAAATAATATTTTACACTCTGTTTAGTACATCTTGAATTCAAGGATCTCCAAGCACTTTACAAATAATAATTAAGTCTCACAACTGCCTGTGTGGTGGGTAAATATCATTCTCATTTTACAGACTGAGAAGCTGAGGCATGGACAAGTTCATGACTTGCCCACAAGTACATAACTGTTACTCTGTAGGATAGCCAATAATAGAACCTAGAACACCTGACTCCCAGCCCCGTGATCTAAATGCTACATAATGCTGCTTGGAACTGAACCTGCTGCAGGATTTAGACAGGCAGAATGTAATTACTCAGACTGGAATCTGGCCAAGACACCACAAATAACAATCCTTTGCCTGTGAGATTGTCACAGTCTTTAATGACTGCACATGATTAGGACCACAGGTGATCAATCAGTCTTACAGCTCATTAGATAAACAGCACCTCCTTAAATTCAGCAACCCATTTCACTATGCAATGGCGTTTGGCTCAGCATTGACTCAAAGAGAAAAAAGCCACTGAGTCATCAACTGTAATTTCTGCAGCACTCTGGGTTTTCCTTGGAGATCCCCCATCTGGACATTGACCAGCTTATCCTGTAAGGTCTGATGAGATCAGAGCCCAGCTAGAATACCAAAAGGTGGTGACTGTTAAACTCAGGAGGAAAAAAGCTGTTTCCCAGAAAATTAGGAACATCTGGAATCAAGATGTAAAAACAAAACTCTGCCGTCCTTGAGGATGTATTCCTAGTCTGGAGTGATGAGCCATAGATGGCTGTTCGCCAAAGAATCCCTTCCCCAAGGCCACATAATACAAGGAAGAAACTGCAGTGCAGGCTTACACCATGAGATGCACTGTTACAATCATTGTGGAGAGCAGGGGTTGCAAAGAGGACTTGTCCGTTTGTCTCTGCCTGGTTTACAGTCTTCCTCTTTTGCTTGCCAACTGGGAAATAAATAATCCTCTGGCATAGTTATTCAGATTATAATTGGCCAGTTGTGCCATCAATCAGCAGTGTATCCTGTCACAGAGCCGGGGAAGGTGTAGACACCTGCTGGATTCCAGAAAATTGGGACATCAATTCGGGGCCTGGTTCAAAGCCCTTTAAAGTCTATGGAAAGATTTTAACTGACTGCAGTGGGAGCTATCTCAGGCCCTTTATTGCAAGAGAGAAATGAAGTGGACATGTGTCCCCCTTCAGCACATCCGTTATTCAAAAGTACTATGGTAACAGCTCCAAGCGCTGCAGCCTGTAATAACGAAATTGAAGCATTAGGGGCTATTACTCCAGAACGCGGCAGTCATTTTTTGTGCCAGGCATTAAGTATGTTCAAGTACTTGGTAGTACCAGAGAGCATGTGAGCGATGTAAGTGAATAATACACCATATTTATCCTTACCGCTGCCAGGAAAAGTAAGGACGATAGCATTCAGGTAAGAGACCTAGATAACGTAGCAGGGAATGTCCATTTGCTAATCTGACAGCAGGGAGTTAAGCCTCCAGAAGAGGTGCTGAGGAGATTCAAATATAAGGGTTCTGGTCCTACACCTGACCCAGTTTGCCCCCACTACTCCCATCTCCTTGGCCCGTCCCCATAATTCCTCTCTGCCTGTAGCAACATCAGGAGCTGTCACCTGAATCGCTTGGCAGCTGGGGCTCCAAGTGGACAACCTCACAAGACCCTCCAGCTAGGTCCTTGACCCTGGGCTGACTTCAATGGGAGTTACACCTATCCTGTGTGTTGCAAAGGCATGGGGTTCCTCGTGTTCCAAACCACCACTGCATCTGAGAAGGGAGACAACAGTCATCCTTAGCACTGGCAGAGTACTTTGTATCTTTAGCTGCAGTCTTTGATCCCCCATCCCTATGGGGGAGGATTTAAAATCCTTATATTTTATACAGATTGGGAGGCCACATGGCTGGTCCAAGATCACATAGGGCCTCATCTAAAGCTGTCTGCCTGCCATTGACTTCACTGGGATTTGGATTCAGCCCCGGGTGCGAGGAGCACTCATGTATTCTTAGCTCCCAGGTCCATGAGCATACCCCTAAGCCAGGCTACCTGTCAGATGAAACAAATGCAGACTGGAGACCACCGCCACCTCTTTGTTAGTGAATCATTTCCTCTCTCTCCCTTGCCTTCTTCTGCCTCAGCTCATAAGAAGCCACCTGGTGTCACCATGGACCAACCTGCCCTCTGCTGGCTTGAACAGTTTTAGGGGGTGAAATTGAAGGAAGGTGCTTCATCGATGACAATCCCAGTTATTAAGAGACTTGGGAGAAAGAGGCAGCTCTGATCATTGAGTGATGGATAGCTCCTTGTAGCCAAAGGGTGTTGAGGATAAAATTATATTGGAGGCAGGGAGATGACTGTGGGGGTCAGGTCTGACAGGGTAGGGATATGGTAGGGAGCAGGGTCAGAGGAAAGAGAGAAGAAAATAGAGGCAAAACCAGAAAAACTGAAGGAGGAAGGACTCATTAGCCTTGTACTGCAAAGTTTCAACATGGAGTAATGGCACAAGGCTATCCTTTGTTTTAGTCCCCAACTGAGTTCTTGCCATCTGTCTCTTTGCTGCTTTTCCCCTGAGCCCTGTGGCCCTAACTGGCTACATAGTGGCTACAGAATCCTCTAGACCAGCAGCACCAGAACTCTTGTGCATCTCTGTGTGGGGACCGGAGGGTAGCATGATGAATGAAGAGGGTCATGGGATTTGATCCATATAGAAAGTAAATGTTTGTCTCCCCCGTCCCTCTTATGCCTCCCATGCAGCCACATTTCCAAAAGTGGATACTGGTTTAGGGTGACTCAGGCTCTGGGTGCCCAACTTAACGTCCACTTGGGCCTGACTTTCAGAAGTTTACAGCACCTGCAGCTTCCATGCATTGAAATCAGAGCTATGGAGGCCCAGCTTGTCTGAAAATCAAGCCCCAAACTTTCACTCTGGGCACCCAAAATCAGTGGCTATTTTTGAAAATGCTGGCCTTATTTCACAGACAAGCTTAGCTGCCTCTTCAGCGTCTGACGCAGGAGGATGCAACTGAAAACAAAATGCATGTTCCAGGCCTATTTGAGTTGCATCCTCCACAATAGCTCCCATCAACAGAGTATCCGCCTCCTCCTATCAAAATGTCCAGCAATCCCACTCAAAGGCCTGTTGCATTTTGGTTGAGTTCCTGATCCAGTGTTTTGTTTATAAATGAGCATGGGGGAGATGGCAGCATTATGGAAGTAACTGTTATCTCTCCATCTAGGGCGCCTCCAGCCATTAATGTATACGGTGAGGAGATAATGATCCAGTATATTAAGTGTGGGTCATTATTATTATTATTTATTTATTGGCAGCTTTGAAAGACCTCAGTTGGGGGAGAAATCTTGGCTCCATTGATGTCAATGGGAAAACTCCCACTGATGTCAATGGGGCTAGGATTTCCCTCTATAAACATTATACCAACAATGACTGTAAAGTTTGTTTCTGCTCCAGAGAGATCAAAGTCTAATACTGACTCTTCATGAGGTGAAGCAAACATAAGATTCATTTTAATTTTTAATGTAAACCACCCTGTTTCCTTGCAAATAATATTAACAGGTATCCTAAAGCATTGTGCTGCTTCTCTGCAGAGAGCTGCTGCCCAGGTATTCCTGAGCACCCACAGCCCTCCTTTAAGAAGCTAAAAATGTTTGAATGCTGGGAAATTACAAAGGGAAAAGGATTCTTCCCAAAAAGCCACAGCAAGGGGAGAAGTCTTTTGCAAAAGCAGAGCCCTTTCTCAGCATTTCATTGCTGTGTATGGTCACTGGAGAGCTTATGTACTAAATAGATAACAAAGAGAAATAATCTAACCCAGCCATAATGGAAACTAAGATTAAATCATTTCTCTGAGGGCTATTTTCTTAAGGAGCCTCGTTAGCGCAGTAGGTAGCGCGTCAGTCTCATAATCTGAAGGTCGTGAGTTCGATCCTCACACGGGGCAGCCGGAAGTTTTTATCCCCAGGGCTGTTATATTTGTTATGTAGCGAGTACCAGCAAGGCTGCTCCTCCTGATCTGCAGGCAGCGGCAGAGAAGAGGCGACGTCAAAAGTTTTTGTGCTGTCGGGAGGAAGGACACGAGACCAGCAATGCAGCGGCCCTAACTCCTGCTTTCCAAGCAGCAAACAGGCCTGCAGAGACTGTTGCAAAAGGCTGTGTGAAAACCAGTGCAGGGGGATCCGACTTTTCCGCACCCCTGAACACCCTAATTATACCGACGGAGGTGTATAGCGTAAACCAGGGGAGGAGGCAGACAGCTCCCAGCCCCGCAAAGCTGGTGCACAGGGCCAGATGCTGGCTTGCAGGGTGAGCTGCTAAAATGGGGAGATGAAATCAGCCAGTGCGCAGAGCAGTCGCTGGCCCCCTGGGGCAACACAGAAGTTCCCCTGAGTTCTGGTGCAGGGGGGCAGTGCAGAGTCAGCCAGCGGGTTTGGCTCCTGGCCCTGGAGGAGGCAGGGGGAAGCTCCACAGGCATTGCCCCCCAGGCTGTCCTCGCTGAGGGCCGTGGCATCATGCACTTCCTTGGTGCTGCAGGGCTTATTGCTCAGTGCCTGGGCTTCTGTTTATGATCGGATGTGGCAAGGAACCTTCCAAACAGGAGCCGGTGGGCTTTCCTGTGACCCTCAGTGAGGGGTCCAGACCCATAACCCCTGGGCCGGGCAGTTATAGACCCCAGGGGGAGGGGCCGAGTCTGGGTCTGCGTAACCCCTGAGGTGCCTGTTACACACCGCGGGGGGGGGGGATGCGTAACCCTTGGGGTGACTGTTATAGACCCCAAGGGGGAGGGGCCGGGGCCGGGGGTGTGTAACCCCTGGGGCGCCTGTTATAAACCGGGGGGGAGGGACCGTCTGTGAAACCGCTGGGGCGGCTGTTGTAGAACCTAGGGGGGAGGGGCAGGGGCAGGGTGTGTGTAACCCCTGCGGCGGCTGTTTTAGACCCAGGGGGAGAGGCCAGGTCTGTGTAACCCCTGGGGCGGGCAGTTATAGACCCAGCGGGGAGGGGCGGGGTGTGTGTAACCCCTGGGGCGGCTGTTATAGACCCAGAGGGAGGGGCCGGGTCTGTGTAACCCCTGGGGCGCCTGTTACAGACCCCAAGGGGGAGGGGCCGGGGGTGTGTAACCCCTGGGGCGGCTGTTATAGACCCAGGGGGAGAGGCCGGGTCTGTATAACCCCTGGGCGCCTGTTACAGACCCCAAGGGGGAGGGGCCGGGTCTGTATAACCCCTGGGGCGGCTGTTATAGACCCAGCGGGGGAGGGGCCGGGTCTGTGTAACCCCTGGGGCACCTGTTACACACCCCGGGGTGGGGCCCGGGATGCGTAACCCCTGGGGCGGCTGTTATAGACCCAGCGGGGGAGGGGCCGGGTCTGTGTAACCCCTAGGGCGCCTGTTACAGACCCCAAGGGGGAGGGGCCGGGTCTGT
>NC_133787.1:36822914-36858747 GCF_003597395.2 Chelonoidis abingdonii | reverse complement strand
CACACCCAAAAATTCCCTCCCTGAGCTTTGAAAAATCCGGTTTCCTGATTGGTCCTCTGGTCAGGTGTTTGGTTCCCTTTGTTAACCCTTTACAGGTAAAAGAAACATTAACCCTTAGCTAATCTGTTTATTACAATGCCATCAGCTTAAAAACTGGGAGTCAACCTTTGCATTCTACTCCCGGCTCAGCTCCTGACCTGCTGCGTGACAATGGGCAAGCTGTGTCACTGTCCTGTGCCTCAGTTTCCCTTTGTCTTCTCTATTTAGATTGCAAATTTCTCAAGGTAGGGACTCTTTCTTGCTGTCTGTTCTGAGCCTAGCATAATGTGGTCCTCCAGGCAGTACTGTAATACAGAGAACGAATGATCATTGAATGAAAGAGTCTTAAATCCATTTAATTGGTCACACTATTCATGCTCCCAGCTGAGAGAAGTGACAGCTCAGAAACCACTTTCAGTTTCTAACCTTTCAGCAGGAGGCAGAGAGAAGGGTTCAAATCCCAACTCTGGTTGCAAGTGACTGTATGGAAGGTGATGTCTCACTCTTGTCCTTTACAAAATTCAGTGCATGCCTAGGAGAGGCCTGAAACTGGAGAACTGGTGGAGACAGCAAAGCTGCTACCAAGAAGCATGTCCCACTGGCAGAGAGTGGTATGTGGCAGCCAATGGGGTGCTGCAAATCAGGACCAAACTCCATTTTCACAATGGTGGGGTGGTGCTGGTACCATAACGAATTGCTAGTACAATGCATGGCGTCAGAGCTGCTTTACTAAGGTTACGTCTACATTGGAGCTAGAAGTGTAAGTCCCAGTTTGGGTCGATGCACCAGCAGTAGCTTTGAGTCAGTGTGTTAAAACTAGCAGCGTATCCATGGCGGGATGGGCTGGCTGCCCTGCGTATGGACGTAGGGTTTCGGATGGGATTGCACCTGGGGCCGCTAGCCCATCCCACTCTCATGCTGCCGTGGCTACACCACTATTCTTAGCAAGCAACTCTCGGCTAGCGCAGGTATGTCTGTCCAAGCTGGAAATTAACCCTCCAGCCCCAGCACTGCTGCACCCTGAGAGTCGTGCCAGATGATGCTAACAGGGATCCAACCTTAGCTCAAGGGTCGGAGGCAGCAGGAAAATCTGAGTTCATGCATCGTAGTCTCGGAGTTGCCAGTTGGCCTTGGTGGGCAGTATGGTAAGCAGCAGGAAGTTTTAGTTGGCTGTGGCTGTTGTGATGAATGAGCGTTTGTGGAGAACTATTGGCTTTCAGTCTGAGTGTCTTCTGTGACGGGGCACCTCTGTTCTCACCTGGCTGGTCGATGACTGCACCACTGCGGGTACCCTTGCCTGCTGCTTTTGGGGGCAGGCTGCATTCCCATCCATCATCTGTGGTGCTGTGAAGCCATGCTGACTTAACGATTGCTCTGTTAGTCATTTCTCTAGCCCTCAGGTCTCGGTTAAGCCAAGCAGCCTGGCTCTTGCTGCTTCCGGAGGGAGAGATCTGATACGCCAGAGTCTGGTCTTTCTGAGACTTGCACAGCCTGCTGAATCCATGGGGAGAGTTAGTGATGGGGAGAATAAAGTGGCAGTTCTCCAGCTGCTGTCAGCACAGAGGATGCAGAAGCTGACTTAGCAGATCATTAGCAAAGAGCCGGTGTGATCAATTCCAGGCGCACAGGTGTCCCAGGACAGAGTGTGTGCACGTTCGTAATATAGTGTGTGCACAAGCATTTCCCAGGACCTTGGTCTGTCTGGTAACCCCAGCTCTAAACACATTGGATTCGTAGTTCATTTAGTGTGTGGCAGTGTCACCACCACGTCCTGGGCCTTGTTTTCAGGGGATCTCTGCACTTACAGCTGCCGGACAGGAGCAAGAGTTGAGGATTGCCCAGAACTCCTGAAGTCAGGGCCCAACCAGGCAGTACAGATTGGATCGAGTTGTGATGTTCTGTTCTGGGTCGGGATCTTGGAGATAAGAAGTACCCACTAAGGGCTTGGTCTAGACCAGTGCTCACCAACTCATCAATCCTGGAGCCTCTGCCAGTCCATCACGATCTCTGGGCTGCTAAAAGTCCAGTGGCGCAGCAGGGCTCAGGCGCCTGCCCTGGCCCCACACTGTTCCTGGAAGTAGCTGGCTGCTGGCACGTCTCTGCGGCCCTGGGGGGCAGATGAGGCGGCTCCACGCACTGCCCATGCCCCTAGAATCGTCTCCACAGCTCCCATTGGCCAGTTTCTCCCGAAAGGGATCTGTGGGGACAATGCATGGAGATCCGCTGCTCCCCTCCCTCCCAAGGGCCGCAGAGACATGCCCGCAGCCAGGCACTTCCAGGTGCGGTGTGGGGCCAGGGCAGGCAGGCAGCCTGCCTGCCCCAGAGCACCCACGGGGTCAGCACTTATGGCAACATCTGTTGTATTTTGGCTGCACACATGGGCCAACTGTGGCTTGGAGACAGAGTGACTGGGCCAAGGTCACAGAGGGAGTCTGTGTCAGAGCTGGCATTGGAATCTGATGATTCCTGGCTCCCATTCCACTATCTAGTCGATGCCTCTCTGCAGAGGGCCTGGTCACATGAGATGTGAAATTGAGGTTTCTAGTGGGGCCGTCCAGCTGGAAGCTAAAGATTGCACAGTGCCTTAGGCTATCCATGGCACCACCTGATTCTAATGGCTCTGATCTGGCACCAAGCCCTGTTTTCCATAGTCCATGCCCTGACTCCATTTCCCCCATAAGGATCCCGTGATGATGGATAGAGCTATTGGGAACTCCACTGTGTGGGGGGGTGCTGGGGGGGAATGGACTGTGAGTGGTTCCAGTTAGTGAGTTGAGCCTCGTGCCTGTGCAGTGGTCAGCTGGATGTTCGTCCCGTAACCCTCAGAAACAGCTTTGATCTCAGAATCTAACTCTTATCCCTCCCCTTTATTTTTGAGGAGGGAGAGGGGATCAGCTGACACATCCTGGGGCTCAGACAATCACTGCAGGTCGGCAGATTGGCCCTTCGGAAGCTGGGCAGGAGGACTTTGTAGTTTTGCTGCTGCTGAAGTCCTGGGAGGGACCTTGAAGCCTAGAACATTTTGGCCAATTATTAGGATGTCCGCGTTTGCTCCACCATTTGCAGATGTGGAGAGTGTGGCTAAGTAAGGGAGGGAGGTGGGGGACAGCTGTGCAGACTGGGTGGGAGACTTCAATGCTGGGTTTCCTCCTTTCCTCGCGCCCCAAACTTGCCACCAATAAAATCCATCTGCCTGCAGCATGTTTCTGGGTGCAGACTAGTCAGCCAGCTGGGAAGCTTTTCCTATGTTGATTGAATGCTGGTGACTTCAGTTATTAGGCTGGCCAGAAGTTACACTTCTCCCCACCACCCCCTCTCTTGATTTCTTGGTTAATGATTTGGGTTTATCATTCCTGGCGTGGGATGAAGAATCAGCTAGTATCCATCTGACATCAGGATGAAGGGCTTGCTGGGCGGGGGGCAATATACACTCCAAATGTCCTGGCTGTGGTATCTGGTGAGTGGGAGATGAATTCGGTCTCTGTTCTGTTTTTGGTCCAGACCATCTGCACAGTAACTGGGAAACCTGGGTTTTCTCCTGCTTCTCAGCCAGGCCATGTCAGTTCTTTCTTAAGCCAAGAAATCCCTTGTTGTAGGAAGCAACATGACCAGAGCTGAGTGTTGGGTGTCTGTGTGAGCCCGTCCTCTGCTTTTTCTCATTCTGCTAGGCCCTATCCAATGTTATGAGCGTCCACCACTGAAATGCAGCCACCTCTGGGGTGGACCCCTGCAACTGTTGAGTAGCAGACAAAACCTTTTGGGACAGGAAATGAAGAATACGCTAATTGGAATCTTAGGGAAGTGGAATAGAATGACTCAACGGGAAGCTCTCCAGGATGCTGGGAGAATCACTTTTCCTCTTCCCCATAACTTTTGGTTTTGAATCCCATCCGAAAGAATCTCTTGCCCCAGGCATAGTGACTTACACCGGCACAGAGCACAACCAGGTTAGCATTTGTACTGGTGTCAAGGACTCTGCAACTTGCAAAGCCAGAGTTAAAATCAGACCCACTCTCAGTCCAATGCCCCTTTGTAGCGTGCTAGGTTCTGTACTGATCCGAAAGAAAACGTTCCATCTACTGATCTCGTTCAAGTACTGACCTGGCCTGACCCTGGCTCGCTTTAGACCAGTCACAGCCCATGGTGATGAGCTGCTTGTATGTGTCCCATGCTGGCACTGTGCGGATAGTCTGTCTCCAGCTTGGCTTGTAAGCTCTCTGGGCCCGCGATTGTGTGCATCTGTCCCTCCCCTAGCACAGTGGGAGCCGGGGCTGTGACTGGAGCTCCTAGGCGCTCTCACTGTGCCGATAATCCCACTGCTGCATGGGAATCAATGGGCTTTGCCATCAGAAGGCATGGAATGGGAAGGGTTTAAACGCCCCTTTGGCTGCTGCCAGGTGCCAGTGGGAGATCAGCGCTCTCTTGGTACCTGGCAGTGCTTCTGCAGGCATCCCTTCTCCCTGCCTTGCTGGGGGTGGGGAGGGGACTCCAGCTCCATGCAGGCTCCAGGGCTCCTTTGCTTGGCTTCTCCCCTGCCCTTCACTCATTACTAGCAAAGTGCTAATTCCCGGCCTGGCCTCGCTGGCGGAGGAGAGATTGTTTGTTTACAGTGGCTGGGCAGCTCTTGGCTCCAGTCTTCTCCCTGCACTGGGGGATGTTTATTCTCCAGCTCTGCTGCTGGCCTGTGCTCCTGGCAGCACCAACTGGAGGATGCACTGTGCCTGGGACCGGCAGGCGGCACAACCCGGGGCCTGCGTCTGCTCCCCCCGGCAGGCCAGGGAAAGACGGAAGCCCAGTGTTGCAGAGGAGCTCTTCCTGCCCAGAGATGCCTCTCCAGTCCTGCATCTCCCTCCCCCATTCTGTGTGCCAAGGACACTGCTTCTCTCTCTTCCTGTCCTTCTCAGTTGCTCTTTCCCTCTGCCAGGAGCAATGCCTGGGGCTCCTAGTTCATACTGAAAGGAAGAACATCCCTGAATCCTGCTGCCTCTGTCGCATGGCAGTGGCTCTATCTGTGTCTCTCCTCCATTTCCTGCTCTCTCCTCCAGCTAGCTTACCCTCAGGGTCGGGGGGCGGGGGTGTCTCTCGTGCTTGCCTCTTCAGCCAGCCCTAGGACAGCTGCAGGAACAACATGCTGAGTCTGTGCAGTGTCCCCGCCCAGCTTGTCCTTGCTGAGGCAGGCTGTTTTTGACACTCCTTGCCTGGAGCAGGGCTATGCGTCTGAGTTAGTATTTCTGCTGGGGTTTGGGAGCAGGAAGATTTATGGGGCTGAAATAACGTGTGATCTGGTGGTACTTCATGCTGCAGGGATGAAGAGAGCAGATCTGGTGATATTCCCCTCCATGTATTAGAGAGAGACTGACTCCATCCATAGATGAGAGCCTGTAGCCCTCTGTCACCCTGAAACATCCTATAGCCGTGCAGGCCGGGAGCATGACTCTGAGGGTCTAGATGCATGGGTTTCCAGGAGGCAGGCATGTGGAGGGACTCTCTACCTGTGCAGATTGCAGTAGCAGGTGCTTCCCCCCCCAGGCAAATCCCAGGCTGGATTCTCATGTCCAGCTGGCACCTTGATTCAGGCTGTGAGCCTGCTTCAAAGGGACAAAGGATGAGCCAGCTATTCCTGGGATGCTGGAGGATTGCATTGGATTCCCCTGTCCCAGAATCTGTGGATCGGGGCGTGCCTAGGATAAGTAACAATGGAGCTGACCTGAGACAGTTGTACGTGTGCCTGTCCTTCCAGGACACTACGCTATTCAGCCAGCCCCTTAACTGCCAGGGAGAGCTCCAGAGAGCAGCTGATTCAGTAGAAGCTCTTTTCCTTCTGATCTGGCTGATCCTATGTAGTATTCCGGGGCCTGGGAAAATGCATTTGTGGCAAACCCAGCTGCCCAACAAAAAGACTTCAGCCTCCACAAATCACTGCATTTCTGAGGGGAACTGGTGGAACTCCGGCCGTCTCTTCTCTCCCGAGGGTGAGAGCTTGGAGAGCTGCAGGCTGGAAGCTCTCACGAGCACAGCTGGCCCCCCGTCCTCCCTCACGCTGAGCCGCAGTGCAGGAGGCTTGCACCCCGTTACCCTCCCCTCCGCATCAGGGCTGAGCGTGCTCACTCCTTCTCCCTGCAGCCTCGTCCAAAGGCTTCCAAACAAATAGTCCCAACCCCAAAGCAACTGGCACAGCTTTGCCTTTCACACCATCCTGTTTACTTAGGCTCAGGCCTGGCAGGACTCTGAAGTTCTGCTGCTACTGATGGGCTTTGGTAAGCTTAATCACAAACTCCTTTCTCACTTTTTCCTTGGCTGTACTGCCCTCTTTCCCCTCCTCCACCCCTCTTCTGGCCATGCTGGCTCAGAGCCCATCGATTTTTCCCCTCTGCTCTGTATCGGCAGGATGGAAGTCTTGAGCTGGGAGGGAAGCCAGTGGCTTAGCACTGCATGCAGACCGGGGGTGGGGTTACCCCAGTGAGTCACCAGGAAGAGGGGAGATGGCTGGTAATAAGGGAGTTTGTGGCAGCTGCCATGGGACACTTGTGGCCTGGGAGGTTTCTACCCCACTGGGCCTCTAGTCAAGGTGATGATGATGGGCTTGGATTAACCTAGGTTTCTATGTGGCCTTGCCCCCAGTGGAGAAGAGGTGTCTTTAGCTGAAACTTGGGTCCCATGTGGGACCCTTGCATTGTGGCAGCACCTGGAGGCCCAGCCAGGATCAAGGCCCCATTGCGCTAGGTGCTGTATATATCCCTAGAAAGAGACTGTCGCTGTCCCAAAGAGCTTGGGATAGGTCTACACTTTAAAACCCACAGCAGCAAGTCTCAGCAGCCAGGTCTCCAGATTCTGGCTCCCGCTACAGCACTAAACGTAGCGGCTCAGAGCCCCAGCTCCAGCCCTGCTTTTAGCGCTGTACTGCAAGCCTGGGCTGAGCCTCAGTGTCTTGGGTTTTAAAACGCAGTGTAAACATACCCTTAGACCAGATGGTAGAGGGGAAGAGGAATAACACATAAGCAGGACTCCTCTCACCTGGGCATTCTTCAGCCTCTCCAGGAGCAGGGGACTGGGAACTCGGCTAGTATTTGCCTTAGTGGCCTTGGGGGAAACTGAGGCACAGCAAGGACTTGCCCATCTATACAATGGGGGTGATGAGATGCCTCACATGGGGCATCTTGAGGCTTAGTGTTCACAGTGCTTTGAACTCCTCTATGGTTCGCTCCCTCATGCATGCTCTGGGCTTCCCCGGCACCTGGCTGGAACGCGCTCACTCGGCTGCTTTCCTGAGACAGCTGTATGGAGTGAGATTCACAACTGTTATTTCTGGCCGGTCAGTGGCTTTTCTCCTGTGGTCACCAGAGTGTTGGGCCAGCCAGGTGCCGCAGCTCTCTTTATTTTTATTCCACTGGACCCTAATCGTGTGGGATGGATAGAGATGGGGGTGGGAAAGGCGCTAGTGCTTGCCAGTGAGGAATTCCCCCACTTGTGCAGCACTTGGGCAAGACCTTGAAGGATCATCCTACCCCCTGTTTCTACCCCCTCTCCCCATTTAAAACCTCTATCTCTTTGGTGGGCAGCTGTAAAAATAGCACTTGGTTTGAGTTAGGAGGCTGGACTGGGTGGGGGAGGTCCGGTTTCTTCTTTTCCTGGAGGAATTAGTGAGGCCACATGCTGCCGGGAGTGCTTGGCTGGTAGAGGCAAGCGGAGGCTCCAAGCAGGCGAGCAGGCGTCCGCACAGATGGAAACTTGATCACCCACGGCTCAACAGATTGTTTGATTTATTTTAAAATCAAGCAGATGGCTGCAACAGGAGTTTGTTTAAGTTCAGCTCCGAGCTGGGCCGGCAGCCAGGATACTGGAGGGCAGGCGTGCCAAAAAATTTTCAGTGACTTTGGTCATCAACCACCTCTTTCCCTCCCCTCCTGAACGGCGGTGTGCACACACCAACTCCCTGTCTCCCCTTATCCTGCTCTTCCTTCATCTCTTGGCTTTAGCCTCTTGCTTTGTCTTTCTCTCGCCCTCTGCTTTTTTCCAGGCTTGCTTTCGCTGGTTTAACTCTTCCTTCTCCAACCTGCTAGCTTTCTCCCTGCCCCTGGGAAGCACCCTTTTTGTGTGTGTCTCCTTCTGTATCATGCCGTGATGGAGGGGAAGGTGGGCTGCTCAGCGGTGGCTGTGGTGTGTCCTTTTGTAAGAACATAAGGGGCTGTACTGGGTGAGTCCAGTGGTCAGTCTAGCTCCTATCCTGTTTTACGGCAGTCCATGCCTGAGGTTTCAAAGGGAATGAACAGAACAGGGCAATTTTGAGTGATCCAGTCCCAGCATTTGGCAGCTGGAAGTTCTTCCATAAGATTCTAGGATTACCACACCTGAAATACAATGGGGTTCTCCTGGGAAACCAAACAAAACCTGGAGAGCAGCTTTATGCAAGTCATATTCTCACTTGGAAATAGGGAGTTAATAGGGTTGCCACTCATCCAGGTTTTACCGAGACAGTCCGGTTTTTGGCTTCTATGTCCAGGTGCCATTTAGGGTTGCCAGGTGCCTGGTTTTTGACCAGAAAGTCTAGTCAAAAAGGGACCTAGAAACCCTAAATATGGCACCAAATCAAAAGTCTGGTTACTGCTGGGTATGGGGGAGGCACCAGGTCATTAATCTGCGCCTGCCCCTGCTCAGCCAGAGCCACCTCCTACCTACATGCAGGTCCCTTGAGATAATCCAGCGAGTGATGGGGTGGAGCCTCAGGGGGAAAGGGGTGTGGCTTTGGAAGAGGTGGGGCAGGGTCTGGGGGTTCTGATTGCCAGCAATTAGAAAGATGAGAACCCTATAGCATTTGGTGTTTCTCTAGATGCCACTATCTTCAGGTCTGGAAGCGCTAGGCTGCACGTCAGCCCTGGGAGACAAGAGGGTTTTTGCTGTTTCTCAGGTGGGAAAACTGAGACCCCCAGACTTGGCCAGGATCCCAGTCACTGGCAGAACCTGGGGTAGAAGCCAGAAGTCATTGTTCCTTACCCTATTTCTGTGTGCTGTGTGGCAACAGGGGTTTGGGGCTATTTCTAGGTGACCCCATCCTCTTGAGGAGTAGGGAGGGATGGGAATTTTGGGGTGTCATCCCATGCAGCAGAAGTGTAAGGAGAAATCCCCTGCCTTGATCTAACTGATCCTTACTGTTTTAATGTCCCTCTGGATCCTGAGTGTTAAAGGTCTGGAAACGTGGGAGGAGAGGCCTGCATTGCTGACGACACTTTGGCGCAGAGAAGGGATCTAATGTCGTCATACCCATGTTGGCTCCAAGGCAGCCTGCTCCATTAGCAGAGGTTAACCTGGACGTTGTTCCTCTGGCTTGGGGGACGTCATCAGGGAGCAGCATAAAAGCAGAGCCCTGATTTTAATTGCACCTAGAGGCTGGGCAGAGATTGGAGATACCAGGCCCTGCCTTCCAAATGCATGGAAGGCAGTGATCAGAGCGGAGATTGTCGGAGTTATCGTTGGGGTCTGATCCAGTGAGGGGCTGAACACCACGTCCTTCCCATGAAGCCAAGGCAGGAGCGTACTCATGGCCTTGCAGGGTCTGAGGACTGATGGGGCCAGGAGTCCTCACCAGCACTCTGCTGGCTGAAGAGGACTGAAGGGGGCTCTCGTCAGAGCTAACCTCTAAACAGCATCATCTGGAGGCATGAAAGAGACTTTGATTCCAAGCTGTGGCCAGAGAGCATCGCGAAGCCTAATGTCATTAGCTGCATTCAGAGCTTTAAATAGCACAGACACTGCTGAGGTGGCTCCATGCGGAGGATCCATTCCTCACGCAGACGGGTGGGAAAGCAGATGAAAGACTGTGGAGCACATGTGATGCATGCTCAAAGGTTAATGGTACAGGAGTTCCAGGACAGGCAGGAAACCAGGAAACCCTTTATTGCTCACGGCAACCTGTGGCTGGAGCTGGCACTCTGGTACCCCATGTAGTTCTGCCTGTGGCCACTGCCTTGAGGATTTTCAAAAGGAAGGGAAAAGCCCTGGGGTCTCCAATAGGGAGGATACACTAATAGGTGAGAATGGCTGAAGTAATGACATGAGCCCAAGCATGTCAGGTCTGGGGATGTTCCCTGCATCCCTGTGTTGGGGCTGGCAAATGACAGACAAACACTGGCTTCTGGATAAGCCTCCATTGTATTGTGACCCTCTAAATGCTTGCAGGCCACAGATTGCATGGGAACAGGCCAGAAGCTCCTGAATTTCTCCCTTTGAACACTTTTTTTTTTTTTTTTTTGCTTATGACCAAGGTTTCAGCCTTTAAGGGGGAATCCATCCCCCCATGGGGATCGTGGGGGGCAGGCGGGACAGATCCCCATCCTCTGGATGTGGGCTCTAGAGTCTTTGGGGGTTGATCTCTCCCTATAGGGACATGGTGCTGGGATCTCTTGGAGGTGAAATTTGTCCTCCTATCAGCCAGAGCTTTCAGGTAGGGGTGAGCAGCTTGTCTCCTCTTCCCTGGAATATAATTTCTGGAGCTCTTTGAAGGCTGGGCATGTCTCCTCGTTTCCCTGCAGCACTGGTATAAATGTTAATCGGCTCTCCCAGGCTCACTGCTGAGGAGTGTCTAAGCACACACAGCTGGGGCCTTGTCTAATGGAGGGTGGTGACCTCACTGTGGCAGCGGCTGACTGTACAGAGGGAGAAACCTGCTCCTGAGTCCCTCCTATCCAGCCCCAGCAACGCTGCTCTCCTCAGAGTGCCCTGGAAGCCCAGGCCAGGCCTGGCTGCCTCTTCCCCTGCTGCCGGAACTTGGATGCCATGATGAAAATGGTGGGACTGAGTCAACACTGGGCCCAGGGGTGCAGCATCCCCACTGGTGAGCAATGAGGGGAACCATAGTGGAGACAGAGCGCAGGTGTCCTACCACTGCTGGGCCATCCACAAATGGTGGTCCCTGGAGTCCTGCAGGTATTGTGTGGGGTAAGATTGTAGCTCAGTTTGGCGGAACTGACAGTCTATCTCAGTTCCTTCCCAGGAAGCTACAGACCAGGCAGCTTTCCCCAGTTCCCCATCCACTTACCCTGATCTCAGCCTCTCATTTGTCAATTACCTGCCAGCTTTTGCTCCAAGCAGGCTGGTTATGATGGGGGCAGCCAGGCCTGCAGCCAGGCCTTTATCCAGGTGCTGTGCAGGGATGGTCCTGTCAGGCTGTGTTTACTCATGGCCTGTGTGAGCTGGTCCAATCCAGCCATGAGGTTTGCAGAAAGGAGATCTGGTGCCATTTCCATAGCTGCAGCCCGGGGCAGTTTTCTTCTGAATGGGGAATAAGGTATGTCAGGCCTGCAAGGCTATGGTTTGAGGGGGCAGGGCTGGCTGTGTGCACTGTCTCTGGCTCATGGGGAGATAAGGGGTAGGGGGGAGCCCTGAAAGGGTTAAGTCACCGGAAAGAAAACACTGCTGCTCTGAGTCCTGCAGGGCCTGGGTGGCTGACAAGCCAAACAACTGTTTTTGACTCACTGTTGCTGGCTTGCCAAGTGGAATTGCTTCCACATTCTCATCCCTTTGGCGTGAGGGATGGGTGGAGACATTGGCTTCTTGGAGCTGTTGGGAGGGGAAGGGGGAAGCCGGGGGGGGAGGAGGGAGGGAGCGTGGGGAGCTCTGGGCCAGCCAAAGGCATCACTTTCTGCCTTGATGCCAAATGCCAGACACAGGCTCTGGGGAGATGCTCCATCTGCTGGGAGGTGGGCGCATGAGGGGATGATTAACGGTGTCTCCTCTGAATGGTGCCCCCCGCCCCCGCAGCTGGGGGAGGGCACAAGGGGGCTGTGCCCCTTCCAAGCTGCTTACCGGTTGGAGCATCCAGTCCTCTTTTCCTGAGTCTGAAAAGCTGCTACAATGTTACTCATAAGCCATCGTCTCTGCCCAAGCCAGCGAGGGTCACAGACTTTCCTTCTAGTCCTAATGGGTAGAGCTTTACCTTCTGGGGAAGGTGGACAGTGTCTCCCTCCCTCCCCCATTACAACCAGCCCATCCTAATCTGCAGCCCAGCCCGGGTGCCTGTGTCTTTTGGGGCACTATCCCAGCTTAGTTAAGGGTGCTGGGCTCTGGGGACACTTTCCCTTTTAAGGTCCCACTGCTCTCGAGTGCCCCATGCCCTGGGATGCCTGTCTCCGGCCAAGTAGGTCTGCTTGCTGCTCCCTCTGGGCTCTCCAGGCATCGGCCATGGGACAGGCACCTTTACTCCATTTCCACACCCTTGCCCCAGCGCTGCCAGCATGGAGAGCAAAGGGTGGGCACAGAAACGCACCTCACCCGCTCCCCTGCCCCGTGCCATCACGCTTCCCAGCCCACTCTGTAAAGTGGACCCCAGCTCTTAACCCCGAGTTTGAAAATTGCCTGGCAGGAAAGTGTTAATTCCCCCCCTCCAATCTTCCTGCTATTTCATTCCTTTATCCTCTTCTGAGAAATGCTGCTGGTCTCTTTCCCCCCTGCACCCCCCCCAGCTAGTGGAGGGAATGAGCTGTGTGTTACAAGTCAGTATTAAAACCTTCCTGGGCCCCAGGAGTCCCATAATAAAGGAAAGTGACCTCCTGGTGACCCTGATCTGTGAATGTACTGCAACAGCCCTACCAGTTCCAGGCCCCATGTGCAGGGCTGGGGAGAGGAGCCATGGATTTCCCAGAGGGGAGATGACCTGCAGAGCAGAAAGTGAAGCCGAGCGTGGTGGGGGTGCGAGGGGGGCTGGAGAAGGTGAAATCTGTCAATGGGAGGAGGCTGGCCAAAACCTTCAGACCTGAGTGCTGGTGCCTTTCTGTTAGCAGTGCAGAAATAAATCCCTGGAATGCAGACGAGCCCTGACTCTTTGTAGCTTACGTCTGCTCAGGGTTGTTATGCTGTAGGGTCTTGGGTTTGTTTTCTTCTGATTTTTTTTCCCAGTGTTTATTTTTAGGCAAATCATGGGCCACTTAAAAAGTTTGTCTTCCTTTTAATCACTCAAAACTTGGCTCCCTCTAGCCTTCTGCGCTCTCAGCAGGTGTCTTTTTTTTTTTTTTTTAATTTTTTGAAGTGCTTTCTTACCATTTAAAAAAATTATATAGTAAAGAATTTTGGGGCGCTGCTTCACTTGGATTTTCCCCTAACATCCAAAGTTTGCATTTTTATAGAGCCTTTTATCAGTGGATCTCAAACATTAAGCCTCCCAACCCAATAAGTGCATGTAGATAGGCATCTGATCACCCCTCGCTGAAAAGCAGCTGTCTCTGGGACAGAACGTGGCAGCCATTTAAACAGCACACTGCAACACTGTGCAGCACTTAGAACAAAAGGCAACTTAAACTGCAAAGGGAACTTTGGGGACGCAAAGCTGCTAGAATTCACGTTAGATAACAGGGTTCGTTCCCCCTGCTCTTGTGTAAAGTGTCCTTGCAATCCCTAGTTCATTGCAGCCAGTGGGGATGCTGCATTTATCGCTCATCTAACAGCACAGTTCCCCCTAGTGCCACTCTGAGGTACTAGTTCAGTAGCAACTCGCAAGGGAGATTGCAGCCTACTAAGGCTTGAAGTCAATGGGAGTCTTACCACTGACTCAGTCTCCCCTCCTAGTATTGTCTACGTCCAGCTCTGCTTAGCTTGTGTGAGCTGATGAGGTCATGGTAAAGGTTGCTGTGTTTGTGCACACTTGTGCCCTGCTGGTGGAAATGTGAGTCTGGGTCTTTGGAAAGAAGGTGCTGTGGCACCAGAGGATTTGATTTGGGGGAGGGAATGGCTGTGGGTTTCAGTCTTTCATATCAGTGTTTAGCGGAGGGAGTGGTTTACCTGGCACGCCATGGATCAGACCCAGTTCTAGGCACTCGTGGCATCATCTTCCCATTGTTGTGACTGATTGTCTCTTTGCAGTGGGTGATGCTGTAATGTGACTCTGGCGCCTACCTCGATTCGTGCTCACTGTTCCTCTCCTTCCCGATCTCTGGCTTTAAAGCCATTTTTTATTTTTAAAATGTTTTTTTTTCTCTCCCCTGTTGCTGTGTGACAGACCCACAGGGGAAATGACTATACGAGGGATACAGTGCAGCGACCGTATGCACAAAGTAAATAAACTGCAAACACGAGAGCACAGTGGCATTGTTTTCCTAAAATGGTTCAGTTAAAGCCACCGCAGGGGTTACTAGTATCATAGTGGAGACAATATTGTCTGCCAGTGGGGTGATCTCTTTTTTTTTTGTTAGCATTCCTTTTTTCTCCACTCCACGATGTGTCTTCCACCCCCAACCCACCCCCAAAAATATTAGCACAGCCCTGGCAGTGACACCAGCTAAAATTAAAATGACAAGGGCTAGCAATCCTCATGCTTCAGGAAGTAAGCGGCTGAGGTCAGGAAGAAGATCCCGTCCTAACCCCGCTGTTGCATTGCATACAGTGCTTAATTTGTGCCCTGGCATCTCCGGGCTTGGCAGTTCATAGCCCTGGCACCTCCAGGGTTGCTGCATCAGTTATTAAAGTAAAAAAAAAAAAAAAAAAATTGCTTGAGCCCCAGCACCTCTTTCATTACAAATGAAGCACTGATTACATAATTGTATACTGGGATTTTCAAAGCTTCATCTGAAGCATCTAGCATCTGCTGCGGCCTGAGACGGGATCCAGGACTAGCTCTGATGTTACTGCTATAAAAGATGTACGATTCATCATCTTGACGCCAAGATGACTGCCTGGCTAACCTTTACTCGTATAACCATGCATGAGTCCAACTTGCTCTGCTCCCTTAATGAGCCCTTCCTGTCTGTGCAGTGCTTTGTTCTCATTATCCAGGCTGAGCAGCCATCAGCTTCCCTGTCACAGGCTTCCCCCTTGTACCGCAGAGCCTGGATCTGAGAGGGCATCAGCCGGAGTAGAGGGTTCTCTCTGGAGGCCTCAAGTACCCAGTCTCTCTCCACCACAAGCAAACAGCCCCCAAGTGAAGTGTCGGATCCAAAGGGCTGTGCATTTATTCCTCCCAGTCTGGGCAGCCTTTCAAGTGCTCTCTGTGGCGAGAGGCTTAGGGAGGTGGAAACTGGCTCCCTTTCCCAGTCTGGTTCTCCCAGCTCCTAACGGAGCTGCCTCCCAGCGTTAAACACCCTGCTGCAGCCAGCTAGGCATGGGGCAAAGGAATGCCTCGGCAGGCGCCCTGCTGTCCCTCCTCGGAACAAGCCGTCCCACAGCCTTTTCCAATGTCCAAGGGCAAGAGAGAATTTAATTTGAGTAGCAGCAGGTGGAGGGAGCTGTGTGGGATTCCACTGGGCTGAGCTCTGCACCGGGCCAGGGGACCAATCCAGTGCCCAGCAGGGGGCATGAGTACTAATCCATCAGGGCTCCACAAGGGTAGGGGGTGGCCTGTGGGATATTTTTTGTGCCTGAACACCCCTTTTGACTGCTCCAGCACAGCTGCAGGCAGAAGATAGACACCTCTAAAGTGTCCCCCCCCCACTCCTGTTTTTCCTGTGGGATCCAAACGCCACCAGGCTGTTCTGATGGAAGCATTTGAGAGGTCTCAGTTCTGACTTGGCCGGCCCCTGCTCATGAGCGTTCCTTGCTGAATTGGGAGTCACTGTTGGCTTGATGTTGGGGTTCTGCACCCAGCTCTGGGAGGGGAGTGGGGCCCAGCAGTAGGCTCAAGGGTTAAACCCTAGCCTGGCAGTTGGGAGCTGTGCCTTCAAACCTCTGCCACAGGCTTCCAGTGTGACCTTGGGGAAGTCACTTACTTCTCTGGGCCTTGGTTCCTCATCTCTAAAATGGGGATTATGGCACTGGCTATATGGCCCAGGGTGATCCAGTCTTACAGGCACTCGGCCTCCAGGGATGGGGGTGGATGCTAGAAGTTCCTCAAAGCAGGGGCCTGGGTATTAGCGCTCTGTGGGTCTTCCTGTTTAACTCTGACGTGGGAGTGCCTACAAGCCTCCATCTGGTTGGGCCCATTGTGCTAGGCACTGTACTGCCCTGCAGTGTGACCTTGGCAAGTCCCTGAGCTGTACTTGCTGGAGTCCGGGTCTGTGCCCTCTGAGCTGGCATGCGCATGAGCTGCTCCTTTGGGTCTGGAGCGCCCTGGAGGCTGTGTTGCTCCCCTCCCGGTCTGGGATGCCGTTAGAATCTCCCTGAGGTGGGGAAGCCTTGAGCGTGGCTATGAACTGAGCGCCCGACTCTTGGCATAGGGAGGCCACTTGGTGGTTGTGGGTTGGTCATAAGCCATCTTGTGCGCTAGGGCTGAGATCTTCTAGATATCAGGCCTGCGCCCTGCAGCGCTGTCTGCTTGTGGCTGCCCCGTTCATTGTAAATCAGAACGTAGATGGAATTACTTTCCTGAAATCAGGATCTACTTTCCAGCACCACAGAGAGCCAGCCCATGGCAGTACTTCTGGGCAGGGATGGGGGATGGGGTGTCAGTGTGAGGGGATGGGTGGGGTGCACTGTGGGAGAGGGATGGGGGGGTGAGGAAGGTATGTTTGGGGGCAGACAGTGTCTCAAGGGGATGCTCAAGAGAAGGGGGAGGAGTCTTGGGGAGGAATGCTCATGGGGCAGCGTCTGGGAGGAGAGCAGCTGGATGTCCAAGGAGTGCACAGCATGGTGCCCTGGTAGCAGCTTCAGATACCGCTGGCAGTTGGTTTGACAGCGCCTTGGCTCCCGCTTGCCCTGCTGTTGTATAGTCTCGGCACTGGGGCTGAGGGAGGTGGCGGGGGTGGCTTTCTTCTGCAATCCGCTTCCCCTGGCCGCCTGGGCTCAGACGCAGCATCTGGCTTTGCAGTCAGCTTCCTGCTTTCTCTCCAGCTTTCCATCTGCATCCACTGAGGCCCCGGGGAGGTCAATCGACTTGCTGCAGGTCAGGCGTGAGGCAGAGAGCAGGCTTGGCCTGTGCTGTAACAACAAGGCTAGAGTCCTTTCCGGTTTCCCAGTGCCCAAGGGGAGCAGCACCTCAGGCAGGTGTGACTCTCCCTTCAGCCCTCTGCTGCAGGCACCATGTTCATTCTGTCTCTTGCCCTTTCAGCCACTGGCTATCGGCCCCTGCAGGGCACCCCCTTAGGGTGTTCCCTCCGGCTCCCAGTCCCTGACCGCAGATGGCTGGGGACGGTGGCGTACACATGTGCAACAAGAGACACCTTGTTGGCTCCTAATCTGGACATAAGAAGCCAATTACAGGCTGGGATCCCCTTTCAGAGGGAGCAGATGGGGAAGGCCGGGCTAGCGAGCGCGAACCTGAGCCGGGGGGCCGAATGGTAGCAGCAGAGGGGCTGACTCAGAAGGACTCTGCCTTCTAATGTGTTTGCAAATCCTCACCAGCTGGGGAGATTAAAGCCAGCATCTGGCTTGCTTTATAATATTAAAACAAAGGGAGTTGCAGGCGCCATTATTGGGGTAGAGGAGGGAGAGGTCTGGTGGTCTGCTCACTGAGGTGTAACTGCTGGGAAAGTATGCGGTGATAACAGCAGAAACCACCCCTCCATCCTACTCCTTCCCGCGGAGCATTTACTAGGCAGTAAAGCAATCCTGCACGTTAGTTGCCGCTTTCCTCATAGCACCCCCAACAAGCCTCTGGTAAACCCCTCGGGGTGCAGAGGGGAGATAGGGCTGGTTGGGGCAACCGCGGGGCTTGCTAGTGGGAGCTCCAAGTTCAGATCCTGATTCCTTAGGCAGGGCAGCTCATGCAGCCTCGCCCTGTGCCTCAGTTTCCCTGTCTGCACAAGCACTGAATGAAGGCATTGCTGGCATTGATTTGAGGTGCCTTTCCCCTGACAATCCAGATCGGCTTTTTCCTTTGTGATGTTTGACACCCGCTGTGCACCTGGGACCTTGCCTCAGGGGTCCCCCTGTTCACACCTCTCCCCTGTCCCCTTCAGTGAGATGTCCTGGGCCTGCAATTCACGCTGGGTTCTGACGGAGTTAAAGGGAAGTATCTAATTTTTAACAGGGAGGGAAGAGGTTGAAAAAATACCAGAGAGGAGGCAGGAGGGAATTTTGTTACTATTCTTTTCATTTTTTTCCACCCCGTTCTGCTGCTCTTCAATCTGCGAGGATGCAGGAAGCTGGAATACAGCGGGTGCCAAGTCAGAGTTGTACTGCAGCCAAGACCCTGCTTGTTTTCTCGTCTTGCTGGAGCCAGTGACTGACCTTATTAGCTTAGAGGGCAGCTGCCTTATTAACGCACATCTGGCTGAGGGCAAGCCAAATAGTCTGTAGATTGTCTTCCTACCCGCTTCTAACCTTGCGATACCTCACAGAAATGCCGACGGGGGGCTTCACGCATCTGGTGACATTTTTTGCTTGGGGTTTCACCTCTTGTGATGTTTGCACAGTAGTTTTGCTGGCACCCTGGATTTCTTTCTCCTTGGCACTCGGTTTATGGACTCCCGGCAGGGAGAGGAGTCTGGTGCTCAAATGAGGAGGGGGCAGACAGGGGGGCTATTGGCCTGGGAAGTGAAAATACAATCCGTGCTCTAAGATAATGTAAACAATCCCCTCAAGCGAGGCCTGGATGTGTCTGATTTTAGGCAGATGGCTATATTGCACAGGGCGGGCATGTCTCATTGGGTGCATCCTTCCACCCCCGTTACTCCAGCATCATGGCCATTTGCATTGTGCTGGAGAAGGGACGTTGCACCTTCCAGGGGTCATTGCTGTCCCTCTGGAGTCAGTCAGAGCTCTGCCCCCTTGCTAGTAGTCTCTTGAGAGACCCAGTTGGTTCGACCTGCAGCAGTACCCTTGGGTGAGGCGGACCCCTGCCCACTTGGAATCGGCACTGCATGGTGGGAGCTGCCGTTTCCATGGGTTGATCCCAGCCACGTTGTAGAATCTCACAGGCTGGGTGTTAGCCCCCATGCTGCATCTGAGCAGGGCTGCCCAGAGGATTCAGGGGGCCTGGGGTAAAGCAGGGGAGCTGCAGCGCTTGTACTCACCCGGCGGTGGGCCGGGTCTTCAGCGTCATTTCAGAGGCGGAGGGGGCCCTTCAGTCGCTCCACGTCTTCAGCAGCACTGAAGGGCCCCCTGCTGCCAAAATGCCGGCCAAAGACCCGAACCACCACCGGGCCAGGTCTCGTGGGGCACCTGCAGGGTCCAGGGCCTGGGGCAAATTGCCCCACTTGCCCACCCCTCTGGGCAGCCCTGCATCAGGGCCAGTCCTGCCATGCAAGTGATGCTGCTTCGAGGTCCTGCCCTAGGGTAGGATAGTGCCATGAGTTGTGTAATCTGGACTTCTGGAGAGCAGCCTCTGAATTTGGAGATCTTCCACATGGGCACCATTCCTGTGTGTTGCAGCCCTAACTAGCCATCAGGGCGCCCTGATCAGTATCACGGCTCTGCTGAGATGACCAGGCCTTACGATCTAATCTGAGAAGAGACTTGACCAGAAAGTATGAGGATCAACAGGAGGGAGGTGGAAATAGAGCACCAGGGGAAATAAGATCTCTCACATCACCTGGCCCCGTGCCTGAGCATCCCTGCTGTGGAACATTGGACACATGTGGGGTTTGTTTTTAAAGACCCGATTTGGACCTGGAGGTTTGCCACTAACAAGCCGCTCTACTTGGCTTGTATCTCTCCAGTCAGAGACACACCCAGCTTCCGGTGAAGGATAGAGGTGCTTCCTGCACTAATCACTACTATAGTTAGAATAGACCCTACAGGGCATTCAAGCCATTGTGCCCCTCTTACCACTTGCACATCAGTACAGACTCCAGCTCTGTGTCTGGGGTGCACCAGCCCCGCTAATATGCATGCATTACATGTTACTGCTACACCCTGTCCCTGCTCTTCCATGAATGGGGGCATAGGTTTGACTCGGCATCTGGGCCGGGCTGGCCCCCAGCAAATGATAAAGAAATAGAATTAGCTCACAAAGAGATCTTGAGGGGTGGGGGGAATGATTATATGGACATGACTGCCATACTAGGTCAGTGAGGCCTGATCTCTGCCAGCAGGCAGCATGAGCTGCCTCGTGTGAAACACGGCAGCAGATGGTGATGGGATAACCTGCCCCCAGTGTTTTCCTCCTGACCCCTAATGCTCAGAGTGCCCTGAAGCAGGCAAGTTGCTATTGCTGATGTCTTTCTGCCTTGCCTGGCATCCCCTGGCTCAGAGCTGTGGGGTGAGCGAGTGCTGGGTGACTGCCCAGCTCTCTTTGTTAGAGGCAGGCCCTTTGTCCTTGGCTCGTTTGGGAGCACTGCAGCTCTTGGCTCCTCTTCTGTTTCTGAAATTCAAAACATTGACAGGGCAGCCCACTCATGCTCTCGCTGTGGAAGCGCTTGGCTGGCTTCGCTGATTGCTTTGGCTGCTTCTCCCTCTTGTTCAGGCTCTTTACTGCCCCTCTCCCCCGGGATAAGCGACAGTAAGCAGATTGTATTAAAAACGCCAGTGCGGGGTGGGGGCTGATGGATCACTCCGGGAGCTGCTTGCTTCATGCTGACTTGGATCCCGCCCCTGCCTGAGCTGTTGGAGAAGCTACAGGGCTGTTAATGCAGCAGTGGTTGGTGCTGGGAAGCTAGAACACCAGTGGATGTAACTGTGTCAGTTGGCAGAGCTACACCCACATGCACCAGCTGGGGGTCTGGCCCAGAGTTTGCAGGGGGTAGCTTGGGGTGCAGCTGCAACCCTGGGCACCAACAGCAGGCGAGGGAACGACAAGGCTGCCCGCTCCATGGTACCAGCTGGAGCAGCAGCTGCCCGCACTGGCCGACTCTGGCTTCCCACCTTTGGCCTGGCCAAGGGGTGGGAACTCTGGGTGGGTAGAGGGGGAAGGGGTATGTGTGTGTGGAGCTGCCCTTGGGAGTGCTCAGGCACTGCGGGGGGGGGGGGGGGGGTAACTAGCGCTTGGGGTTTCAGGCCTGCAGTGGGGGAGCTGTGCCGAGGCTCGAGCTCAGGGTTCCAGCCATGGGGCCCCGTGGCCCCCCTGGAAGGACTCGAGGTTGAGAACCGCTGCAGTAGAGGACAATAGAGGTGTGCAGTAATACCCTGTCTTTGACAGTGACTCTCCTCTGGCCCTTCTTTAATGTTAATAGCCTTTTTGTGCTTCTATTTTACACTTTTTCTACCAAGTCTAATCCCCCTCCGCTTCCATGCTCGCCATGACACAGAGCCAGGGTGAGCCATGGCTGGAATGTTCTCCTGCAGGAAGGCTGTTCTGTAAGGGCTGTGGTTGGGGCTCATGAAACTGGGCAGCTGACAGCCTGGGCCTGAGTCACATTAGGCTCTGCCCTAAGCAGCCCCACTCATGCATGTCCATCCTGCCCTGCAGCAGCACCCCCTGCCAGTGCAGCGATGGCATCTCCTTCAGCTTTGCCATATGCCTCTGGAGCAGCCAGCATGGGTGTCAGATGGGGCTTGTGATCTCCAGGAGGGTGGCAAGGCTCCACTCCCTTGTGTGGGGGATCGTAGCTGGGCTGTGAACACAGGCTTGTGTCTTCGAATGGCTACTGCCCAGTGAGTGCGTGTGAGCCCGTGGCTCATCCCGCTGGGTGGAGCCCATCACAGCCTGTCCCCTGCAAGGCCGGGCATTTCTGCCAGCGCTTAAAGCAGTGCCTCCTCTAACCTGTCCCCAGCACATCTGCGTATCCCAGTGCTGCCGCCTCTGCTACCCCTAGAGCCCCTGCTGTGGGTAATGCCAGGGCTGCTACACACGGGGGCGGGGGCGGGGAAAGAATTTTGGCTACTGGGCTAGTGTGGGCACCCCTGGGTGCTGAAGGCCTTCTGCCCTGTGCTGGCTCTGCCCACACTCTGCGGTGATGAGCGTGCCCTGTCTGGCCTGACACTGGCCTCTGATTACTCTGGGAAAGTCCTTGAGCTGGTTGCCAGATTGGGCTGGGTACCTCTGGCCAGCACAGCTGCCTCGGGCTCTAAGCTGGAGCAATGCTGCACAAGCACAGCTTCCTCCTAGGGCTGCTCCCAGGAGGGGTTAGGAAGGGTGGGTTAGGGGGCTAGAACTAAGCCCTAGGTTCAATTCACGGCTCAGAGTCCCTGTGAGAACTTGAGCAAGTGACTTAATGGGAGGCATTTTCCCCCAGCAGGAAGTGTTGATAAAATCAATCCACCTGAGGAAGAGACTCTGCTGCTTTGAGAGCCATCTGCCTACCAGAGGTGGGACGTGGAGGGAGGGGTGAGCCCTGTAACTGGGGCAGGGTCTGATCCCAGCCTGGTGGGGTGCAGTTGCAGGAATGCTAAGCTGTGGGAGAGGAACCAGTGGGGCAGCTGAGCAGAGCCAGGAGGGTTAAAACAGCAGGGGTCAGGGCTGCCCAGAGGGACAATTTGCCCCCATGAGAGTTTTTCAGGGCCCCTGGAGCAGGCTCCTTCACTTGCTCTGGGGGCCCCAGAAAACTCTTGTGGGGCCTGGGCCCCTGGAGCTTCCTCCTCTCCCAGTCTTCACCGGCAAGGGGTCCTTCCACTGAATTACTGCTGGAGCAAGACTGCAGCTGGGTCTTTGGCGGTAATTCCATTCTGGGACCCGCCGCTGAGGTGCCCTGAAGACCCAGCTGTGCTTTGGCAGCGGTGGGCCCCTGCTGCAGGTCTTTGGGGCACTTTGGTGGCAGGTCCTGGAGTGGAAGGACTCCCTGCTGCCAAATTACCACCGAAGCGGGGGTCCCCCTGCCACCCAAGACCCCTGGAATCCTCTGGGTGGCCTGCTAGCTAGTGGAAGTGGGTCAGTAAAACCCCCGTTTTCATAGAATATGAGGGTTGGACAGGACTTCAAGAGATCTAGTCCTGCCCCCTGCTCAAAGCAGGATCAATCCCCAGACAGATTTTTACCCCAGTTCCCTAAATGGCCCCCTCAAGGATTGAATTTACAGTCCTGGGTTCAGCAGGCTAGTGCTCAACCACTGAGCTATGCCTCCCTCCCTCTGTCCCTCATCTTGACACCAACTGTCTACTTGCCCTAAAGATACCCCCACATCCTGCTCATAAGCAGCTCCACCAAATGCCTCTGACATTGACGATCTGTTTATTACGGTCATAGGAGCGCAGCAATTTGTTCCTGATCTGGCGCTTTGCAACTGCACAGCAGCAAGGAGCCTATTGCTGAGAGTGCCGATTAGCCTGCTCTCCTGCCACGCCCAGAGGCTGGGGATTTAACCCCTTCCTGAGCGTAATGTGCCACCTCTGGGGTGGAGCTGTGAGGATGCTGCGTAGTCTTGCCAGTGAGATGGCATTAAAACGGGAATGGGGAACCTTTTTTCTGTCAGGAGCCACTATCCCACAGAAAAAATCGGTCGTGGGCCCCACACAACCCCACAGGGGTGTGCGGAGGCTCAGCACTTCCCCCCCCCGCAGCCAGGCGAACCTGGTGCTCATGGCTGCAGCTCCGCAGGATGGGGTGGAGGAGGCTTAGGGCTTCCCCTGGGCTCTGGGGTGGGGCCAGAAATGAGGGGTTCAGGGGGGGGGGGGGGGCTCTGGGTTGGGGGAGTGGGTCGGGGTGAGGGCTCCAGCTGGGGCAGGCTCTGGTGTGAGGCTGGGGATGAGGGGTTTGGGGTGCAGGAGGGGGCTCAGGCCTGGGGCAGGTGGTTGGGATGCAGGAGGAGGTTTAGAGCCAATGGGAGCTGTGGAGCCGGTGCTGGGGGTGGGGCAGTGCATGGAGCTTCCCTGATTACCCCTGCTCCTAGGGGCTGCAGGGACATGCCAGTTGCTGCTAGGAGCTGTGCAGAGCTGATTGGACTTTAAGCAACCCGGTGAGCTGCTGGGCATGGCTCCAGCGCCACAGGGGGGCACCAAGGTTTGGGGCATCTGGCCTGCGATGTGGAGACTTGCCGCAGGCTAGATGAAATGAAGCAGCTGGCCAGATATGGCCCACAGGCCGTAGGTTCCCCACCCCTGCATTAAACCATCCCTACTGACCGATGTGCCTTGCTGCAGCGCACACAGGGTTAATGCCCTTTTTGTCTCATTTGTAATTAACCCTTTACAAGCATCCATGAACCAACCTGTAGTCCCTGCCAACTGCCTGGGGGATCCCTAGAGGTGAGCAGGGATTAGGACGTGGGAGTTCCTAGCCCTAAATCACACATCTGGGCGAGCATTATTCATCTGTATTGCCGGAGCATCTGGGTTCCCCAGTCACGGAGCAGAACCCAACAGCGCTAGGTGCGGGATAAACACAGACCAAACCTGTCAGCCGGCCTGCAGGTGTGTGGGGATCCTGCTGGAGAGAGGCGCTGCCTTAGTGGTGTAGGGAGTCTGGCTGTGTGTTCCCTCGTGGGGCGAGTGTGAGCTGGGGGAATGCTGCTCGCCGGGGAGCAGCTGGGTTTTCAGGTGCCTTGCTCCAGAGTGATATAAGGTTGACATGAAAACAGAGGCTGAGACAGAGAAATGGAACGGTTCAAAACAGGGCGGCCCAGATGTTGCCCCACCAAGGGGTGTAAGAAAGTGGCACCTTGCCAGGAGGTGGAGATGGCTGCGCTACAGTTGCATAATATTGGGCAGGTTGCAGCCACCTTCAAGTTCCATGCAGTGGGGCTGCCCAAAATGACTCTGGCTCAAGAGACTACGGATCCCAGCACGCCATGCTCCAGAGGCCAAGTGGCTCCCATGGAGGTGGAGCGTGTTGCACACTGGAGCCTGTAGTCTCCACTCGGCCGAGGGGATATGGTACCTACCAGGGCTTGCAGTCACCAGTGGATTGAGCAGGGGGGCAGCAGTGGGCCGTGATTGGCACTTGGCTGCCCTCTGAGGGGGCCCCCCATTCTATCTCCTTGGGCAGCGCTAATTGATATTTAGCGTATTCTCTGAAAAGGGAAACCCCTCCAGTATGGCTCCTTTGGAGGGGTCTTTGCTCTCCATCCCCCATTCTGGGCACTCTGCCTGGCCTTTGTTGTGGCTGAGCATGGCTGGAGCGCGCTGTGGGAGGCAGCTGGGAAGTGCTGGAATGCTGGTAATCTCTCTCCAAGGAGCTGTCAGCAAACGCATTCCCACTGGCTCCGGTTTCAACCAAATTCCACTCTCCCCACCCCACGTGCTCCCCTGCAACCCCCAAATGGCCTCCCCCAGCCGGCCAGTTGGCCGAGCCTAATTGTTTAAAGTCGCTGAAATGATTTATCTCTGAGATTGCTAGTGTCGCAGGTCAGGGAAACAACACACGAGGCCCCTCCGCCCCTCTAGCTCAGACAGGCGGCAGTTTCCTGCTTAGCATGCTGGGAATCGGGGGGCCACATGGGCTGGGAGGGGAAGCCTAGGGTGTAGCTAGCCCCACTGGGGCTAGAGGAACTCAAGATAGTAGGAGCAAATGCAAGCTGCATACTCAGCAGGGCCCTTCCAGCAGAAGGGAAGCCAGCAGGCTGCTCTCTGCAGTGTGTGCTCTCATCACATTTTCTCCCCCGTGTTGATTTGGGGGCTGGCTCCAGCTCCCTCCCAGAGTCTGATCTTCAATCACACTCCAGCAGCCTTCCCTCTACCCCCCACCAGGCCTGTATCTGATAATAGAGGGTTTCAACAGGAATGAAGGCTGGGAAGACCTGTGGCCTGCGTCAGGCAGGAAGTCAGAGGAGATGGTCAGTGGCCCCAGCTGGCCTTATCATCTTGAATACTGTCAATAGAAACAAAAATGATTTCCATCAAACAAACCCAGCCACCCACCCCTTACATCACAGGAAAGAACCCCAGTGAGACGGAGCGTGGCCCTTGGCTGCACCAGGAAAGCATCACCCTGCTTGTGTCACATCGCATGCCCCTACCCCGGCCCATCTTGTCTAGTCAGACTGAAGAGGTGTGTGTGTGTGTGGCCGAGCACAGTGTGGCGTGATAGCCCACCCCAAGGACTAACCTAGGGGTGTGGAGTGAGTTGGGGAATAGATTGGTGGTGGAAGGGGGCTCTTGTACTCTGGGCAAGTGATGATGACCCTAAGTGCCCACAGCATGGGAGATGAAGGATGTGCCATGGACGCACTGAAACGTGCTCACCATGAAAACCTTTGGGAAGCAGTGACTGGTGCAGCACCCGGCACTCCCTGCATGGATTTGAGCGCAAGGAGCCCATCGCACCAGGCTCTGTTCTCTCCCCAGTGCAGTGCAAGGTATCTACTGAGCTAAGAGGCGTGGTCCCTACCTCCCAGTCCTTTGTACAGAAGTGAGAGCAGCCATCACCTTCTCATTTATGCTCCCTGGAAGATATAATGAGAGAGTCCCAAAGTTTGAGGTGATATCCAGACTCCCCCCAAACTTCCTCAACCAGAATCCCCCAAAGAGCCATAATGAGCCTTCTGGGGAAGGGCTGTGTCCCCCACACACACACCTCATGCTGACCCCACTCTCCCAGCCCTGCAGCTCCTGGGGGCTGGGCATGGGTTCCTCGCCTCTTGTTTATCTGGCTTACCCGGCCTTTCATCCTGCGTTTCTCCCTTGCTCTCTGTTTGGCAGGTATTTGCTTAAGCAGCGCTGCAGCTGCTGTGCCTGTGCCACCACCATCCCCAGCCCAGAGCAAAGCAGGCCAGGCCGAGGGAGCAGCAGCTGCTGGGTGTGCAGGGGACACATTGAATTCATTAGTGGGGCTGTGACACCATGACACAAAGGGCGGGAAGTGGAGCTGCCAGCAGTGCCCCCGTCCCTTCCCCTGACAACCCAGAGCAGACACAGGGCTTTGGTTTTTATTGAGCAATAAGTCATTGATGGAGCCTCTATCTTCCCCGGGGTTGGATTCCTAGGGAATCTGTCCCGCAGGGCTGGGCAGAGGAGCCGAGTGAAAGGGACAGTGGATCATGATGCTGAAGCAGGAGGGCTGCCGTAGGGGCTAGCCCGTAGCTGCAGCCTCCCAGGGCTCTCCACAATTGGTGAATTAACCCCTCTGCAGCTGGCTAACCAGTGTATGCCACTGTCTGAGCACTGAGGCCAGATCCTTAGCCGTTGTCACTTGGTGTAGCGCCATTGACTTGCACAGCTGCGTGGATTGACACCTGAGGATCTGGCCTCATCCACCCAACATTCCAGGGTGGATTTCTTACAAAGAAACACCTGTGACCCAGGAACCCCATAGTGCAAATGGGTAAGAGGCACAGAGGGACTACAGGGGTCTCCTGGATCTGGTATGTCCAGTCTAGCTCACTCTAAAGTGTCAAGTGAGGTCTCTAATACAAGACGGTGTCACGCTGGGCACCAATATCATTGCAAACTATTGTGTAGGAGGAGTCATCTACACTGAAAATAAAGTTCTTAAAGCCTGTGGCTAGGGACTGGTCACCAGCAAAGTTGAAAAACAGGTTTTCTGTCCGCAAGGCATCCTTATCTGACTAGTCACATGTAAATTAAGTGTTGTGAACCGTACACTGGGTGTCAGTCTCAACTGATTGTTAAGGAAGGATTGTGAAAACTTCAAAGAGAAAAGTAGACGGTGGAGGGGACAAGGGGAAGGAAACCCTATCTTGAGGTGCACATCAGTGATTTGCTTTAGTATATTTGGGGGACAAAGAAGACACCCTGCCCTCCTAGGAAGTAACTGGCAGTGCATTTGCTTCACAAGGGAGGGTCCCAAGCATCCAGCCTTTTCAACCGAGGTGAGGACATCGGGTGAGAAGCTCCTTTAGGCAGCAGGTTAACTTGTTAAGTTTAGGGTCTAGAAAGTGTGTTGTGATTTGTCTTTTGTGTGTAACCATTTGTTTCCAATATCCTTACTCACTGTTTCTTGAAGCTCTCATCTTTGGCTATAGACTTATTCTGGTTTTCACTCTAAATCTATCTCAGTTCTGTGGTGTCCAGCAAAGTGCTGGCCCTGAGTTGAATCTCACAAGTTGGTGTGTACTGTTTGTTTGGGAAGAGCAGGCCTGGTCATTCTGGGAGTGTCCAGTGGATATGGGGGCTAGGTGCTACAGGGAACACAGGGAGGACTTGGGATTTGGTGTGTGCCCGTTGCTAACCTGTATGGCGCAAGCCAGGTCTTCAGAGGCCTGGAGGGTGGGACTCGTGCTGCCAGGGGCTGATGGTTTCAGGGAGCTGACCCACAGCAGGCACAGACAAGATTTCCTCACTCTAAGGGGTTGGGGAGGTGCCTCACAACCCTAGGTATCCCTGGGGAGCATCACAGCTGGGGGTGGGGTTGTGGGTGTAATTGCAGGGGCACTGGCCGCCCTCCCCACCCCCCATGGAAATGCAGATTCACCCTCCCAATGTTTCTGCCCCCAGTATCTCGTGGAGGTGAGAACAGGACCCAGCTAGGCTGGGTGCGCGGAGAGGTGCCAGGGCACAGAGGGCAGGATCTGAAGGCAAGGTTGGAGAGCCATCTTGACCCCTAAGATTGAGCTGGCCCAGGCCCACCTTCTAGATGCCACTGGTCCTGCCAGAGACACCTAGCCCAGAGAATGGGCAGAACCATGGAGTGGGCATCGGCGCATAGGGTACCAGCCACCAAGGAACTGCTGGGCTGCTCCCTCCCAGGCTAGAGCCGGCTGCCACCCCCCACCTAGTCTCCAGAGCTTCCATTGCTCCCTCTCCAATCCTGTCCCTTCTCCCTTCATTCACAGGGAGCAGCCATGCTGCGTTACGCCGTTTTGAGTACAAAGGAAGACATGGATTAAAACTGCCGCAGGCAGAGCATCAAGGGGAGGTGTACAACTGACCCCGCCTGCCTCCTGTGGGACAGCTGTGCACATCTGGATAACAGACAGATCGTGGCTTGTCTTGTGCACGGCTGGTGCCATTGCTGGAATGGGGGGTGAGAAGTGGGGTGACCCAATAAAAGCAAAGCAGAAAAACAAGGGCAGAGCGATAGAAGGTCTTGCTGGTGAGGATGTGTAGCTTGAACTTGAAATAGATGCTAATTGCTATGTGGCTAATTACAGAGAGGAGCAAATCACTCCGGTGCTTCAGAAAGTGTCTGAGCGAGAATAACAAGGGTAATTAGCAATCAAACAGGAAGCTGCCACCTCACTGATCTGATGCCACTGGCTGAAGCTCAGGGGCTATGGCTCAGTGGTGTGTGTTTGAATCCAAGAGTGTCAGGGTCTGGGGCTCCATGGCCTTGCACCCCGCGCAGACTGGGCATCAACCCCTCCCAAACCTCCCTCAGTAGGAGATCTTCTGCACCCACGTACGCAGTGTATCCAGCCCCAGTCCTTGCCCTGCCCCTGAATCTCCCCCGGGGAGGCACTGTCAGTTTTCACCGAGTGACACCAGCAGCACCTGTAACTATGGAGATTGCAATCTGCTTCTCTCTTACATGGCTGCTCTCATGTAAGGGCTTTGCGGCACCTGACAAACACTAATTGGCTCTCAAAGCCAGCCTGCTCACTAGGGAGGCGTTATGGACTGCTTCCTAAGTGAGGGGCTCAGGCACTGGGAGGCAAGTGAAAGCTGCTAGAACCCAGGAGTCCAAGTTCTCTGCTCTAGCCTCTAATCCACTCTCAGTGCCAAAACGCTGCCTAGTAGCTCTTAAAACCAGACACTGTGTGAGTGGGACCTGGCACCCGCCAGCTAACGCTCCGTGTTTGTTGCAGTGTGAAGGCTGAACTTTCTGTGGTATCTGTGCCATTCCCTGTGCTAGGAACAGCAGATGGCACCTGTACTGTGAAACCGTCCTGATGGCTCGAAGGGGAGCAAAGCCCTTTGGAAAATCTTGCCCCAGTTGTGCATGCTGAAAAGTCCGTCCTAACTGGGCGGTTTCTCTCAGCTGCTCTGCCAGTCGTGGGGCCTGCATCACAACTCTCCGTGGCTTGGGTTTTGGATGGTGTGAAACACAAATGGAGGTGGTGCGTCGGCTGCAGCCCTGTGAGCAGTAGTCACTGGAGTGTGCCCCTCCAGAGAGGAGGGTGGTCTCCATAGCCTGGTCATCCTTGGCCTCTGGGCTGAGGGGGAACAAGTGTCAAATTGTGATGAGTGGAATGGAGGGGGAAGGAACTGGCCAACCCACCACCTTGTAAGATCTGTGTGGCCAGAGCCATTCTGGTCTGAATTTGAACTGGTGACTGAGGTGGAAAAAACACTCCCCAGTGGCCATGGGCTGAGCTGTCCCATGCCCCTGCAAACTCCCAGGCTCCCTCTTAATTCTTGACTGTCTGCCTGGGCCATTAGTTCACATCTAGTGTCACCACCTGCTTAGCCTCCCAGATTGTCTATCCAAAGCTACAGCATTTGGGTGAGAGGCACTTTCCTTCTCTCCCCCTGTATAGTGCCGTGCTCTGATTTCTCTGGGTCAGAGCCGCTCTAGGGTAGCTTGGAATTCTTTTGCACCCATTGGTGCGGCTGACGAAGTGAGTATTCCCCCGCGAAAGCTCATGCTCCAATACATCTGTTAGTCTATAAGGTGCCACAACATCCGACGAAGTGGGTATTCACCCACGAAAGCTCATGCTCCAATACGTCTGTTAGTCTATAAGCTGCCACAGGACTCTCACTTTTGGAATTCTTTGCAAGCCCATGTAGTACCGTTACCTGACACGAGAGAGCGGCAGAACCCTGCTGTGTCATTGTCCTTGGGATTACAAACAGCATCTGAGATTCTTCCCCCTGCCGCCCCATCTTCCTGACACTAAGATTCCCTGTGGTCTCCCAGCAGAGCATCGGGAAGAGGGGCGGGGGTGGTGGAAGCATCTGTTGATCTTGCCCTAGGGAAGGTGGAAGTTCTTTTTCCCTTTCCTATGTGTTCCCAGGGCCACGACCCTTTGACAGCCCCCAAGCAAGGGTATTATGAGCTGTTTGGTCAATGATTTCTATTGCCACCCTGCCTACCTGCTCCTAGTGCGTCACCCACCAGAGGAGCCTAGAAGAGATGAAAGACGGCAGCTTGCAAGT
This sequence comes from Chelonoidis abingdonii, assembly GCF_003597395.2. Taxonomy (NCBI): domain Eukaryota; kingdom Metazoa; phylum Chordata; order Testudines; family Testudinidae; genus Chelonoidis; species Chelonoidis abingdonii. The sequence goes on along the minus strand of NC_133787.1, from coordinate 36,828,045 downwards.
TTGAAAGCCAAGACATCTCTTCCTCTCCTGGGCGGCAGCTGGGCTTCCCTTCCCTGCCTGCAGAACTTGGCTGCCTGCTGGGAGAGATGAGGATGGTGATAAGGAAGGAGGGCTAAAGGCTGCATGCCAAAGGTCCAAGCTCCAAATTAGATTCACCTTTAATGCCAAAATAATCAGCTTAGAAAGATCCCCTGCATTGTGTCAGCTAACCTGGGCCTTCCAGGGCTGCTCGCGGCACCTGTGGACTTTAACAGGTGGGGGCGGGAATTCTTTCTAAAACAAGCCAGGCTCTGGCAGTGTGGCAAACCCTTGTGTGTACACACAGTGGCCCAGATATTGCAGCTGAGGGCTGCAGCAGCTCAGGGCGTGTGCACACAGGTACAAAATGGCCTTTGTATTCTCTCATCCTAGCCAGCTGTGTGCCAGTCTGATCCCCCAGCCTGCCTGAGAGCTGCTTTAAGTTACCCTAGCTGCCAGTACAGCAGCTGGGGCTGAATGGGCGTAGGGCACGCCTCCTTTGATTTGGCCACACTGCTATGCTTGTGTGCGGCCTGCTTTAAAGCTGTCTGGTTTCCTTGGTAGGCTGTGTACATGAGGGCACTGCCTTGAATCTCCAGGCCCCGCCAGCAGCCCCCATGCAACATGGCAGACTTGTGAGGAAAAGGCGCTTCCCTTTCCACCCCGTGCCCTTGGCAGCTCCACAAGTGGTTGCCGGCTGATGGACAGTTAGGATTTGCTGTGTTAAGAATTCTCCTGTGGGCTTTGGGAGAGTGAGATGGAGAAAGACCAAAGAACTGCCTTTGCCAGCTCCCCTCCTGCAGGCCATCACCATGCTGCTCTATCTGTGGGACGGACGTGCCCTCAGCATGGCTGGGGTGGCCTGCAACCTGTCACTCCCTGCCTCTCTCTAGACTCTGCTCCGCCCCGAATGGGCAGCTCTGTGTGCTTCTGAGACTTCTGTCAAGATCCCATTGCTGCCTCACTGCCAGTGGAGATGCCAGTTCCTTCTCCTGCCTTCCTCTGCAAAGTCACTGGGTCCCAGTGCGTCCTGAGCACCAGCCCCTTGTGCCCAGTGCATTTGTTTAAACATGTGCCTGAGCCTCTGCATGGCATTGCCCCTGCACTCCCTGGGGATGTGCTGAGAACCCTGCGATGGATTTCCCCTGGGCTTTTCCCATCCATTCCAAGTCCTGATCTGGCAAATGGGAGGGGAGCTAAGCAGCCGCCTCTGAGGTCTTCTGCCCCCTCAGCTTTGATCCAGCCAGTCTGATATTCTAGAGTGGGGGATGCAGATGGGGTTGGGGTGTGGAAAGACAAGATTAGGGATACAGCCTCAAGCCTGTCACGTTTTTTTTTTGTTTTTTTTTGAGCAGCTGTTCCCTAATAAGCTGTTAATGATGATACAGTAAGTGGAAGCTGGAGTCCTGCGGGAGCTGCCATGATTTGTGTAATTGGTCTCAGAGGAGACAAAAGTATCTAATATTTACATGCCAGCATTAGTCCCCGGGGAGTGCTGTCTTGGCTGGAACGGCGCGGGGAGAGGCAGCTCCACGCCTCAACCTGTCTGCTCCAGGCTGATGGATTGGAAGATCTGTAATGGATGAAAATCACAGTGCACTGGACTGTGGGAAGAGTGGGGCCTGGCCTTCCTGCTGCGGGTGGGGGGTGGGGAGGTTGTCAGGGGTCTTGCAGCTCTGAGCTAGAATGCTCTTCTAATGGCTTTCCATGCCCTCAGCGCTTGTGCAGGTGTTACCCCCGCAAAGGGCTGTGTGTGCCCCCATGTCTTTGCGCTGGCCAAACCATGTGTCCCCTTCTCCCCCACAGTCTGACTTCGCTCCCTTGGCCTCTGAAACTGCCAGCAAAGGGGAGGTGGAGTTGCTACCTCTCGTGATCACAGTTCTGAGACCTGGCTGCCTGCCCCCAGGGAAGAGGCCATGGCTCCTCCAAGTTCCTTTCACACAGGGGCCCCTGGCTGCCAGGTGGAGCTTTGATGTTCTAGTCCCCCAGTGCCATGGCTTGTGAGTGGCCAGTGCAAATGCACCATGCTAGGGCATGAGGCTAAGCTGCACCTAGTGGAAATGCAGGCCCCTCCTGGGCTGCCCCAACCCACCCCACCCCCCATCACCGCCAGAGCCCACAGAACAGGGAGCAGTCGGGGTAACTGAAGCACCCACAGCACCAGAGGCTTTGCAGGGAGCACTCTACTAATGCACAGTGGCATAGTGATGCATGCTCACCCCATGCCCATTTGTACCCCCTGTAATTCATACAGGGGTTGGCATGAGAGGAGCCAAGCTCTGCCCCCTCCCAGAGGTGCCCAGCAATACTAAACAGTGGAAGGCTGACAAACCATGACAATCCCTGGCAGGGGTGAGCTTCCCTCGTGCCAGGGTGTGCCAGCAGGCGTCTGGGGCTCTGGAAGGGCACTGCACTTGGCTGCTGGATTGCTGCCAGCTCTGCTGCCTGTGGGAGAGGACGCAGGACAGGACTCAGCTTGAATGGGGCAGCTGACCATGGGTGCTTCCTGCCAGCCACATGAGCCAGGGCTGTTACAAGGCAGCTGGGGTGGGAGAAGGGAACAGCCTGTCAGGCCGGCCAGCCTGTTCGTCCTGCTGCCCTGGGTCGTTCCCCGGGGTGGATTTTCTAAGGCTTTGTCCAGGCTCCATATGGACAGAGGGTAGAGACCTGTGCATAGGGGAGGTTAGAGAGGCAGGGTGGGAGGAGATGGCTAGAACAAGGAGCAGTGCACAGCTCCTCCACAGGTGGGCAGGCTGGGGTGGGGCAAGTGTGTGCAGCAGCTCTCACTCACCTCACAGAGGGGTTATTGGCAGCAGCTACCCGTGAGGGGGTTCCTTTGTCTGCGGCCCTCCCTCGGAGCATATCCCGGTTACCACCGGGCTGTTGGTGTGGGTGGGAGCCCGGATCCAGCAGCTGGTGGGGGTGGGATTGGAGAGGAGTTTCTCTCTGTCTGACCAGGTGGAGTTTGGGGCTGGCTCCACAGTTGCAGCCTCTCCTGGGGGGTTTCCCTGCAGTCCACAGGAGTAGGGACACCCGCTTAGCCTCCTGGGGGCTCATTTTTCCTCCAAAGGGCTCCAGCTCCCTGAGGGCAGCTCCCTTCGTGCTGCAGGCATCCAAGACCCCACGCACTGGGGAAGCAGAGGGGTGGAATTGTCAATCTCTCTTGATAACCCTTTGCCCATCTTGGGATCTCCAAGGACGTCCCCAATCAACTCTTGATGGGACCATAGCAGGCATCCCCAGGCTGCCGCTAGGGGGAAACTGAGTCAGGGAGGTCTGGTGGCTTGTCTGGGGTGAGGGAGAGGCCTGGTATTGCCAGGCTCTGGGCCACCCCATCTGTGCCCGCGTTGCATTAAGGTGTTGTGTGGTCTGCGGCCTAGCGCCCCTGCCCTGCCGCCAGGCACCATCTGCTCCTAGGTGAGTGAGTAGCGACTGTGGTCCTGTTGGGGACTGCTTATAGCGGGGATTGATTCTGCCTTGATGGCTGGGGTGACCATGCAGAGCTCTCCCATTTCCCATCTGTGGCCCCAGAGCTGGGACCGGGGCCTGGGAGGTGTAAAATGGGCAGTGTCACGCATGGGGCAGTGGCTGTGTATAAAACCAAGCTGCACAACGGGATGCCTCCTACTGGCCCAGGGTTCAGCGAGCGGCGTGGCCTCTCTAGCCATGCATCACGGGAGGCTACGCTGCATGGGAGCGAACGGTCTATGGCTGGCGACAGCCTGTGGGGCTGGAAGTGTCCCCACCTGTCTCCCCAAACAGGTCCCATTTTAATCTGCCGCCCTGCTGCGAGGCTTCCTTCTCCTGCTCCCCCACCTCCCCCAGGCCATTCAGCACAGGTAACTCAAGCTGCATGCTTTTTTGTCTGCCCCGCCTAGTTCTGGATCCAGCCATCAGGCTCCAAGGTTTCTGTGCGCAGCCACTGTCTCCATGGTTTCATCCAGACAGCCAGGTGTCTTGGGCTGGGCTTACCTGGCCTGCTGGTGACCCAGCAAACCAGTGGCAGAGGCAGGACTAGAACCCAGGTCTCCTGTGAGACCAGTGTGCTACCCGCTAGGCAACACTACCGCCCTGGTTAACCACCTTAGGGCCTCGGTGGGCAGGCATTTGCAGAGCTGAGTCTGCTTGGGGAGCCGGGGTTGGAGCATGGATGGGAGGTGCGAATGGAGTATTGCCTTCTGATCATGGCAGTGAGATGTGCAGACTCTGGAGGCGTTGGGCTGAAGGCAGAACTGGGTGCATCATACGAGGAGCGGGAGGCTCCATCTAAATCTGCTGCTTGGCCAGCGAGCAATGAGCTGGGGAATGGGGCAGTACCAGTAACTTGGACAAGCCATGGCCCATTTCCAGCTCCTACAATCCCTGGGGCTCAAGGTACTCAGCCTCGCACCTCCATCTGTATTATTGCTGGGCAAATGGGAAAACTGAGGCAGAGGACGGGGCTCTTGGTTTATGTCAGGGGTTCTCAACCTTTTTCTTCCTGAGGCCCCCGACCTGCAGTAAACGTTCCTAGGCCACAACTGTTTTTCTGCATATGCAGCAGAGAATCCTGTGGCACCTTATAGACTAACAGACGTTTTGGAGCGTGAGCTTTCGTGGGTGAATACCCACTTCGTCAGACGCAGGAAGTGGAAATTTCCAGGGGCAGGTATATATATCCTAGCAAGCAAGCTAGAGATAACGAGGTTAGTTCAATCAGGGAGGATGAGGGCCTGTTCTAGCAGTTGAGGTGTGAAAACCAAGGGAGGATTTACTTCATTCCAAATGTACCATTGGTCCCTCTGCGCGCATTATCCACTTCAGTAGCTGTTCTACTGCTCACAGTTTGAGACTGTGACAACAATGATAAACACATTTAACATCTCTTGATGAATGTAGGGTACTAAACCAGAACAACTCAAAAAGGAGAAACGCCTGAAGCTATCATCGCAAATATTTGACACATCACCTCAGGACTAAACAAGACTGTGAATGGCGCAATACAGAACATTTCTTCTCCCTTGGTTTCACAACCTCAACTGCTAAAACAGGCCTCATCCCCCCTGATTGAACAAACCCTTATTCTATGCTTGTAGGAACCTGCCCCTGAAATTCCACTCCTGCTTGAACAATG
>NC_133787.1:36305416-36483340 GCF_003597395.2 Chelonoidis abingdonii | reverse complement strand
GCTGTGGGAAACCGTGTCAAAAGCCTTACTAAAGATCAAGGTATACAACATCAACAGCTTTGCCCCCTCACAAGTCCAGTATTCTTCATCATAGAAGCCAATCAAGGTTTGTCAGCATGATTTACCCTTGGTGAACCATTGCTCACTGCTTCTGTCACCTTGTTTCTCTAATGTTCAGGATGGATTCCTTCAGCACCTGCTCCATGATTTTTCCGGGATGAGGTGAGGACTATGGTCTGTAGTTCACCTGGATCTTCCTTTTTCCTTTTTAAGTGTACTATATTTGTTTCTCTCCAGTCCTCTGGGACCGTCTCCTGTTCGCCATGAATTTTCAAGATATGGTCAATGGCTCTGCAATCACATCAGCTAACTCCTTAGCACCTCGGTAGCAGTTCTCTCGGTCCCATAGACTGTGCACGTCTAATGCTTTAAGTAGTCCCTACTGACTCTATACAGTGGGTTGCTCTCCTCCTCTCCTCTCTGCGTTCCCAGCTGTAGTAGTTGGGAGTTGATCCTGCCCGTAAGACTGAAGTGAAGAGGAATTGAGTACTTCAGCCTTTTCCATATCTTCCCCACCTAGGTACCTGCTTATTGAGTAAGGACCTACACCATCCTAATCCTCTTCTTGTTGCTTACATACTTGTAAACCCCTTTCCTATATCTTCACATCCCTTGCTAGTTTCACTCAAATTGCCTTTGGCCTTTCTGATTTCTATCCCTGGGCAGCCCGAGCAATAATCTTATATGCCTCCCCAGTCATCTGTCCAAGCTTTCCATTTTTTTTGTAAGCTTCCTCTTTTTGCTTCAGCTCACCACTGAGTTCCCATGCCTAGCCATGCATGGGCACTTTACGCCTTGCTGTTTCTTTCTGCACATCGTTATGGTATTTTCTCGTTGCTCTTAGCATGGTGTTCTTTAAGAAAACACGGCTACGCTCTCCTGGACCACCTCAGTCCCCTTCAGTTCAGCTTCCAGGGAATCTCCCATCATTTCTCTCGAGGGAGGCTGAAATCCGCTTTTCTGAAGCCAGGGTTTCGTCTGTTCTTCTCTCTCCTCTCCTTCGACGGGTTCTGAACCTACCATTGTTCATGATCACTGCTGCCCACGGTTGCCGTTTCACGCCTTTACTCCCCCGCTCAACTCTTCTCTGTTGTGAGACAGCAGTCGAGAGGTGTCATATGGCCTCGTGGTCTCCCCCAGCTGTACCAGGAAGTTGTCCTCAGTGAATCTCCAAAAATTCGATGCCTGTGATGTGTGCATGCTATTTCTCGTCCCAGCAGATTACAGATAATTGAAATCTTCCATGAGGAACCGGGCCCTGTGAATCTACAGGACTTCTGCTAGTGTTTGTAAAAAGCATCATTCCACCTCTTCTTTTGGGTCTGGTGGTCTGTTAGCAAACACCCACCATAACATCCCCCTTGTGACATTCCCCTCTAAATTTAACCCAAAGACTTTCAACTGGCTCATTTCCAGTTTCGTAGTGGAGCTCTGAGCATTCATACAGCTCTTTTACAGTTACCTAGAGCTGCCCGGCTCTGTCTGTTACCCTGTGCTTAAATTGGAAGCTTTTTGGGGCAGTGAGCATCTGTTGCAGTTCTCCTCAAACTGGGGGTCGGGATTCCTCAGGGGGTCGTGAGGTTATGACATGAGGAGTGGTGAGCTGTCAGCCTCCATCCCAAACCCCGCTTTTCCTCCAGCATTTATAATGGGGTTAAAGTGTTTTTAATTTATGGGGGGGGGGGTGTCGCACTCAGCGGTTTGCTGTGTGAAAAGGGGTCACCAGTACAAAACTTCGAGAACTACTGATCTATTGGCTCTGTGTCTGTACAGCCCCTAGCACGGTGGGGCCTGATCGGACCCCCAGCCCCCTTGCAGAACAACGCTGCTGTAGCCAGGGCAGAACAGACGCTCAGAAGAAGGGTGGATGAAGACCTTCCTGCATCAAGGTTTTTGCAAGCCCCAGCAGGAAGGGCCCTGGAGGGTTGAGATTGTGCTGTAAAGCTCCTGTCTGGTGGCAGCCGCAGCCCCAGGCCGGAATGTATTTACATTGCAAACGAGCTCAGCTCCTGAAGCCTTCACACGCTTATTGCCCTGGTCAGGTGGAGAAAGACAAACGGACCCCCAACAACGGGAGGTGACTGACAGCGGGAGGAGGACCCCGGGGGCTCCGGAGTAAGGGAACCGCGGTCCGAGGCGCAGCCAATGGCAAGTTCCTCTACCCGCTACCGCCACCCTGCCTGTGCCCAGCGCAGCGTTGAAAATGCCGCCTGCCCAGCTCGCTGCGCGGAAAGGACCGGCTGGATGTCCGGGCTCTGACCCTGCGCCCTGCTCAGCGTTAAAAATGCCGCCTGCCCAGCTCGCTGCGCGGAAAGGACAGGCTGGATGCCCGGGCTCTGACCCTGCGCCCAGCGCAGCGCTGAAAATGCCGCCTGCCCACCTTGCTGCGCGGAAAGGACAGGCTGGATGCCCGGGCTCTGCGCTCTGGAACGGAATCCAACCCCGGGGCCATGCCAGTGTCTCCCATCAGACGGGCCGAGCTGGGAGCCGGCTCTGCCTTGATTTCCTGGGTGTGAGCGCTGCACCTCCGCCCCCCTGCCCTGCCCGGAGGAGCCAGAGACTGGAGTGGGGATTTCGGGAGGGATCTGGCTGGAGAAAGTTCCCAGGACGCCCGGGGACTGGGGAAGGAGAAACTTACCGGCGCTTTGGTCTCTTTCCCGCAGCTCAGCCACCGCCTCCAGCCCCGCAGCCGCAGCCCGGACCCGCTCCCGCACCACGCGAGCCTGAGGAAGGCAGCAGCCGGGCGAGCCGGAGGGAGGGCGAGGGCGATTTGCATATCCCTGCCTGGTACCACCTTCCTGAGTCACCTCGCCAGCGGCAGGAGCGGCGGGGAGGGTCCCTCTGCTCCCCGCCTTCACCCCGGGCTCTGCTCCCTCACTGGGGCTGCCTCTTCCCTTAGCTCCGCTGGGGCTGGTGGCTTTCCCGGGGGGTTGGGGTGCCTCTGACACACGCCCACCGCAAACTGGGGGGCGGGGGAGGCGCCCTGGCAGACCGGGCAGGGAGGAGAGGGGGCCGGGTAAGGGTGGGTGCAGCCCCTCTCCCACCTCCAGCCCTGATCTCGACACATATTTCCCCCGCTGAGAAAACGCCTCTTCTCAAGCCCATGAAACCAGTCAAGTGCTGCTGGAAACTGCCAAGGCAGCGGTCTGCAGAGAGCCACCACACTGGGTCAGACCAAAGGCCCAACTAGCCCCATGTCCTGTCTTCTGCCAGTGGCCAATGCCAGAGGGAATGAACAGAACAGATGACCAAGTGATACACCCCATCGCCCATTCCCAGCTTCTGGCAAACAGTTAAAGTGTTTCCATCTCTCTAAGGCCAACCTGCCTTATATTTCTAGGCAGGGTAAGGAGAGGGACTGGCCCAGGAAGGGACTTACCCATAAGTCTGGGGTTTGTCCTGTTCAGGCTCCCTACACCACTTAGCTGGTGCCATGCTAGAACTGTGACACTGGAGTCCCAAAGGTCCCTCCATCTTTCTGATGAAGCTCTGCTCCCAGCTGCAACCTCACAACTGACCCGCTGTAGTTTGGTCTTTTTTGTCTGTCTCTGTGACTTCCAGCCCCAACTTGTATTAAAGACTTCCCCTTCCCCCCCAGCCTGGCAAACTCAACCTGGGATGTGAGCATCAAACAGTTATTTCCATAGGCCCTGCTCTGCAATACACCTGTGCAAGCACCATTGTTTCCCCTCTCCGGTGAAACTGAGGGTAGAAGTTAGCCTGGTGACTGGAACTAAGCTAATCGCTTTGCTGATGCAATGGGCAAGCACAGATTCCATTCAGTTCATTGCACCAGAATGGCAGGGGCACTGGAGCTGTTAAAAGCAGCGAAAACTGATTTTTTTTTGGCAGGGGGGACGGGGTTGCCAGCACTTTGGTGAAAGTTCCAGATCTGTGGAGAAAAAACGGGCAAGTTTTTGAAGGGTCGCTTTTCCAACCGCATTTCAAGTATTGTTGGGGTTGTGGGTTGGGTGAAACATCATGGCAGCTGATAGATGGGACCACCACCCAACATTTAAGATAGCTGTAAGGAATCCTAGAGCTCCTTTATGAAACAAGAGCATTCTTCACCCCAGTGAAGCAAGTTCACTGCCCGAAACAAAGGGGCATGGGAGACCACTCAGTAATGTGAACTATGTAAGAGGGGGGTGCAGCTAGGCCTTGTTTTGGTGCTAATAGTAGTAGTGTGTGTGGGGAGGGGGGGCATGATGTGAATAAGCAGGAAAGAGAAGCAGAGACTACTGAGAAGGCAGCAAGGAAACTCCAGTCACAGCTGGAAGAAGCATTGCTGAGCAAGATCCTAAGAAAAGTCTAGAGAGAGCGCGAGCTTTTGGGGTCAGTGCTGGCTGACAGAGGCTTAGAACTGGGGAGCGGGCGGCAGTGGGCAAACAAAAAATGCCATTGAGTTAAGTGTAGGACCTCACTTTGCTCAGCCCATTGGGTTCTGACAAAGCCTGAGCCTAGAGACAGATGATAGAATTTACCTTGTTCAGCTGACCAGCTGCTGCTGAGCTGAGTATCTTAAGTGAACTGGCTACATAGTTGATGTCTTTCCCAGAATTATTGGAAAGTGGAGCTGGTCCAAAAAGAAGAGAATGTTCAAAAAAATTCTGATTTTGAACTTTTTCAATGAAAAACTGGGACAATGTTTTGACAGCTCTATTAGAAGGTCTAACGGCCAGGAGGTTCTGGTCTGGATTGTAGGCAGAAAGGTTCTTCTATATGCCTAATGATTACAATATGTATCCTAAACCAATAGCATTGTATTCAGTGTTCCAAGAACATTGGGGTTAAGGGATGTTTCCTTTCTGACTAGTTATTACCTGGCTGTACTCTAGCTACAGATCCTGTTTGAGCAGCTAGAAATCAACCAGTAGCTGATAAGGTAATTTACACGTAAACTAGCCCACTGCCACTGTTGAAATAGTCCTAGGGTCGGCCTGGCTGGGAATAGCAGTCTCATTGCTCCGCGACATTGAAGGCAGGACTGGGTGTGAGCAGAGGAAAGGGCGCATTATGGTCAGGATGAAAACAAAAATATTAGTGGGTAAACTGTGCGCTAGAGTAACTACAGTCTGGTTTGTGGGCTGCAACACAACCTAATTTGATTGGATTATCTTATTTATGACAAGAGCAGCTTTTCCAGTCCCTTCCATCTGAGGATCTCAAAGCACATTAAACATTAATTCATTAAAGCCTCACAGTCCCCTTTGGAGGAATGTTTCATTATTCCTACATTAGACACAGGTAAACTGAGGCACTGAGGCTGGAGGACCACACAAGGAGTTTGTGGCAAAGGCAAGGCTGGACACTCAGATCCTACTTCAGTGCTTTAAACACTATGTACACGAAACTTCCCCTGTCTCAACCATGACACCCTTTCATTTCCTGCCTTCAACTGTAGCTACCACTAGTGGTCTCTAGACTGGGAGTGAGAGTTGCAATACAGGGTCTGAAGGTGCTTTTTAGGGTTGGCTGGCGTAACCAGCTCCACTGCCATTAGAATGGCTGTAAGGCAACAGGCTCATGGTTTAGTAACTTATTATTTGTGTACATTTATCTAGTACAAGGTATCGTCAGGGAGAGGCAGACAGCAGCTAGATTCCCTGGATGGCATCTTCTGGATGAGGCTGACAGTAGCTTGATTCCCAACTACTCCGGATGTCTGTCTCCCAGGCGAGAAGCTGCATGACCTCTGGAGCGGTGAGCAAAAGCATTTAGATTTTCCTCAGTGTGCCAGCTCAAATACGCATTGTCCCTGATGACTACCAGGGAAAGCCCTGCCAGTCCCATTCCAAAGAAGCTAGGAGGGTGATAGGAGTAGACTGGCTTCCCTTGGGAGGGTAGTAAGGTCTGGCTCCGCTCCAAGGGGTAGTAGAAGCACCTCACCTATTAACCACTAAGGAAGAGAGAACTGAAATCTATAAGTACATTAGTATGAATTATGAATTCATATAAGTAAAAAATAACTGCACCTGCCAATAATCCACACTGTGCTGCCTGTAACCCATGCAAGCAATCACTATCATTCAAGCATCCCAAGACATTTCAAACAGGATTATGAACAGAATTTTACTCATAACATATTTGAGGAGCTAGGTTGTCTCTCTTTTCTTTTCCCTGACAACCTGCCATTTTGATACCTGGGCCACCACTCCCTGATAGATTTTCTTCCATCCTATGAACATCTAGCTCTGACCTCACTGCTATTAACATGCAGTAATGACAGCTGTAGGAGCATACTGGTTAAAGGTCTGCCAAATAGCACGTGGGTTGTTTTTTTCCAGGGGTTGGCTGGTTTAAATGACCTGATGCATTCAATACATCTCATAATCTTCCCAAGGCTAAATGTTAATTAAAACTAACAATGTAGTGCTGCTGAGGGGTGCTGTATTGACAGCATGAAGTCTCCTGTATACCAGCATCATGGGAACCAGCAGAAGTGGAAGTTTCCCCACTATCCAGCCAATGTGCTTCAAGCCTGAGCAGAAGAGACCACATATAGGAGCGTGAAGGGAGCTCAGAACTGGATTGGAAAGCAGATTGCTTGACTACTAATCCTGTCGTTTAACCATAATAAGACCCTGCTCACATGGTGGGGATCAGAATCTTGGTTCAAGGGCCAATTAAACACTTTGTATCAGTAGGTTCAGAGGACAACTTATTAGCTGCACTTTGGAAGACCCCAGGTTTTTGTCATGGGATACTTGCTTCAGTGGACCATTTGAGATGTTGCACTGTTAAAGCATCAGTCATGCAATTTTGGGTGGCCATATATACCTCCTTGAAGACCATCAAACTCCAGTAGAGAGGTTTGGGAAGCCAAGACAGGATTATGTCATGTGAATTTTGTGGAACCTCTAGGACAGTGGTTCCCAAACTTGTTCCACCGCTTGTGCAGAGAAAGCCCCTGGCCAGCCGGGCTGTTTACCTGCTGCGTCTGCAAGTTTGGCCCATTGCAGCTCCCAGTGGCCACGGTTCGCTGCTCCAGGCCAATGGGAGCTGCTGGAAGTGGTGCGGGCTGAGGGACCTACTGGCCACCGCTTCCAGCAGCTCCCATTGGCCTGGAGCAGCGAACCACAGCCACACCTGCAGATGCGGCAGGTAAACAAAACGGCCCGGCCTGCCAGGGGCTTTCCCTGCACAAGCAGTGGAACAAGTTTGGGAACCACTACTCTAGGATACTGATGAAGAGTCTTGGAGAATCACTGAGTACAGAAGCCAGTGTGTCTCATTAGGATCTCATACCCTACCATTGCAAATATCCCAAGCCAGTAATGACTCTCACTAATTTCAAGGAGTTGTGACTATAAAATATTTCTGGCCCATGTCACAGAGTGTTTCAAACCTCCAAGGCATTGCTAAGATACAAACAGAGTTTTACTGCACCAATTAAACATTTCATGTGCTGTCAGTTCGAAAAATCTAAAGGCAGTTGCTGTTTCCAAAGGACCTTTAACACACACCTGTCCCTCTGGTAATCAAAGGGCTGAAGAATCATTTCAGTTGGAGAAGACTTGTCTAGGTATGCTCTGCTCAATTATCCACCAGATGATTGCAGCTTTCACAAGCCAGTTTTAAAGATGAAATGGGTGTTACTTCCACCTGGAATTACCTAATGGCTTTATACTACTCTGCAACTGTACTCTCCAGGCTGTTGCCTCCCTTCCATCCATAGCTTGACAAGGTTGGGGAAATGCCTAGCCCATCACTAGAATTTCTAAGAGACAAAGGCCATCTTGGCCAATTGCTGAACAGCCACATGGAAAGGTGAAACAATTTCACCCTTCACACAATCCTATTAATGGAAACTCCAGACTACAGCTGGCTTTCTGTCTTGGTTCATTATGGTTTTATATCTGTAATCTTTTGCAGAGTCAAAAATGAAATCAAGGATAAAACTGCCAGTGCAGAAGCCTTTCTGATGAGAGAGCCAAGCTGGGTTAAAATAAGGTCTAAAGGGGATAAAGACAATGGCCTCAATCAAGCCCCTAGTGGATACATGTACATGGTGCAACCACTGCCTATTTTGGAATGATTGATTCAGGGGAGGCTAGAATGGCAAGGGATCTTGCAGCACAGAATTAAGATGTATTGGCAGAGCAGCATGGGGGCCTCAAACCAGAATTATGAGATGTTATAAGAGGGTGGGCAGAGCAAGGAGAAGCAACTTGCACAGTTTCTTTTGTTCAATAGATGCCTGTGCTTTACAGTTCCCACTCACAACTGTCAGTGGCTTGGGCCCATTAGGCTCCTCTCCAGAAGCTACATTAGCATGTTCAGCAGAAGCACTGCTCACAAATGCAGAGCAAGCAGATTTTATCTCATGAACATTTTCCAAGTCCCAATAAGGTCTAAATTACCAACTATTAAAAGCTTCCTGCATTTAACATTTCACTTACTCTTTCTCCATTGATAGCACCTTCCAGCTGAGGATCTCAAACACTTTACAAATAGAGGCAGCCCATGCTTCTCTTTCTCCTTCCACCCTCTCTGTGTGTCTCCTCCATTTAGACTGTAAGTGGTTTGGGGCAGGGACTGCCTCTCCGTATGGGTTAGTACAGCACCAAGCCTCACTGGGATCTGCCTCTCTGAACTGTCATACAAATAAAACACTAGCAAGTTAAGCCTCATCACACACCACTGTCTCTACTGTCTTTGTCTAGATGGGAAAACAGAAGGAATTTGGCAGCCTGGTTTTCAGAAGAGCTGAGCAACCACAAACCCACCGAACCCCCTGGCAGCTGCAGGAAAGCAACACCTTTGAAAATAGGCTCTAAGGCCCTGATCCTCAAAAGCCTTTAGGTGCTTATCTCCCACTGAAATCAATGGCAGTTAGGTGCCTAAATACCTTTGAGGATCCAAGCCTCAGTGATCTGCACGAGATCTCACAGCAAGTTTGTGGCAGATCTGGAAACAGAACCCAGTCTCTGGCATCCCGCTTTATTCATCTAGGTTCTTATCATGCTGATGGGCCCCATGATATCTGAAAGCCAAGCCCTGTGTTTTAACCACTCCGCATCATGCGTCTCTTTATATAAACATTTGCTGTTACAAAGAGTACCCTGATTAAAGCAGGCACAAGGCAGCCTTCGTATCTGGAATTATGAAGAAGACACGTGGGTCAAAATGTGCCAATTTGCTTAGGCTAACAGAAAACTGACAAAGTGCTCAGCTTCCCACTTCAATTGCATGGTAGCGGGAAAAGAAAAAAACTTCATCTTTATTTACCACACAGCAAACTACATTATATAGGATAAAACATCCCCTGCAGACCAAACACCATTCCCTAGTTACCAGATATTTGACATTCTTTTAACCATCACTGAGCACAGCCATCTCAGCGTGCCACAGTACTTGCAGTCACTGATAACCTGCACCTTTTGAACCTACAGAGGGAGACCCCTGCCCACATAGAACTACTTAGTCTGGCACTGCCATGCCAGCCAAGACTTTCAAAAGTGTCCAGTGATTCTAGGTGCCTTCATTTTTTGGTGTCTAACTGGGAATACCTTTCAAGAAGTCAGATTTCCAGAGGGTAAAGGCTCAAGTCTTTTTGAAAGAGGTCCCTTTGAAGTGTCTCAAGCTAGACACCTAAAATTCAAAATGAGTCACTTTTGAAAATCTTGGCCATGGTGCCCAGTGGTTAGAAAAACCATGCTCTTTGGCATGTCACCTAGCCTTCTTGGTCTTAAGTCAACTCAGACAGCTGCTTGGGAAGAAAGCAGGATTTCCTTCATAACCATATGCTGCAGCAAGCCAAGCTCCCATCTTCATCCTGAAAGACTCCCAAATTAGTGCCCATTATTGCTCCTGCCACTAACTCATTGTCTGCAAAGTGGTAAATAGCACATTAAAAAACCCCAACCACTTTACATTCAAAGTAATTCAGAATAGCATCATTTCTGGTGCTGATTGCCTATATTTATTCAAAAGCAGCACTTTAAATATCAGATTGAGCCGGGGTTTTCCCTCCTTTTGTGCCAGTTTTCTATACATTTGTTATTTGTTAGAACTGTTCATCACAACTCTTTCAAACATTAATATAGAATGAAAATAACTTTGTAATACCTATAGCCAGGAGGGCTTTTCTGCATTTCCAAGTGCTAACACAACAGTAATGGGTATTATGGAGAACCCTAAGGCAGATAGACACTACGGCAGGGCTAGCGTTTGATTTCTGATCATAGGAACTTGGGCTGGCAAGGCCAAAAGAGTGATAGGAGCAGAAACTTAAGACATTTGTCAATGGGAGGAGGAGGGAAGAGACCTCTGCATGGCATTCACTGATAGACAATTGGGGTGGAATAAAGGAAAGAGGGATATGCTCTGGAAGTAGTCTTCCCAGCCAGAAGCATGGTGGCTGTCACACTGAAGTAGAGGTTAAAAAAAAAAATCATCAGGGTTCTCATAGGAATGCAGACTTTTCCCATCCCCCCAACTTTTTCTTTCCTGAAAGTTAAAAAAACAAACCAGAAGTTACCTTGCATTCCTTTAATGCAGTTGCTGCCCAAGCCAAGAAATATACAGCTGCTCATAGAGATCAGTGACCTAGATTTGTAGCAAGATCAACATCCGTCCTCACAGAGATTACCTGCTTCCTCTCTTCCTTATGCATGCAACCAACACAAATCAAAGCAAGTCCAAGGTTCGCCTTTATAACTTTTTGTCCAGCTTTCAACGCAAATAAAAGGGGTGGAATGGAAACTGTCCAGGTGACAGGGCAAGTCTCATTGGTGCCCTGCTGCACCTGCCCTTTGTTTGTTTAAAATCAGCCTCTGGCTTTATTGGTGGGCATTATGTCCAATGGACCTCACTAGAAACCTACAAGTAAACAAAAGAGGGAGAGGTGGGAGGGGAGGATTTCATATGGTGCTTCTCTCCTGTCCCTTCCAGCAAAGTCTCAATGTTTAACAATACGCTGCTCAGCAAAAGCATTTATCTTTTCTATCAGATTAGAGCCCCCGATGATACTTTTGCTTTGAGTTAATTTTATTTTACAACTACAAAAAACTGATCTTTACAAAACATTTAGCATTTTGGGAAGCCTCAACTGGATAAGAGCTGAGTATCTGACAGAACAAATTAGTGTGTGTGAATGCATATGTGGCCAAAAACTTGATTACATGACATCTAGTTAGGAAGAATGAGAAATACATTTCCTGTAGCTTCAAAGAAATACCAGCTTGTATTTCAATGCTGTTTAATGACTCTTCGTGTAACCAGTTCAATTCCCAGTGGCTTGTTAGGATAACTGATAACATTAAGTGAAACTTTGTTATGGGTTCAGTTTATACCTCTAAACTGATCTCTGAATGAACCCCCCGTTTAAGTCAATTGTAAGAGACAGTTAAGGGGCCATCCTTGAAGCAGAGCCTAATAGTCTGCTCAGAAACTAGCACCAAGTGGGCAGATGGTTCAACTGGATATTGTGACTGTGTGCGCGTTGGCAGGAGATAACACACACACTGAGAACAGAATGAGACAGACTGAAGAAGCAGCTGAAAACATGTGGCTGGACCCTGGAAAAAACCTGGAGACTTTTTTTTGGGTCAGGGTGCAGGGTGAAAAGGCTGCTCTTGGTGAACAAAAGAAGCTGTTTCCTGTTATTTGATCCCTTCTGCATTCAGAGACACAGAACTTTGTACAGTCTTTGTAAATAAACAAAACTGCATTGAAGAAAAACCCGACTATCACCAAATTCTGCTCCCAGCTGGATCACGCACAGGGCCATAAACTTTGACTAGTCACTCAGGTCAAAAAGGGGCAAACAATAACATCTGTCCTTGGAAAGAATAGCATGTCATAGGCTTTGCCTTATATTCTGCAACCATCTTGAAACGCTCTGTTTATACAATGTGCATGACTGGTAATGTTTTTTTCTGTACATGTACTGCTGGGAACACTCCACTAGCTAGTATATTTAAATCTGTGGAATAGCAGCACGGTTCACTGGTTGTCAGTTAGAGTTCAGTTTCACTTGTTCAGCAATGACTATTCAGCATTTTACTTCCCCAAATGATGTCTGCTTCATCCTTCTCCAAACTAATTTATCATCACTGTGAAACAAAGGAAGTACTAATTTCTGTAATCCTCATTCATAAGAACTATTACTTTAGAGTGGGATTTTGGCCTTAATTCTGTTCCCATTTATATCAACGGTAAAACTTGTGTCGACTTTAATAGGAGCACACCACGGTCAACTCAAGAGTGGTTTTGAAAATCTCATCCCTTACTTTTTGCACAAGTTTCAAAAGTTTGCTGTAAGAAAAAAGCAAAAAATTAGGAGATAAATACTGCATCTGGATCTTCATTGTAAAGGGTTTGTTTCAGTAGGGATCTTAGGAAAAGACTTTGAGCGAACTATGTTGCAACATGTGTGTGTACCAAATATTTCCTATGAGCAAGAGATCAAATTCTCTTAATTTCTGATCTAATTAAGAACTGAACTCAGGTCTTTCAAGGTCAAAGACAAGTTAGTGCATTAACTGCACTATGCAGCCAATAACTGAGTCTACTTATCTTGCACTCCTTTCCTCCTTACCTGCTTCTCTCCTCACCCAATGCCACCAAAGATGCCACAAAGTATCTGATTGACATTCCCCTGTCATCAAGTTTATTTTCAGGTGGTGAGGGACAAGCTACAATAGCAGTTGGTCAGCTAAAGCATTTTCCTTCCATTTGTTGTTACTGTTAAAAAGTATTGAATGATATAAAATTTATCCTTTCAAGTTCATTAGGTTCACCAAATTAAGTTGTTAGCAGTTCTACAGTAACATAGTTAAAGGAGAGACAGAAGGTAAGGTACTATGCATCTGGTGTACCTGGTACAAAATAATACATATAAAAATGACAAAACAAATTCTGCTATAAAGCTTCTCCATCAACTGGTAAACTTCTGTTAGAAACAGATATTAATTAGATAGACAGATCGATTTAAGATGAACTAGAGTGTTCCAAGGTTCCTTTGATCCATATGCTAAAGACAGATCAGTTGCCTTTAATTTACAGATAGGTACATTTCAGTCCTATTTGAATGGACAGTGTGCGAATCAGCTCAGAATTAAGATTATCTGTTTAAAATCCAGATAGAAAGACTGCATATAAACAAGATGGCATTTTACTCTTCTCTTGTTTTCTCAACTCCTACAGAGCCTTGTAGTTGATTAAAATCGTTAATGTGCTTTAAGTCCTTTTCACAAATCATAAAGTTAAGATTTGTTTTGGCCTTGGTTGTAACTATTTCTTAGGTAACAACTGTGGTTGTAGTCCCAGCATGGTTGGGAATCTCTGCAGCATTTGGAATATTGCTTTCAGTATATGTTATTCTGTAGCTATGATATGCTAAACTGCTGCAGAACAAATGCAGTATGTGCACAGAGTATAATCTTTAGCAGTTAGCATTATTCTACTGCATCAATAATACCAGTTAAGAACCAGGTCAAA
The DNA here is from genome assembly GCF_003597395.2 of Chelonoidis abingdonii. Lineage (NCBI taxonomy): Eukaryota > Metazoa > Chordata > Testudines > Testudinidae > Chelonoidis > Chelonoidis abingdonii. The sequence continues at coordinate 36,469,834 of NC_133787.1, read as the reverse complement.
AGACCAGTTATCACTGGATTTTGTTTACATATTTGTGACTTAGAGTTTAAAAACATCTCATTTAAGGACAAGATTCATTTTTGAAAGATATTTTATAAATCTTTAAAAATTACTCTCTCTAAAGATTATAAAAGGTTAGTCAAAACTTTTTAATATGAATAATTTGGACAAGCAGAAGTAGTTCTGGTTTTAAAGGTTATAGCAACAATCACTACATCTGGGAAGGAATCCACAAGGATGGCTATAACTGACAGTATGTATTTCTTCTAAGGATTCTCATTAAAAAGATTTGACTGCTTCTGGGCACGTTACCTTTTCCAAGTGACATGCCGTTCTTTATAAATCTGCTGTTGGCGTTCCCCAGAATGTACTGAAGATAACTCTATTTACATTCAAAAATATTTTTGTAAAGTATCTTCAGCATAGTGGAAATGCCCATAAATCAGTCAGTGGAAGCCTCCCTAACATAGGTGTAGGACAGCTTTGTTGATCTCTGGGTTTGTCCAGTCATTCCGGATGTCATCAAGGTGATTATCAAAATCTACAAGGATTTCATAGGATTTGCTGTCCAAGAGAGATGTGGCAATCCTCTGGGCTTCAGACCAGTCTTCACAATAATCACTAGAATGTAAAATAACTAGGAATTAATAGTTCTCAAGGAAAATGATCTCCACCAGCTCTTTCAATTAAAACACAAGCCATAACAGTATGCTGTGTGGCTACAGCTGAGGAGGCGGAATACTGACAAGAGTTTTGTTTTTATAAGCTAGATCAGGGGTCGGCAACTTTTGAGAAGTGGCGTTCCGAGTCTTCATTTATTCACTCTAATTTATGGTTTTGCGTGCCGGAATACATTTTAATGTTTTTAGAAGGTCTCTTTCTATAAGTCTATAATATATAACTAAACTATAGTTGTACGTAAAGTAAATAAGGTTTTAAAAAACGTTTAAGAAGCTTCATTTAAAATTAAATTAAAATGCAGAGGCCCCGGACCTGTAGCCAGGACCAGGGCAGTGAGAGTGTCACTGAAAATCAGCTCGCGTGCCACCTTCGGCATGTGTGCCATAGGTTGCCTACCCCTGAGCTAGATATTTCTCTCAACATTATGAAAAACAGAAAGCTTTCAAAGCATGGTCAACTACTGCCCATTTTCTACTTACAAGGTCATTCTATATTATGTTGTTCAAGTGTAATAAGACAATTTTGCTCTTTACAGCTATATACACAAAGGAACATCTCTTTATCACAACCCAGAACGAACATATTACTTACAAATGTGGGTCTTTGCATCTCCATTTGTTTTCATGATGCTCATACACATGAATGGCAGGTTCTCTGCACTCCATCGTAAATTTAGTGTTATCCACCTAACATGCAACAGAAACAAATCAAATTCTTTCCTTCAAGATCTCAACTAAAGAGATGATATAAAAATGACAGTGTGGTTTTGAACATCATAGCATCTTCCATTCACCTCCATTAATCCATGCAGTGTTTCATCTTGTTGCTGCTTCTGAAGTGCCAATTTTTAAATGGTCTAAAGTGGTCTCTTGTAAACCACCAACATTCCACTGTAGCCCACCACTGCCTTTGACCCATTGAGAAGGTAAGCCATTATGTCATGAAAGGTTTTGGAAGAATGTGCCTTCTTTACTCTCCCACCATGTACACAGAATGCAGCAACTCTCTCCATGACCAAGGAGGGCCAGAAGTAGCCTCTCTTTAGAGCACAGTAACTGCTCTGCTGGCCAAAAGGGGCTGCTTGAATACCCTGCAAGGGACTCCCCAAGGCACTCTGAGGGCTCAGCAAGTTAGTCATCACATTACTCTATTAACAGAGCCAAGAAATGGGATTTAAACGCTCATTCCAATATTGTGATTATAATCAGAAGAGAGATAAACGAAATTATATACCATTATGAGTGCTGGGTCACTAAAGTCCTCTGCAATCCTGGAGGCTACCTTTTCAGCGACCTGGTTTGGACTACAGAAGAAGGTCAAGTTAATTGTACTATATATTTCAGCTGAAACCAGTAGGAAATAAGAGCTGAGAAGAGACATGAGAAAAACAGTGTCGTAGCAAATAGGAACAAGATATTAAACTGATACTACACTTGATCTAAGTCAGAAGGGTAAGAAAACACTGAATCATCTCCTCCTTTAGCATATGATCTATTTCTTAGCTCTGTTCCAGCAGTAGACATGATATCTATTGATTTTAGTAAAGCTTTTGCTACAGTTACATATAACGTTCTCATAAGCAAACTAGGAAAATGCGGTCTAAATGAACTTACTATAAGGTGGGGGCACAACTGGTTGAAAGACTGTACTCAAAGAGTAGTTATCAATGGTTCGCTGTCAAACGGGTAGGGTGCATCTAGTCCCACATGGGTCAGTCCTGGATATGGTACTATTTAATATTTCATTAATGACTTGGATACTGGAGTAGAGCGTATGCTTATAATGTTTGCAGATGACACCAAGGTTGGAGGGATTTCAAGCACTTTGGAGGACAGAATTAGAATTCAAAATAACTGATAAATTGGAGAATTGGTCTGAATTCAACAAGATTAAATTTAATAAAGATAAGTGCAGAGTATTTCACTTAGGTAGGAAAAATAAAATGCACAACTACAAAATGGGGAACAACTGTCTACATGGTAAAAGGATCTGGGGTCATAGTGGATCGCAAATTGAGTATGAGTCAACAATGGGATGCAGTTGTGAAAGAGACTAATATTCTGGGGTGCATTAGCTGGACTGTCCTATGTAAGACAAGGGAAGCAATTGCCCCACTCTATTGGGCGCTGGTGAGGCCTCAACTGGAGTACGGTGTCCAATTCTGGTTGCCACACTTTAGGAAAGAAGTGGACAAACTAGAGAATGTCCAGAGGAGAGCAACAAAAGTGATAAAAGCTTTAGCAAATCTGACCTATGTGGAAAGATTAAAAAAAAAAACTGGACATGTTTAGAACTGAGGGGGGAAAAAAGACTGAGGTAGACCTGATATGATAATCCTTCAAATATATGAAGGGCTGTTACAAAGAAGACAGGGATCAATTGTTTTCTATTTCCACTAAAGGTACAACAAGAAATAATGGGCTTTATCTGCAGCAAGGGAGATTTACATTACTTAGGAAAAACTTTCTAATGATAAGGGTAGGTAAGCTGTGGAATAGGCTTCCAAGGGAGGATGTGGAATCCCCATCACTGGAGGTTTTTAAGAAGAGGTTAGACAAACACCTGTTAGGAATGGTCTAGGTTTACTTGGTCCTGCCTCAGAACATTTCCCGAGGTTCTTTCCAGACCTACAGTCCCATGATTCTACAATAAATGCTTACTCAGACTTGATGCGGATCCAATAGTTTGCAGCCTCCAAACCTTCCCACCAGATCCAGACTATCATGGTTATCTTTTGCTCCATTTCCAGGAACTTGGAAAAGAATATCTCTAAATTTGCTCACCAATCTACATTTAAAACTCATTCAATACCCAGTTCCACTAGTAAGCAAATGTAATGATATTTATTTAACAAGGTAGTAAAAGGTACAGTCACTGTGTGGTGCAAGAGTATCTTGGCAACCAAATTTGAAGTGCATAATATTCCTCCAAATTACCCAAGTGCATGTAAAACACAGTCCCTTGGAAGATTAAGTTACGTGCTCCTCTTATGTTTCTAGAAGTCTTCAATGGATTTACTTTGCTCTAGCTAATAAGTCCAGAGCAGTGATCCTTAAACTTCCGTTATGTGTGAAACTTCTACTACAGATCCTCTTGCATACTAGCTTCCCTTCATTCCCAATATTCCAAATGCACAATTTCTCTGCAGGAACAAATAGTATTAAAACAGTAGTCAGATGAAAAGTTCACTTTAATGGGATAATTGTGGCTGTTCAGGCCGTGGAGGAATTTAGCTGTTTTGTAGATTTGCTATTTATTTCTTCTGCCTGCATTTAGAGATTTACATTTAATAGTCCTAAATCTCTCCTCATTGCCTACAGCAATCGCTGCTTTACTCCTTCTTCAGGTCACTTTGGAATTCAGTTCTGTCATCCTGTGTTTGCCACTCCTTTAGCCGTGGTGGAGAAAATCACAGCTGAATTTACCCAAAATAAAGCTGTGCTGGGGGCAGATAGGTGTGTGTTTCAGTTTAGTTGGTCCAAAATACCTCTGGAAGTCTTAAAATGTCCCAGACTGTGCTATTATCAGAAGAATGCATCACAACTTAAAAAGTGATAGAGAAAAGCAGTTCTGCAGACCACCAGAAAATCGTCCACAGACTATATATAGAGAGAGAGAGAGAGAGAGAGTATATAGACAAACATAGATGAAGTTTGTATTTTTCGGCCGATTCAGTCTTCACTGAGTTTAGAATCTCTAAAAGTCAGACACATTTGCGCAAGAAGGATTTAACCCCTTATCTATTAATTTTATGGTGGTGTCTAGAGGCACTGTTCTATTCATTGTACATATACAGAGAGTGTCTCTGCTGAGAGTTCCTTAAATGATTTTATGTTTCCTACTAGTCTTGTGGCAATCTGAAAGTCAACAGCAACATCTCCAAAAACTCACAGCATCTCTAGCAAGTCATATGCTGACGCATATATAGTATTAAAGTATTGTGAAAGTAACTCCTGCCCCGTCCCGTTATGTTATAATTAGCAGATTCCAAAGAAAATCTGCTTGCACCTAAATCGTAACTGATCAAATGGTAAACCCTCTCAACTCCTTTGATAGCTTCAGAGACATGAGCATTTTTATTTGGAGATATCCCTCAAGACCAGAAGAAAAGTTGCTCCAACAAAATGGCTTGAATAAATTAAAATGTTTTACTGAGAACAAGATGTTAATATTGATTTAAAATGAAAGCATTTATGTCCTCTAATTAGTCTTAATACTGGATACGCTTAATGATTTAAACATGGGAAGAAAAAATATTCAATATACATGTGTAAAACTTTAAATATTGTCCCTTAGGACGACTTTTATTGGTTATTTAATGAGCTGAATTATGAGAGGGAAAATATAGAATTACTCAATTTTAAAATACGGTATGCAGTTGCAGATGCATTTGAGTGAGTGTGATTTTGAAGTTTTTCCCGAAATTGCTATTTGCTGAACTAAAGAGCCTAAGTAACTTGGTATTAATTTACAGCAGTGACACACAAAGCGGACAACAAATCCATTGTGTCACTACTGTATCTCAAAAAGCACAGTGTTTCTGACAAGACTGCAAATAAAATTTGCTGTCTATAGTATTTTCATTTTTGCATCAGTACAGCTAGACCAGCACAAACCCCCAACGTGTAGATGTATTGCACTAATGTACAAGTTACTAATCATGCAATTCAAGTCTCCTCTGGCACTGGCAAGTGTGTCTACAACATTAGGCGCTTCCACCACTATGACTACATATCAGTGTAGTTATAGTCATGCAAATTTCCCTGGTCTAGATAAGCCCTAAGTGTATCTTAGTTGTAAAATATTTACAGTGGACTTTACTTTTAAAAAGGATTAACACATGGCAGTTAAAATACTATAGTTAATTTACAGTCAGTGCATCGTGGGTAAAATTTACAAAAACAGCATGAGTGAATTAGAAGCCTAAATTTCATTTTCAAAAGTGCATTAAATCCTACTGACTTTCAATACAATTCAGACTTTGAAATAACTGCTGGTTTTGAAAATTTTACAACTTGTTACTAAAGACTAATCTTGGGGAAGTGATGAGTAAGAAATGACTTCTGTGTTCTACTTAGATTGCAAGACAACTCCATGGCTAACTGGCAGAGTTTCATTAAAAAAAAAAAGGCAATGAAATAATCAGAGATGAAATCACTTCAAAATAAGTTCCTAAAAGATCTAGAGATTCATGAATAGATCTGTGAATTCTAGTGGATTTCCCTGATAGCTGCCAGTTAAACTGATTAGCAAGCACTGAAACATCCAGTAATTCTATAACATCTATTATATAGGAGTAATTCTGGAAAAATGGAGGTTTGAGACTACACAAAAGACATTTCACAGATATCTAACAGTATTAAGGAAACAAGGTGAAATCACATGACAGTTGTCAAAGTTAAACAACATTCACAAATTATATGTGCAATTATTTTTGTTGGCATAGTACAAATGCAGCATGAGAGAGTAAACAGGAAGAGATATTGCATCGACACACCTGGCATCTTTCACACGTTCGTTAGCCTGATAATATCCAGCTATCACGTAACTATTCTCTTTGCACCAAGAATCAATCTGAAAGAGTATCAAAACAATTGTGAGTCCAGAAAAATCACACAAAACTACCAAAAAGTATACATCTTTCCTGAGGACAAAATGGCAATTGAAACCTTATAACATAACCAAATGCTAATATTCTTAACCACAACATAGGGAGAAACACAACTATTAGGGAAAAGATATATAAAACATTAATGAAATAAAATTGAACAAGAAGATATTTGAATTGTGACATACAGCCTGAAATTCAAAGAACAGAATTTGTTCTGAAGCGCATGAGTAATCACTGGCATAAAATTTTAGGTCTTACTGGCTATTTTCTGTTAGTGTTTAGTTGGCAATGGAAAGTATTCCCATTGCCAACTAAACACTAACAGAAAATAGCGAGTAAATAGCCAGGGAAATGTACAGGATGTGAGACTATAACCCCATTTCATGACAGCTGCATCCATTTTGCTCAAAATAGAAGAAGTTCACATAGTGTTAAAATGTTTACTTTTTATATTGTATAATGTTTTCTTTAAAAACCAACTGATGCCTTAAATTTAAGAACTGAAAGATGTGACAAAAAAAATTCTGACTATTGTCTCATTCTTCCAAATCACCCCCATTGCTAAGGGGATCTGCATTAACACAGGATTATTTTTTCTTAATTGTTCACCTGTGAGGGTAATTAAACATTAGAACAATTTACCAAGGGATGTTGGGTGGATTTTCCATCACTTAGTCTTTAACTCAAGATAGAATGTCTTTCTAAAAACATGCAGTAGCTCAGCTACAGAACACGGGTTTGATGCAGGAATTGCTAGGTTAAATTCTATGGCCTGTGTTATATCGAGGTCAGACTAGATCAGTGATTCTCAACCAGGAGTACATGTATCCCTGGGGGTACGCAGAGGTCTTCCAGGGTGTACATCAATCATCTAAATATTTGCCTAGTCTTACAACAGGCTACATAAAAAGCACTAGTGAAGTTAGTACAAATTAAAATTTCATACATGACTTGTTTATACTGTTCTATATATTATACACTGAAATGTAATCACAATATTTATATTCCAATTGCTTTATTTTATAATTATATGGTAAAAATGAGAAAGCAAGCAATTTTTCAGTAACAGTGTGCTGTGTCTGATTTTGTAAGCAAGTTGTTTTTAAGTGACGTGGAACTTGGGCATACGCAAGACAAATCAGACTCCTGAAAGGGGCACAGTAGTCTGGAAAGATTGAGAGTTACAGGACTAGATAATCATAATGGTTCCTTGTTCTATGAATAACACTTCACATATGCAAATACTTAAAAAAAAATCTATGAACGTTTACAGTTTTTTGAATGAAAAGGACAAATTCAGACCTGGCGTAAAGCAGGAAAAAAAGAACTGGAAAACAATGGATATTAGCTCTGAATTTGGTCCATTATCTCTGTTGTTTTGAAAATATACATCTACCATTCCTGTTGCTCACAATTAAGAGTATCAGGCCAGGATAATCCAGAAATTGGGGAGGCAGAGAAAACAGCTAGTGCTTCCCTCCCCAGTTACTATGCATTTTAAAAAACCCAAATAGATTGATGAAAATGGATTCCAAAATGTATTTGATGTTGAACTTTGGCATCTTGTAAATCAAAACAATTTCATATTTAGCAGAATGACAGTATTAAACTGTCTAAGCAGAAGAAAGCCATGTGAATAATCCCTCATCCACAGGGGATGACAAGGATTTATGTGTTTTATTAAAATGTCATCTTCTGGCATTGAAACAGCAGTTGGCCCTGAACGGGAGCAATTATAAACCCCATTTCAAAGGTTTATGATTTCAGTTTTAATTGCTAGTGGGCTGAAACCTTGGCACTAAAGCCAACCCTGACACAAGTTTACTTTAAAAAGGAAACTGTCAATTTAAAAATTACATTTGTCTGACATTTTTACTGTGTATGCTACTGAAAACAATTTCAAACAAATATAACTTTTAAGTTAACAGTTTCCTTTTTAAAGTAAACTTTCACCCAGTGAAAAAACTTGTTCTGTAAACAAAGACTGTTAACTTTCTGAAATTAACAGCAATTTTGCTACGTTTACACTAGCATTTTTCCTTAAATTTCACATTGTTGCAATACCACCAATGATAACCCCAGCATTAACTGGCCACTGATGTTTCTATTCCTGTTGTCTAATCCTGATCAGAGCAGGTCAACATGAGACATGTGATAAAAATAACCTAGCTCTTATATAGTGCTTTTCACCTGTGGATGTCAAAGTGCTTTACAAAGGTAAAAATGCCAGTGGCCATTATACCCAAGGGGCGGATCCTCAACTTGTGTAAACTTCAGAACTCCACTGAAGTCAGCTTACTCTAGCAGAGGATCTCCCCCAGAGCTTCTACCATTGCTAACAGAAGTGGAGCTGCACCCACAGTACTGCAACCATGGAGGATTTTGAAAGCTTTGCGAGTATAGATAAGGTCTGAGTATACAGGCAGTGTCACTGTTATTCAACTATACTACATAGAATCATAGAATATCAGGGTTGGAAGGGACCTCAGGAGGTCATCTAGTCCAACCCCCGGCTTAAAGCAGGATCAATCCCAGCTAAATCATCCCAGCCAGGGCTTTATCAAGATGGGCCTTAAAAACCTCCAAGGAAGGAGATTCCACCAAGGAAAGTGTGGTTGTAAAACTACAACAACTAGCTGGGGGACCAAAGGCAGTAACTGAAACTTTTCGTAACTCGCTTTTTAAAAATTCAAAACAAAATGTGCAAATTAAGAATTGTGCAAATTTATTCCTTCCAATCCTTTTGCTAAAAAAGCCTGGTAAAGACTACAAATATTTCCTTAACGCTGTTGTGCCTACAGGACACATGTGACTTGGTACACGTTCCTTTCCCCATGCGTACTTTGCAATTGAGTTATGACATCATTTCAAATGTCATTTGATATCAACAGGAATTTTTTTGTATTCCTTTAATACTCATTTTTAGAACTTTTTAAAATGGACAAGGCTGGCACTGAAAATGAACCCTCTGAACTAAGAATTAGATTTAGAAAATATTAACTCGATTTAATGCTCATGCATAACTCAGAAATCAATGGGAGTTTTTGTTTATTATGGGCCTGATCCTAAAGATCCTCATTCACATAAGCAGTCCATTCACCTTCAGGGTAATGATTACTCACCAAGGAAGAGTTTATAGTAATAGGCCCCCAGGGAAAAAAAAAAGATCCCCTCATTAAATTTAACCAATGCTGCAAGACTCTTTGGATATATAGGTGTTTCTGGAAAAGGACATCAACCTTAACTGCATGAATTTTATTGATTTGTTCATTTAACATGGTTCCTTAACTCAGGATTTTCCTGGCATTCATATTGCTACATTACATGCAAAACAGCCTCCATTTTAAAAGCCACTACAATGCAGTTACTATAAGCTGTTACACTAATACTTAGCCTTTGTACAAATAGAGAAAGAGACTTTGGGCTCTTGAGAAGTTCTTAAAAATTGATAAGTATTGTAATTTGCAACCCATCTTCATGAACTTTATAATTACGGCTTGCAAAAATTGATTAATTGTGGGAAAATCAGGGATTTCATATCTTTTACTTTTAAAATCAATAATCAAGTACAAATAAATAGTGAAAAGGCAATAAATTAAGGATTTTAAGTTTTCTTAAGTTATATAACGTACTACTAATTCAATTTTTCAGCTGTATAAGAAACAGAATATACAGATTAAGACCCAGATCTTGTAATGAGCTTCATACATGGACCTATTAAGGATCAGGGTACAATTTTAGATTTTTTTTGTTTTTAAAAAAAACTTCCATGACCAGGATACCTTTTTACATAGTTGAATCATTCTGTAATTGCACTGTGTCCCAATTTTTCCAGGATCTCAAAATAAAAAATATAAACAACGAAACATTTGGCACGGCAGTCCCCCAGCATGTTTGCAGGATTGGGGCTTTAATCCATAAACTCCCAGGTGTTCTGGTTTTTGTTTTTTTAAAAAGCTTGGAAGCCACATGCCGCCACAGGGCCCCGACTGAAGTCAGCTGTGTTCTATGGGGCTGCAGCAGTCCCTCTGCATGCCACACATTGTAGGATCAGGATCTAAGAAAACAAGGCCCCCTTTCTAACAGCTTAGAATCTTAGCTCCTGAAAAACAATGCTTCTGATATACAGGCCAAACAGTGAAACACTCCACCGCACTTCAGAGACTTACACACTCTAAGAGAGTGGTCTCCAAACTTTTTACCTTGCACTCTGCCCCCCTTACTTGTAATGTAAGGGCCCGAATCAGAGCTATGACTAGGGCCTGGAGCGGAGCTGGGCCAGAAGCAGAGCTGGGGGCAGAGCTTCTCCTGCAAACATAGCTTCTGTCGCTCGCAACCGATGGGAGAGCGCTTCACCAGAGCATAGAGAATCTTCACCAGATGTGCTGCAGTGGAGCACCTGTATCAGTATAGCTGCGCTGCTGCAGAGCTGTACGTATAGACATAGCCTGACATATAGCAGTCTGTATGAACTGAGTACTTACCTATATTTTAAACCAATTAACCACTGGAAATGAACAAATATAGAAACTGTCACCTAGTTCAGCTCATTTAGGCAGAACTGGTGTTTCTCAAAAGGCTACAGCCCTTCATTTTGTCTAAATGTTGCTGTTTCAGCCTCCAGTAACTAGACATTCTACAACTGTGTCCAGTCATTTTAAAAACTAAGAAACATCATTATTTCTTACTACAGGCTCAGTTTTCAAATTTGGCTGCTTGTAGCTAAGCATTTAAGGACCCAGTCACAGAGCTCTGAGTGAGTGGACCCTTATACCTACATGGAACTGCACTGAAGTCAGTTGGCTTCTACACAGCTTGCAGGACTGGGCCAAAATCCGTGTATTTAGGTATCTTAAAATCCGTGTCTGGGCACCCATGTTTGAAAGCTGAGCCTTATTTTGTTTCTTAAGCATTGTCACATCTTTTGCTTAGCAACACTGATACTTCATTTATATTTTTTGATGACTAGTATAACTTCAAGAGGTACACATTTAATATAATGAAAGCCACAAGCATACATACATCAGTCCTAAAATATTAGCTGAGTATATTCCAGTGCAACACAAACAATATAATGTGGGACACTCATATCAAAGTAGCAGGCAATCTGGGAAGTCACAATTTCAGTTTGTTTTAAACTGATGATGCCTTAGCAAAAGTTCCTTAAAGCTAGTCATGGCGGGTGTCAGGGTATGTCAACACTACCCAGCAGATAGCGATCGACCCCTGAGCGCTCTCCCGTCGACTCCTGTACTCCAGCACCGCAAGAGGCGCAGGCAGAGTCGATGGGGGACCCGCAGCAGTTGACTCACCATGGTGAAGACACTATAGTGAAGTCAATCTAAGTACGTTGACTTCAGCTACGTTATTCAAGTAGCTGAAGTTGCGTAACTTAGATCGAGCCTTCCCCCACCCCCAGTGTAGACCAGGGCTCAGTTTGCTTGCAACTACATTATTCATAGATATGAAGGATAAAAGGGACTGTTATGGTCTAGTCTGATCTCCTACATAACACAGGCCAGAGAATTTCATCCAGTAATTCCTGTATCAAGCCCAGAATTTGTGGTTGAGCTAAATCGTCTTTTAAAGAGACATCCAATCTTAATTTAAAGACATTATGACCGCCACATATCTTAAAAAATACAGTATAAAACATTATATACTGTACTTCAATAACACCTTTCATCCAAGGAGCTCAGGACCCTTTAAAAACATGAATGAATTTAAAGTTCACCATCTGAAGGTCACAGAAGGGTTAAATCAGGCCCTGTCTACATAAAGAAATTCACACAAATGTGACTACATTGGCATGTTATTGGATTAAATCACAGTACACTGCTGTGGTATAATCCCTACTTTGCAACGGTGCATCATATATACATTAGGGGTTTGCTTTGGCAAAACTACACCAATAGCATTATCCCAGTGGAACTTTCCTTAATGTAGAAAAGTTCTGAGTTACCCATGGTGTAACAGTAAATCCATGGCAGATGTAGGAAGAGGACCCTCATCTCCTGTCAAAATCCTGTGCTCTAACCACATCCGGCTTTATGTAAACATGTATTTCTTTAGTTTTTGTGACCCTGTCTTGACTAGGAAAAACTGGTGCATTTTTAGAAAGAAGTGTTTTTTTAATGTAACATGATTAAACTGGAAGTCATTGAGGTCAAGAATTTAAAAGGCCTCAGAAAGGGATTGGATATTTATATGGATATCAACAATAGCCAAAGGTATAATTCACAAGAATAGATTTTGGAAGGGATATTAAAACTTGTGCTTCAGGGTTTAAGCCAATTTCTGTTAGAGACCAGGATAACACATAATATGGGGAGCAGATTGTCCCAAATATGCCTGCTGTGAAGTTCTTATTCCTTCCTCTGTAGCATCTGGTACTGGCCACTGTCAGACAGGACTAGATAGACCTTGGGTCTGATCCAGTCTGGCAATTCCTGTGAGCTATGTGTCATCATCAGAAGCAATCTCCCCATAGACCAGGACACAACAACTCAAAGCGGCCCCAGACCCTGCCAGAACAACAGATGCAAAACCTGCAGACATATCTCCACCCACCCACAATACATCTTTCAAGATCCATGGGTCCCACACATGCTTATCACAACATGTGGTGTACCTCATCCAGTGCACTAAATGCTCCAATAATAACTATGTGGGTGAAATAAGACAATCAGTACATTATCAAATGAACACACACAGATGACAAAAGACAAAAACACCACATCACCATTTCAAATAAACTATCATTCTATATCTGACCTCTCATTCCTCATCCTCAAAGGAAATCTACACAACATTTTCAAAAGACGAGCCTAGGGACTTAAATTCATAACTTGTCTAGACACTAAGAACCAAGGACTGAATACAGACATGGTTGTAATAAATCATAAAACCAAATCTATAACTCATTAACCCCCTCCCCATAGCACTGGCCACTTCATCTTGAATGGTCCCTTGCAATGTGCATTAACTACTTACGTAATATTTATTTATTTCACCTTCTATTTAATTGTGACACTTGGGTATATTTACACAATAAAGAAAAACCTGCAGCTAGCCCATGCCAGCTGACTCAGGCTGTGGGGTTGTTTCATTGCTATGTAGACTTCCAGGCCTGGGCTGGACCACCGCAGGTTTTTGTTTGCTGTGTAGACATACCCTCTGAGTACAGTTCCCAGACCTGAAGAAGAGCGCGCTGTGTAAACTTGAAAACGTGTCTCTCACCAACAGAACTTGGTCCAATAAAAGATATTACCTCATCCACCTTGTCTCCCTAAGAATTACCTACCTTGACTTAAAATACCATTTGTAGCATGTAAACAAAGTTTAATGCCCATTTACAACATGACTAGTAACACTATTTAAAAGGTGTTACATTAGATGCTAACTAGCGTTACAAGTCATGTTAGCTAATATTGTTTTAAAAAACCTAGGTTTTTTCCTCCTAGTCTAGGAGGCAGACCTTGTCTACATGGGAAAGTTATACCTGTAAAAGCAAAGTTGTGAATTTAAATCAATCTAGTTATATTTGTATAACCTGCTGCGTGGGGATTCTTATTCCAGTATAGGAGAACCTTTTTCAGTTTAGTTTATATCACTTTGGAAGGGGTAAGGTGGAATAAGTGAGTGCACTTGGGGAATTATGATGGTATAATTATACTGCTATAACTGTCAACTTCCTTTTACAAACAAGCACTAAGTCTACACTAGCAAAACAGGAGCTGTACTTTTCAGCTGGGGCAGTTTTCACCAGTGAAAAACTGTAGTGTAGAGAGTGTAGAGCATCTGTCCGCATGAAGCCATGCTTTTCCACGGCTCAGTCTACAAGCCCTTCTGTGAGGCAGTTTGCATCTCTCTCGGCCGTTACACGCCTCTCAGGATCGTTTTTGTTTTTGGGGCATTCCGTGGGTCTCGGCAATAAAGTTGAGTGTGTTTGTAGACCTGTGCGGGCGCATATGCGAGTCTTCCCCCTTTCAGCTTTGTCTGAGCGAGTCTTTCCACGTACGGACTCTATCCCTAGCCCTTCCACTGATCTGACACGCGACCTCGGGGAGGGAAATCGCTGAAGCTGGTGCCTCAGTCTCCCCACCTGTCTAGCGCTCTAGGGGAGCCGTGAGGGCGCTGACGATGGACCCAGTGCTATTCTCGCTCCTTACCAGCGTCAGCGCCACCTCCAGCATGGGGGCCAGGGCCAGGGTGCCGTGGAAGAGGGGGATGCAGTCCACGAACAGGGTGTGGGGCGGCGGCTGCCCGTGGGGCTGCTGGTCCTTGCGGGGCGGGGGCGGCTGCTTCTCGGCCACCAGCAGCCCGTTGACGGCGCAGTGCGGGTACTTGGCTCCGTGCAGCACCATCTTGCAGTAGGCCTGAGTGGTCAGCTTCATCCTGGGGCGCCCTGCTCCGCCGCGGGGGCCGGCCCCAGCTCCGGCCGCCTCGCCTCGCCTCACGGCGCGCTCGGGGGCACCATAGGCGGCGGAGGGGAGAGGAGGGGACGCTCGGGCTTCCCCGCCGGGCCGCGTGGGGCTCCTCCGGGCGGCCCCTGAGAGGCCAACTCCCGCCTCAGTCCTCCGCACGCGACGCGCTCGCTCTCACCGCCGGCTGCCGCAAAGCGCTCCCCAGCCGCCCAGCACTGTCGCAAAGCGCCCCCAGCGACCGTGAAGGGGAGGGAATCCGCCGACGTCCCACTCTGCACCGCGGCGCGGCGCTCTCTATTTCCCTCCAGCGGCAGCGCGCTCCTCCACTATCCCGGCGGGCAGTGCGCCAGAGCGTTTCCGCCTCGCCCCTCTCTCTCGTCTCCGGTGCAGCAGCCGCGTAGAGGACGGTCGCCAGGTCGCCGGCAGCGGCGGGTGAGCGAGGCCTTGGGCCGGGTCAGACTCGGTGGGAGGAGGGGTGTCCCGCGTTGGAAGGGGAGCTGCGGGGGAGGGACCGCTGTCTGGCCGAGGGGACACGCTGGGCCCGGGGCTGTTATAGGGCCGTGTAGGGGGTGGGGGCCCCTTTTCACCCCAAGTGCCCCATGACCCTCCCCCCATGTCTTGTCCTGCTTCACAGGCCTCCGCGTCCTGCTTCCCTCGAAGCCCCCTCCCCGCCCACCCTGCGGGCAGGTAACGGGCTCCCCGTGCGCTGGCGGGATCTGCTCGGGGCAAGGCAGAGGCCGAGTGGCGCTGCAGAGCCAGCTCTGTGGGAGGCCGGGCCCGGGAGATCGAGCTGGGAACTGAGCTCTAATCGGGTGGGAGCGAGGTGCCTACCAGGAAGAGAGGATTTAATAGTTGAATGCTGATCTGTGGTGGACAGACACAAAATACACACAACCCCTGCTCCAGAGAGCTTCCTGCTAGACAGGAGAAGTCGTCCTAATTTATTGCCTTCTCCGTGCTCCGTTAGTGTAGTATTCCGGCATTTTGGAAACATGAATGAATTTTTGTTTGGGATGCTTCTGTTGGGTAGGGTACAAACACAGAGATTGTAGCTTACTAAAGTCCCAGTCTGAGTCATACTCGGACTAGAATCCATGTTTACTTCAGTCCTAGATCAGCGTTTTTCAGTCAGTGGTTTGTCCCCCCGCCCATCGCAGAAAGGGTGGGGGGAGTGGTGTTGGACAGCATTGAAAATGTTATAACAATAATTCAAAGACAAGCTAGCCCTTTCACTTCCCCGTACACCTTTACCTCTAAGGTCACGTATTCTGTCAGTTTCTTGTAACGTACACAAATTATATAAGCATATTATAATATTTTGTTTACTTTTTTATAGTAAATGTAAGGGGGTCATGAAAACATTTAATAAGGACTTACCGCATGAAGAGCTTGAGAAATCTGGCCTGAACCAATGCATTTAACTATACAGTATTTGGGATTCATTGGGAAGCACTGAATCAGGTGTCTAGGATTTTTCTAAATGTATCTTATTGATTTGTCAAGATGTTTTCATCACATTCTCCTCAAATGTTATTTGCCTACAGAACTGAAACCCCTAAAACAGCAGCATATTGGTAATGCAAAGTGAGAAACCTCTGTAAACAAGGTTGAAGCTAACTGATATAGTTTCATTAGTTAAGCTGAGGAATGAAAAGTAGAGAGAAAAATAAGTTACTAAAGCTGAAATAATTTTTAAAATTATTTTTAAGTGATTTTAGTAACACGGGCAAAATATATTAAATACTAATCTTCACAGTGACCACTGGTATTATGCCTTTTTTGATGCTTGTTCCATTGTCATCAAAATCTAGTTTTTCTGTTGCTAGTAGGTCTAGAAATGACTCCATGCACAAAGGGCTAGGGTATATTTCGCAACTATTGAAATAATATTCTTAATTATTTGTAACTTCCCCTTCCAAGATTGCATCTGAAATCTTTCCTTCTTATCACCCCGTCTGCCCATGAACCCTGGTTTATTGAAAGGTCACGAAAGAGTTGAGGGGGTTTTGGCAACTATGTGATTCCTTTGGAGAAGAAGCCTGGAAAAAAACACATCGGTCTTCAATTGCATTGTTTATATTCTAGTAGATGAAGGACAGCATTCTTCCAATTGTATCTATGAATTTGACATCTTTTAACTGATAATTTTCTATCTTTTCTTCCCTTAGAATGTTGGCTTCTAGGGCATTTAGCTTAATTGGCAAGCGTGCCATTTCCACCTCCATTGGCTTGAGAGGACATGGAGGTAACTTATTTCATTTTAAATATGATCACAGAAGTAACTTAACATTTTATGTGCCTCTTCTTAAATTGCTCATTATGAGCGGCTTTAAATTTTGTAAAAACAAGCATTTGTAAAGCCCAAGCTAATCACTGGTACAAATAGCAAAGACTGGAAAGTCTTCTGAACAGAAAAAGCTGTTTTTTTTTTGTTTTTTTTTTAAATAAAGTGTTTGGAACTACTTCCCAAGAGGATCACAAAATTGCATTTAAAGAATTTTTGTAACAATGGTAATTAAAAATGCAATTTATCCTCTATCAATGTTCTTATATGCTGAACAATATTAAATTTATCTGAAAACTTGAGATAAAAGTACACTGTGATCTGTGATTGTTCTGAACACGGACCTAGCTCTGCTATGACAGCGATTTCTATGAGAGCCAAATGTGGTTTTTTGGCAGCACATTGTTATTTGGAAATCTTTTTGTAATTTGGTACTTTAAGGATATTGTTTGTTGACCCGGCACAGGCTGGGCGTTTCAAACTTCAGTGTGTTTGGAGAGGATGGGATATTATGCAAATATCAAGCAGTGACTGTGGAAACAAGGCAGCAAAAACCGAATTGAGGAGTGGTGACTCACACTGATTTAGAGTTTATCTACACTAACGGTGCCAGTGTAGACAAGTCCTTAAAGTGCTGTCGCAGCAGTTCTTTAAAGTGGCTTGTGTAGTTGTGGCAAAGTGCTGGGAGAGGCTTTGAGGGGCATAGCTAGGCTTCCAGCGCTGGTGCACTGTCTACACTGGCACTTTACAGGAGTGAAACTTGCTGCGCTCGGGGGTGTTTTTTCACACTCCTGAATGAGAAAGTTGCAGCGCTGTAAAGTGCCAGTGTAGACAAGCCATAAAAAACTACCTTAGCACAGCTGCACCTGAATTCTGTCAAACTAGCGCAGTCTACGCAGGGATTTAAATCGGCTTAGCAGCGCTGCTCAGGGATGTGGATTACAGATTTAAAGTGACCTAATTTGCTAATGTAGACCAGGCTTTACTTGTCCAGTAGCAAGAAAGTTTAGTTGATAATCTGTGCCATCACCAGTAGATGGCATCAGAGAACTACAATAGCCCTAGAGGGATAGAACCTAGACAGGGTAATTGCATGAAATTGTGTAGCAAAATATAACTTGACGGCTTTCTAAATATTTAAAGGGAGATTGTGAACTTTAAATAGAGTAAATTTTGGGAGGGGAAAAAGTGGTTTCAGGCATTACAAGCTTCTCTAAGACCCTTTGCCAATTTTTATAGTCTGAAAATGTTTACTAATGGGTATTTAAAAAAAACAAATCTCTCCTTTGATGCTGTGATACACACACAGTACACAAATTGGATAAAGAATTACTCTTTTAATTGTTAAATTATAATAATATTAGATGTTTCTTATAACAATAATAGTTTAAAAAATCAGAGAGAAGCATTTCCCCCCCCCTTTAAAACTTCTTACTTGGCATTTTTTTGAACCTTAGAAGTTCAGGTATGCTCTCCTGATACTTTTGGCGTCTGCACATATGTACGTTTGACTCTTTCTTGTCTCTTAAGCAGGTGTTGCGAAAGTGGAAGACTTCAGTCTTCCAAATTACATTGATCGTCGTGACATTCCCCTGCCTCAGCTGGAATACGTAAGGAATCTCTCTGCTGAGCAGAAAGCCCTGAAAGAAAAGGAAAAGGCATCATGGAGTGCCCTCTCCATTGATGAGAAGGTTGGATGTAGGTACTCAGGGTACTGAAAAATAAAATACAGCCCTGCTGCTGAGGATGATGTAATCTGCTCTGTTGTGCATACAGTATTGATGGACATCACTTAGGAAACAGATGAACAAAGAAGGAAACCTCCAACTCTCTAGTCTTAAGCCCTCATCCTGCACATGGATCTGTGTGGGTAGAAACCCTTGGGTCAGTTTGGAGCCCCATTGAAGTCATTAGAACTCCTTCTGTATGCAGAAGCCCCCCAATCTGATTGCAGTGTCAGTCATCTGCAGTAGCAGTCTGAGTCCTAATTGTCTCAAAGGCTTGCCTTTTTTAACCCCCTGGGGCACACATTGATGCTTAAACTCATTGATAAAGGCCCCATGGTAGAGTTGTGTAAAGGTAACTCTGTGAGCAAATAGTAGTGTAGATGCAGTGTCTTTGGGTTACTTCAGAATCGCCCTGCAAGTTCTCTCTTTCACGTTAGGGTGTCCCAACTACTTCAGCCAACTGATAGCTGATCTTAAGAGCTCCGAAATAACTGCTCATTTGTGATTCCCAACTTAAGCTATAAAGCGCTTAGGCTGTGCTATAGTCAAGGACATCAAGCTGTGCATGTTGCCCTACTGCTTACTCTGGCTTTCTGAGAATCCTCTTGCTCTTGTTAGAGCTTTTGAAGCTTCTGCTTCCTCCCCTCCCCCTTCTACTTTACACCCATTTTGCAGCTACCATCTGTGTGTCTGAATCCTTCAGGTGGAGGGGTCACTGCTGAGCAGTCAAAGGCACTTCTTAACTCCCACAGACTTAAGTTGTTGGCTAAAGGAGAAGGAAGCTGGTGAAACCCAGGTTTCATACTGGGTAGTGGAGAACATTAACACCTCTCAACTCCCCTGCTTATGTAATTTAAAAAAAGCTGAATTACATTGTATGATTGTTTATTCTATGATGGGGAAATGGCTGGAAATATTTGTTTTCGCTTGTTGCTAACAGCAGCTGATATTAATTGCAAAGTATACAGCACAGAACTGAAATATTTGCATACTTTTAGTTTGTGATTAGTAAAATATTAAACCTTAACATTATTGGCTAAAGCTCAGACATACACACACAGGCATCTAGAGGTGCAGGTGAAACTGTATCTTTATACCAGTCTGTTGTGTTGAGGTATCTTGTGAGGGTTCTCAACAGCTTGGGATCTATGTACAATGTGCACTGTCATATCCTCTTTTCCAGTGGCATGAGTCTTATGTCACTTCAGCATTGTAAGATGTAATATTTTTGTCTTTCTGAAGCTTCTCTACATATGCAATAAGCACTTTAAATTATATTTTTCAAGATACCTTAAACAGACTAAACTAAAACTCTTTAGCAGAGTAGAAATAGCCTTTTAAAAAACTTCAAATGCAATTCAGCCCCCAGATTAGCCACGAGACAATTCCTATTAAAACAAAAGAACCATGCAGGGAGTCGGGAGATTTGGATTTTTTTCCTGATTCTGTCTGTCACTCTGTGACCTTGGAAGGTCACACAATCACTCTAGTGCCTTGACTTCCCCATCTACAAGTAAAGCTAAACATAGTGTCTTAACTCAGAGGTGTGATGAAGCTTAATGTTTGTAGAGTGCCATGAGATCTTTGTGTGGAAGATGATGTAGAACTGAAAAGCTGTTACAACTTCTGTGCAATTTAGAACTGCTCTACAAATTAGTATCCTCTCTCTCCCCACCTCGCAGTCTGCATGCACAAGGATTTCAGCCACTTCTTTGCCAAGCAGAGTGTTTCATAGCATTCAATAAACTGTTTGAAAAGGGGGATTAAAATAGATGTGGCACAGTTAGGTTCCACTATCTATCAACTTGTGGAGAAAATAAGTGATTAGTAGGTTTTTGGAATATTTCTTAGACTCAAACAAATGTACTGTAGTTTCTGTAAGAAGTATGTTCAGCCTCAGGAGCCATGTGCTAGTTTCAAAACTCAGGGGAGAAGTCTTTTGTGTAGCTTACAAATAATGCAGTGAAAAAGACTGATGCTTTCTCCTTTTCAGTGTATCGTATCAAATTCTGTGAGACCTTTGCTGAAATGAATAGGGGATCAAATGAGTGGAAGACTGTTATTGGTGGTGTGCTCTTCTTCTTGGGCTTCACTGCCTTTATTGTCATTTGGCAGAGATTGTATGGTAAGTGAACGACGTGTTCTTTTATCTTACAAAGTAGCTCATATCTATTTTCAGTTTTAAAAAAAGTTTTCCTACCCTAAACTGTGCTTAGAACTCCAAATCTTGCATGATTTAGGAAGTGCTGAAACCTTAAGCCATACTGGTTTCTACTTAGGTTCTTTCCTATTGGCTTTAAGCAGATAAATAGCTTAACCATCCCGGAATCTTAATCAAATGTGCTTAGGGAAACCATATTTGTGTACCAGTGATCACACCGCTTTCCCTTCCTCCTTCAAAACAGTCTCCACACTATAGAATCAAAACTCACCCCCTTCTGAGAGTCTGGCTTTATTTACAAGAAAACTAAGAACTGTATAACAGACTCCAGCCCAATCCTTCTCAACATGATTGGCTGCTCCTAGGGTTCCTCTAACCCTCAGAACTGCCCAGCTCAGATCCTTTCTCCCAAAGATAACTGCTCTCTGTGATGGAGGTTAAGAGTGGCTAACTGAACCACCTGCAACAGTGAGTTTGCAGGACTCCTCTTGCATCTCTCTGCTAGCGAGGTGAGGTACAAGAGAAGAGTGCCCCTTCTTGCAGCATCCTTGCCAATCAACAAATCTTTAACTGGACATTTAGAATTCATGCAGGAAACTAAATAGATTTTATGGGACTTATTCAGTGGATGTGCATTGTGAGCTTTGAATTGATAAAAGTGCATTTTTCATGCCATCCAATAGATGGCTTTGAACATCGTTGTGTCACAATAAAATCTGAACTGAATTTTGAATTGCAGTTTATGGTCCTGTTCCTCACACCCTTTCTGAGGAATGGGTGGCTATGCAGACCAAGAGAATGCTGGATATGAGAGTTAACCCAATCGAGGGCTTCTCGGCCAAATGGGACTACGACAAGAACGAATGGAAGAAGTAAAAATCACTCCTGGGATCACTGGACCTGCTGTCCACTTGAATTTTAAATGATTCCATTGCCTACATGTGACCTCACTGCATCTGTACTGGAACAAATTCCATTTAAATGCTAATAAATGTCTGGTTTACTTGAAAGTTTCTTGTATTGATTTTAAATGCTTCCAGTTGTGTAGGCTGTAATGGTTAGTACGGTTTGCTAAGGGGCAAAGTCTTTCTAAATATTACTGTATTGTCATGGGCTGATGGTACAGCATTACAGGTTCAGTAAAAGGGAATGATGCACCCGTGTTGCCAGTTATTTTTAATTTAGGGGGTCTCATTTTATCAGAGAATAACACCAAAATTAAAAAGGCAGTTTAAAAAGCCCCAGTACACGACCTCATCCTCACTTATTTTACTGAAATAGCAAAGTATCATGCTGCTGTGTACTAAGTGCTTTTATCTAAGCTATTGGCCCTGGAGGTCCTACTAGTAAGTAGTGATTTATCTTTCATTAGTACAGAGCATTTGGAATTCTTGTTGCAAGGGTTTAACAGAAACAGTCTTAAGAAAATATTTCTAAAGTGTTTCTGTTGCACAGCCAGAAATCAGTATGGCTACATAAAGATCTGAACTGCATTCAGTACAAGCAGATCACAGCCCACAGCAGCTTTCCTGGAAGCTATCTTTGTCCCACAGATAGAATTTCAGTAGGCAGAACACAGTAGCTTGACAGATTTCAGTGTAACTCCTGCCCCCCCCCCTCCTTTTTTAAAGGAAACTTGGCTGAGGATTTTCACTGTCAAGTTTCTGACCTCTGTTTTCATTTTGACCCATGGTCAGTTCCATATTTATACTGTCATTTTTGGAGGGCAGGAGAAGCTTATAATAAAGTGGGATAAGGAGAGGACACTAGCTCATCTGTGTGTGGGCCTGAACTATTCTAGTTTTTTAAATACAAATTAACAAAACTTAAGGGAGAAGAGAAATATCCAAGATGTGGCGATGACTATATTTCAATATACGCTTTTAATACTTAGTCAGCCTCTCATCCTAGAGGGTGACCATGTAGATGCTGACGTTCTTCCAGAGATGGAAGAAGTGATCCAACACTAAAGTTTTTAGAAATGAGTAATACCTTATCCAATAGGAATGAGCTGTTTACCTAAAATCCCTTTGTATTTACCTAAACTTGGTCTGAACCCATTCCAACTTCACACCCTTTCTCTTGCAGCAATGGAATAACGTGAAGCAATTTAGATGTGAAAATAGTGTGTCCAGCTGGGCAGGGGGAGTGCTTAGATACCACGGTGACTGGTGCTAAACAAATCCTAAGGTAGCTAACTGGTGCCCCATAACACATCACAATATTTGATCAGTACTAATGGCATTGTGGAGTGAGCCACCTCTGGGGTCACTTTCTACATCCTGTAGCTGCTGTATTTTTCCTAGGGAGACACCTAACAGTGACCTGTGCCATAAAATTTCTGTGGAAAAGTCTTCAGCCAAAATATTTAAAGGTGGTCTCAGTTTGTGCACATTAATTTTTGGGTACCGCACTTGAGTGGTGTTTTTTTTTTTTTTTTTTTTAAAGTGTTGGTTTTAACTTCCTTTGTCCGTTTCCCTGCCTGCAAACTAGGAGACAATGCTTCCCCTTAGCAGGAGGGTGTCCTGATTCTAAAGCCAGTTACGTATTTGGCATTCCTGTGCTGGGGTGAGGAGTGTCAGAGAAAAACCTAAACATCAAATAATTTCTGGTCTCTTCCTTGTGCATATCCAATGCCTGCCCTAGCAGAGGTCAAGTGGTCAATCTTTATTTCAGGAAATGAACGTTTCAACATGCATTTAATATAACAATTAGGAGGAGATTTTCAAAGGCAGGCAGATGCCCATCTCCCATTGACTTTCAAGGGAAGTTGTGTACCAAACTCACCTTTGGGCATTTTGAAATGTCTCCATCTATGTACCCTGGGCTGCCACTATTGGAATGTATATCACAGAGGTGACTGTGGTATGGTCAGTTTTGCAGTGGTAAACCTGACAGCAAAATTCTGTTGCTCCTGACTGTAAGCTTGGAAGAGAATGATGACAGTGACATTCAAAGCACCTGTCAGTATCCTGTGAACCAATGATGGTGCCTTTCATGGGTCATGTCAATTCACACGTTTTGTTTTGTTTTGTTTTGGTTTTTTTGCAGCCTAAATAGGGGCATTGTCATTTTTTCTCCTCCCATCTGTTTTGGGAATTAGAATTAGGTCTGTATCATTTTATTGTTTCCAGAGAATCCAACTGGTTTGGAAGATGATGATTTAGGGAGTAATGCAGACATTCCATCCAGTGCTGGAGTGTAGATATTTGATTGCCAGGTTTTAACTACTATGCTGAACTGCTGCAGTTTTGTTTTTCTTAGTGCTAAGGGCCTCTGATGGATGCTACAGACTCTTTCAAAGTGAAAAATAATTTTGCGCAGCCTCAGAAGAGAGTTTGTTTTGGCCTCCTCGGAGGGGTTGATTGACTCATTACCCACTTCCCCCCCCACCCCCACTACATGCTCAATTACTTGAACATCTTTCCACCCCCTTTGCAAAAAAAAAAAAAATCATTTGAATACCATGGGCCAAATTCTGACTGTATTTCTCAGTAAATCTGGAGTAGCTCCACAGGTGAGAGGGACATGCTTTGGAGCTTACACAGAGCTCTTCCGGTCTGGGGAAATACAAGGTGAACAGAGTGTTTAGCAGCAGTTAACATATTCCAAGAGCTCATTCAAGGTGAAGTGGCCCATTAACACCCCTTCAGTCAGAGGGAGGAGAGGAAGGGCCATTAGTTATAGTAACTCAGCATTAGGGGTTAATTCCCTGATTGTTGTAATCAGCCATAAAACCAGTCTCACTTCAGTCCATGATTTTTAGTGTCTAGCAGAGTTATGAATGTAAGCTCCTAGGCTCATGTTTTGAAGATGATGTGCGGGTTTCCTTTGAGGATGTGGACTGGGTCAGATAGTGATTGCTTTGTGAAAAGTGTTCACCCAGGTGTCGCCCAGTGTTCACCCAGGTGTTGTGG
This sequence comes from Chelonoidis abingdonii, assembly GCF_003597395.2. Classification (NCBI taxonomy): domain Eukaryota; kingdom Metazoa; phylum Chordata; order Testudines; family Testudinidae; genus Chelonoidis; species Chelonoidis abingdonii. The sequence goes on along the minus strand of NC_133787.1, from coordinate 36,445,027 downwards.
TGTGTTTATCTTCTAGCATTTTTCTATGCAAGTTCATTGAGAGCGTACACCACATGTTATGATAAGCATGTGTAGAAGCCATGGATCTTGAAAGGGGTGTTGATCATTGTAGCAGTGGAGATTTGTCTATCACTTACAAGAGAATAGAATCTGGCCCTAAAAAAGGAGAGAAATGAATTGGTTCTGTAGGAGTTATAGTCCAGACAGCACTTTAGCAGAATGTTGCCCACCACGTGAGCTCAGCTGTGCCATGAAGCACTGGGGACAGCAGTGAACAGATGCCTGGAGCAAATGGTGAAGGGAAAGGAGGGAGACTTAAACTGTCTGTCAGGTGAAAGGAGCAGCCGTGGGGATAATAGCCAACTGCATGCAGGTAGGTGTCCTGCCTAATGCCCTGGGAATTTGCAGCAGCCTGCACTAGGACTGACAGTGTCTCACTAAAATATTTAAATCCTCTTCCTGTGCTACATTTCTTCACCACCATAGAGCTTTTGAGCACCTTCCTTTCCAGCAGGCCTGAACTGGCAAAGGAGAGGGGAAAGGCACAATTCTGCATGGAGATGAATGAATGACTAACTCCAAAAGCCTCCTCAGAGCCGGTGTGCGTGCAAGAGTCCCCAGAGGGACAGGGAATCCGGAAGAGAAACCTGAGCCACACACATCCTGGGAACCTTCCTTCATCCAACTCCGCCCTACACTGGCTGTAGTGCTCAGTGCTCCCTCGTCCCGCTGAGAACTAGGCAGAGCTGCTGCAGCTGGTAGGTGAGCTGAATTTGCTAGGGCTCTGTAAACTCCTGACTAGTGCATACGTCCCGCTCTTGCCTCTTGGCAGCTGCACACACAGCTTTGGTTCCTTCTTTTGGAGGAGGCAGATCTCACTGTCCTGATTTGTTTGTTTACAGAGAGTCTTGGTTACTGAGAAGAAACCTGCGCTCTTTGCCTTGGGAAAGAGCTGTCATGGGGACTGGAATGAGCAAGGTACACGCACCTCAACGCTGCAGCTGTTGCATTTGAGGCAGGAACCCTGATGCTTATAAAGAACCTTTTACTCCTGTCCAGCCTGCTGCACTGGCCAGTAGGAAAGAGGGGATGCCCTAAATGTGATCTAAGTCTTTCCCGTCTATGCCCTGTAATATTCTTACAGCTTAGAGGCTTAATGTAGTTTTTCCTGGGAAAAGAAGAGAGATTTTAAAGACTATCATTTAAAAAACAAGCAAGGATCTTTAGGTTGCTTATACCTAGACAGTAAGCTCCTTGGGGTAAAGACTGTCTTTTTTTCTCTGTTTGTTCAGCACCTTGCAGAATGGAGTCCTGATCCAGGACTGGAGCTCCTAGGTGTTACCACAGTACAAATACATAATTTCCTGGAAGGGTGTGATAAAACCATTAGGAAAAAAAATTAAAGTTAGACTGGGTCTGAACCCTCATTTCTTGTTCCTGGGGTAATAAGAACTCCACACCATTAGCATCTCTAGAGCCACTACTCACCAATCCAGTTAGCCTATTAAACCCTAATTCACTATTGTGCCCGTGTGAGAGGGAGTGAGTTTGTATTTTCCCCACTTTTTAGCCAGTTATATGTATTTTTGGTATGTTGCTCTCACCTGGCTATGATTCATTGGGAGAGAAAGTAGATTTTTATGGGGTGTTTGTTACTAGTGCAGGCAGTGGAAGGATCAATTACTGTTCATGTCCCTAAATAACTGGGAGAGGCATGACTTATCTAATTTAAAATTAGATCCTGGAACTAAATTAGAGACACCGGATCAGCACAGACTTTCGCCACCCTGTGCTCGTGCTGCTGCATCGTGGTATAACACCAGTTTCAGAAGCAGGATGGCTGGCGTCCCTGCAAGAAAGGCTGGGGCGTTGTTTTATGAGAACTTCTCCAAATACAGCCTGGATCTGAAAATAGTCACTCGTTGGACAAACTGTGGCCCTGATCCTGCAATAAGAGCTCTGCAGGGGGCGCCCTTTCAGGACTGGGGCTTATGTCTTACGGCTTCAAATCGAAACCTCAGAACGGAAAACTCCCAAGCTTTGGGGAAGATCAGGGCTGAGTATTTGGGGACTTGCTACCCTCACAGATCCAGTGCTCTGCTAACAGCACTCTTATCTCCCAGAGAGGGGAGTGGGTATGTGTTATCCATAGGGCATCAACACTAAATACAGAACTCAGATTTCTAATTCAGAGCCATTTTTAAGTCCTCTACTACTCTTTTGAGAGCTCCGTAACTCCACAGAGCCCTCAGAATCAGATAATACATATTTTTACACAGTTTGGGGACCCATTCCACTGTTAAATCTTGTGGTGTTAGATCCTGCAGGTTCAAAGTGGGATTAACTATTAGGAATTATTTTTCCCCTCTTTTGTGAGATTTTTCTATCCTAAGGTGTGTTCTGGCCTCACCTGCTGAGTGGGTTTATTATACATAATTATTGGACTTTATGAGGATAATATAGCTGTACTTTGAAGTTATTGTAACAAAAACAGACAGAAGTCCTAAGTAAAAAATACATCTGAACTGTTCTTCCTGTTTTCAAAAGAAGACATTGAGCTGTAGTGGATTGAGTTGAAGGTAACAGGGCAAATTTCTGGGGAAGGGATATGTTTCCAGGGGCAGGTATTGGCTCTGCAGCAGTGACTAAGCCAGAAGATGAAAAGGAGAGAGCATGGCTTCCCTCTTTGTGTCCATAGCCAGAGGAAGGAGCAGCTGAACAAGTGGGATGACTCGTGTTGCAGCAGCCTCAGGGAGAGATCTCGGCCTCTCTACAGGACAGAAAACAAGTGCACTGAGTTGCCAGTGGAATGATTATTTACTGACACTAATTTTAGTATCCAAGCTTCTGTATGAGAGATCAGGAGTTTAGAGATAATTTGTAGAAGCATATAGAGTAGATTCAAATCATTTAAGCAGCTCTACGATATTTAAATATTTATAAGCCAGGAGGACAATATAGAGGGTTTGACTGTGGGCTTTTCTGATAAGTTAATATTTTGCATCACACAAACTGCAAACTTTTCTGATTTAGCAGAAACCAGACTGAATGATTCATTGGGAGAGAGAGTAGATTTTTATGGGGTGTTTGTTACTAGTGCAGGTAGTGGAAGGATCAATTACTGTTCATGTCCCTAAATAACTGGGAGAGGCATGACTTACAGGCAGGTCTGGACTTAGAGACCACTTCCACTAAATCTGTGGGTGTGACATTTCTATGCATAGAATGTCTTGTCATTTGGATGCAAGGAGCCCTAATGCTGTTACGAACCTGTGCCCCCTAAGAAATGTGATGACCACATTGTGTTTTGTGCCATGATCAGTTGGGAAATCAGTAGTGTGGCTACAGATCAGATTCTCCTACTCCAAAAGCAGGAGTAGCAGACTTCTGCCATCTTAACTGAAGGAGAATCTCCATTGGTTATTAGCAGTATGGGGCCAATGACACACAGTTGCACTGTTCTGATTTCATTCAGTAGATGGGAGTGGTGCACATACATGCTAGACAGTTCATTACAATAATTTGCACTAGAACTGGCAGAAAAAAACATAAAATAAATTCACAGAATAAACAATTTGAAAATTTTCAGCCTTTCATCGTACATATGATCTCAAAGGACTCTGCAAACACTAACTCCCTATTTCTATACTACAATCCTGCCTCCAGCCCCTCTTCCTCATATGTGCTCATGGCCCTTTGCCCCTGTTCCTACCATACATCAAAGCAGGGTCCAGCTTTAATGGTGCTTCAAAGGGAGGTGGGGCAACTGAAATCAAAGCAAGAGCTTACAGGGCATTCTGGGTGTTTGAGGAGAGGCTGCAGCAGGACAATGATCTGAGACAGGGAAAGGGAACCAGTATTGCCAGACCCAAATGTTCAAAAATCATGAGTCCAATCCCTCCCCCAAATCATGATGATTGACTTAACAAGGTGAGGTTTTTTGAAAAAAATGAAAATGAAAATGAACCAACTTTCATTTTATTTTATTTGCCTTTTGAGCCTTTCAGGTTCTTTGGCTTCCTGTCTTTCTCTGCAGCCATGAGGGCTAGCAACTACTGTGCAGAGAGAGATGCCCAGCTGGGCAGTAGGTAGGGTGCTCTGCACCCCAGTGTGGGGTAGGGCTGTGCAGCCATCAAATGGTGTCCCACAGGATGAGTTCCCAGCTAGGTAGCAGGCAGCGTGTTTCTCAGCAATCCCAGGAAGATGCCAAGCTGTGCATCGCTCCATGGTGTCAAGGAGATATACAGCTTTGCCATGACTACCAGACCCCTGCTTTCCAGCACTCAAGAGTTTTCATGCTGGATGGGGACTCACACCTGCTGCCTGTTTGTTTCATCCTCGGCAAGGTGCTGCCTGTAGTTATGGACTCAAAGCTGCAGCCCCAGAATCCCTCTTACTGCCTCATCTCTCTGATTGTGGGCTCAGCCAGGTCCCAGCAGAGTAAGGCTTTTCAAGTTGTCTATTTGTAGAGCGTGGTCTTGAGACAGAGATCTATTCTGGACTGTGCGATGTCCTCGCAAGGTCCTCCAGCTGGCTGCATGGAGCAATCAGTCATGATGACACTGCCGGCTTGCCTGTTCTGCCAGGAGCAACACAGTGCTTGAAGACAAAGTGCCTGGTTTCTTTTCCTCCCTCCTCTCTCTTAGTTCCTTAGAAGGGCAAAGAGTTCAGTCCTCTGATGTCATGAGAGCTAAAGCCACTGCATAGCCAAAATCATTCCCAAACAGAGTCTAGACATGGCCAGTCACTGATCATAAACCGTAGGCCCTGTTGGCCAGCCCGAATCCTCGGAGCCATCTGACCCTTGGTAACTGCTCCTTTGGCCTTTGCCTTTCTGATGATACGCTAGAGGAGCAGAGCTCAACTAAGTAACTGAGCTGTTTCTGTCCCATCTCCCATTATGTCCCATCTCCTGCCCTGAGCACGGTGCACTGTCTTACCATTCCCACCCCTGGGGTTTTCACGCTGCTCCCCAAACCTGGAGGAGCCTCCCCTGTCCTGTGCATGAGGAGGCCACGCTCTTCTACTGCAATACCTCTCTTAAAACCTGCTCCGTTTACCTTTCTGTCTGCCAAGGGCTGCTGCTCATGGGCTCTCTGCTCTTCCTGCCTCAGCCTCAGCCTCTGACTGCAGCCATCTGAACGTACATGGCTCTCTCTGTCCGTTACTATGGTCTCTGCTTGGCTAATTCAGACTGCACGCTGCTTGGGGCAGGGACTGTGGGCTGGATCCTACCCATCTGTCTATCTCTTCTGACAGATTCCTCCACTCGTCCACTATCTGAGTGCTAGCGACAGTGGGCCGCTCAGCACAGCCAAAGAGAGGTAAGGGCAAAGGCGGCTTTGTGCATGCCTGGTCCCAAGGCTGATGGGGTCTAGAGCTGCCCTAAATTCCTACCTGGCTGCAATGGCCCCCAGGAGAATCCTCTTGCAGCCTGTTGACCCAGATTGAAGAGTGCTTTGTGATGCTGGAATGGTGCGAAGCAACCTTGCCAGGGTCCCAGGAACCCGATTGTTTGTCTCAGCTCTCTAAAGTGCCATGGAAGGTTTATGATGTTATGTAAATCGTCGTAGCAATCTCCTCTCCTCTTTGGAACCAACAGGAGAGCATCAAAGACAAAACAAGTTGGCTGAAATATCCCCTTGGAAAGTATTAAAAATAGCCCAGGCATTTCCATCTCTTCCCCAGCCCCGGATGCAGCCCCAGAGCCAGCGTTTAAAACTGTTTGCAAGAGGTTGTTGCTATAGAAACACAAAACAAAGTCCCAGCGTCTCTTGGCACAGCCCTGGCTCATCATCATTTAAAGACAAGCCAAGTCTCTTGAAAGGTCACAGCAGATGCTGCTTGTGTTTTGGTTGCCATGCAACTTGACGTGCGTGTGGAGCTTGGCAGCGTGTTGGCTGATCTGGTTTGGCATTTGGGCCACGTTCCCCATTGGAGTCACTGGCTGGTTGGATGAGCTGTGGTGCCTCTTCCAACAGCGCTGGATAGTTAACATACTGTATGTTAGGAGAGTGGACAGCCCAGGACATTGGGATATAGGAAACTTCCGCTTCTTCTGCAGCTCACGGGGTTGTTGATGACCGAAGGTGTGACTGTCGATCACCTGGGGGAAATGAGCTGAGATTCTCAGACCACTTCCTGGTGCTCAGGAGTCCTCATAACTCCACCTTCTCAGCTGGCCCCCTCATTGGCAGCCTCAGTGGAGAGGCCAAGGGCTGATTGGGCTGTGGAGACTGAACTCCTGTCTCACCCTTTGAACTGGACTCACCCTGTAAAGGTGGAAACACATTGACTTGGCAACATGGGGGTGAGCTGGCCCTGCCAAAGCCCATAAGGTACCTGCTCTGGGGAAAAACAGAGACTGTCCAGCTCCAGGGCTATTGACCAGCACTAACATTTGGTTTCCTGAACCACCCCTGTTGCAAAAAAGGCAAACGTCATTCTGGGATGTATTAGCAGGAGAGTTGTAAGCAAGACACGAGAAGTAATTCTTCCACTCTACTCCATGCTGATTAGGCCTCAGCTGGAGTATTGTGTCCAGTTCTGGGCGCCACATTTCAGGAAAGATGTGGACAAACTGGAGAAAGTCCAGAGAAGAGCAACAAAAATGATTAAAGGTCTAGAAAACATGAATTATGAGGAAAGATTGAAAAAATTGGGTTTGTTTAGTCTGGAGAGAGAAGACAGAGAGAGGGAACATGATAACAGTTTAAGTACATACAAAGTTATTACAAGGAGGAGGGAGAAAAAATACTCTCCTTAACCTCTGAGGATAGAACAAGAAGGAAAGGGCTTTAATTGCAGCAAGGGTGGTTTAGGTTGGACATTAAGAAAAAGTTCCTACCTGTCAGGGTATATAAATTGCCCAGAGAGGTTGTGGAATCTCCATCACTGGAGATTTTTAAGAGCAAGTTAGACAAACACCAGTCAGAGATGGTCTAGATAATACTTAGTCCTGCCAGGAGTGCAGGGCCTGGACTAGATAACCTCTCGACGTCCCTTCCAGTCTTACAATTCTATGTGTATAAATGTAAGCCAGCAAACTAAATGTGTTAACGTCAAAGGCCTGAGTTTGACTGACCTCTACATTTCTGCATTCCCAGACTGGCATTGGGCAAGACACCCAGGGTCTTGGAAATGTTCACAACCTAATGCAGTTTGTTTGCTTATTAATTAAGATAGTTTTTAATTATACACGTAGCTTATAATTTCTCCAAAGGGTTTGCAACCCCAGGTCCTGATCCTACAAGCACTTATGCATGTGCTTAACATGAAGACTGTGATCATTCCCATTGAATTCATGCCATGGGACAAATCTCAGGCTTCAAGCTAAGCACGTGCGTGTTTGCTGGATCAGGGCTTGAGAGAGAAGGACGCGTGTGCTGGGAAAGGAGAGAATGAAACAAACAAGAAAAAGTCAGTTATTCCCTCCCCTCTCCTCCCTTTGTCAGGGGGTTCACTACTCACGGCTGGGGTGCCTCCTTGTGGCTGTGTCTGGGGAATAGCTCCGCCTCTGACGCTCCCTTCCATGTCTCATTCGTGCTGAGTCCCGCTCACGCTCCAGAAGTTGCAGTGCTTCCCCTTTGAGACTCAGGATGCTTCCTCTTCGGGACTGGGTCAGGTCATTCTAGCATTCCCTTTCCTGGGTATCAAAGTCTGGCTGTCTGGGTATCGTTCCTGGCAGTCCTCCAGTTCAAGGTTAGGCCACTTCATTTGTGGCTGGAGGGGAATCTGGGCCTGCTCACTACTCAGGGTTCCAGCCTAGGGACCTTACAATCAGCAGCCAGGGTCTGCTCTGTCCCAAACCTTGCCGCTGTTTTCCTGGCCTGCTTCCTACTCTGTCTCTATCAGGCTTCCTTATCCACAACCCTTCTGAATAGGTGCACCCTTGCCTTAGGGCCCATGTACTCTCCCCCTGGGTTTCTCCCTCATTCCTCTCTAAGCCGGGAGAGTGACTGAAGGTTTCCATGCTGCAGTCTTCTTCTGCCCTCATTCTTGGCCTTATATCAGCCCCCCTGCTCCTGCTCAGCCTGGGGCTCCATTCTCAGTCCTCTCCCTCAGATGTGGTTTATCAGGTAACTTAACCCCCTCTGAGACACAACAACCCTTTTCAGGCTAGTGTGGGGTGAACACCCTGTCACACCTCAGCCACTGCCAGAACCTCAGCATCTGTCAGACTGTTAAACCGTTTAGGATCAGGAGTGTATTTGTCTTTGCGTCCTGTACAGCACCGAGCACATTACTGACTAAGCAAATCACAGTAACAACACGGCACCCTTTGTGTTACTCATTAACTAACTGCACCACAACCTGCCCTCAGTCCAAACGGGAGACGCGCTGCTCCTTGTACTTTGGTGCCCTGTCTCAGTCACAGGCCAGAACCTGATGCTTTCAAAGAAGGCACCCCTAGCCCTTAGGTACCAGGCTCATTGTGCAGTGCTGTAACTGGGGATCACTGCAGACCACCACATGTCTCCCCCAAGTGTGAGGTTTCATTGCACAGCTGGGAAGGACAGTAGGGGTCAGAAATGGTCCAGCCCACTTTTAAAGTCCAGCCACAGGATTGGTGCCAGGCTGAGTGACATCATAATCACAAGGTTTAATGTCATCATTGCTTTTATTGCATAATCCTGTAATTCACCTGCTCCAGCAGCAGGATTCTTACACTGAGGCCACTCTGAAATCTCTCCTTTCTTTGTCTCTTCTCAGGTTGTTGAGGGCCTGTACCTGGGAAACATCCAGGGTAAGTGTCTTTTGCTTATTCCATCTCCCAAGTACCAAGGGAGATTGTTGACCAAGCACTATCTGTGCACTTGGCGTTGTACAGGAAGATACTGTTTCTGCCCCACCGAGCAAAGAATCCAAGGGCCTGATCCTATTCGGTACTGAGTGGCTTGTGCAAGGGGCCGAGCATCCTCAACTCCGAGTGATTTCGTTGTGAGTTGAAGGCTCTGAGCACCCACCCAAGACTGGACCCTTATGAACCAGAGACTGTATAAATGGGCCACGTGTATGAAAAAGGGGTGCTCCCTCCTTCCCAAGGAGGCTTTCTTCTCAAAAGCTGTAGAGAGGACCCCCGCCCGTACACATATAGTCAAACACGCCTGATAGTCAGCGAGAGCCCTGCAGACAGGTTCCTTGGCAGGGTCCCAGGAGCTGATCCCCATCGCTGTGCCACAGAAAATCTGCCCTCTGCAGGACTCACATCCTCACCCATGGTGAGAAAATGCAAAGTCCCTCATCCCAGTCCTGCGTGGCCTTTTGCAGAAGGAGCTACAAGCAGTTCTGGTGCTGAGAAGAGAGAGCTGTTCACTGTGCTGAGGCCTTTGGCACGTGGCTGGCCCTGGGGAAGTTCAACAGGCACGTTGGCACCCACACCATTGTATTTACTGTGAAATTCCCACTGGGCCAACACCTAGACCTTCTTAGCAATGCTTTCTGATTCACTGGGAGCTTTGGCCTTTGTGGGCTGGGAGCCAGCCCCAGGCACCTTCCATGAAAGCTGCTGCCCTTTTAAAGTTGTTCCCTGGGTGGTGATTAGATGATGCTAGGAGGACCCTCTGGTTGTTGCCCATCTGAACAGCCAAGCTGCTTGTTGGAAGTAGGACTTGGAAGTGTTCTATGTATCTCTTGTACTGCTGATGGCACTGTGATTCCTTTTTGGATGGGCCAGGAGTTTTTCCACATAGCGTTTGGAGGATGAGGAGTAAAGAGAAGAGGCAGGAGGAGTGAAAAAAGGAGAAAAGTAAAGAAAAGAACATGAACTGCAGAGCAGGGATAAGGTTGCCAGTTTTGGTTGGACGTGTTCCTGGAGGTTTCATCATATGACATCATCTTTCATTAAAAATTATTCTTTAATACCTGGATACTCCAGGACAATCCTGGAGGCTTGGCAACCCTGGAACTGAGGATCTTTGGACAATACTAATTCTGCCTTCAATCTGTGTGTTTAGCGTGGAGATTGCAGCCAAGTGGAATTTACCAGGTTGGTTCCCTGGGCTGATAAGAGCTAGCACGGTGTAGTATGTGCCTGGGCCGGGGTTGCAGACCTGACCTAAGTAAACCCAGCCCCCAGGTTACCAGCTCCTTGTGTCAGCACTGCTGAGACTGGCGGGATTCTAGCAGAGAGGCAGGCTGCTTGATGTTCTCATTTACATATCATTACCCAGCATGCCCTTCCAGCTTGCAGCTGTTCTCTGGGAAGAGGCTGAGAGGCAACAGGGTGCTTTGCCTGATGACAGATCTGAACTGATTTTAATGTGTTCCTCAGAAGGGCTGGGGCGAATGGGGATAATTAATTATTAGACGAACCTTTCAGAACTGCCACGCCAGCGCTGCTATGAAACATTGCCAGAATACTGTCTGTGGGCCCTCTCTGGGCACCTCACAACCATTAATGTGTTTATCCTGTTAGGGAGGGCAGCACAGGCACTGGCACTTGGGGTGCTGAGGGTGCTGCAGCATCCCCTGGCTTGAAGTGGTTTCCACGATATACGAGGTTTATAGTTTGTTTCAATGGCTCTCCGCATCCCAACGATACAAATTGTTCCAGCACCACAGGAGGGCAATGCTATTAACCCCATTGTACAGCTGGAGAACTGAGGCACAGAGAGATCATGTGACTTGCCCATGGTCACACAGGAAGTCAGTGGCAAAGCGGGGGGTTGAAGCGGGGTCTCCGAAATGGCCCACTAGTGCTCTAACCACTGGACCCTCCGTCCTCATTGTGTGCTTCCTTTTGTCCATCTGATGTGTGGATCTTAGGTTTCTCCACCTCACTATCATCAGACTGAGAGCAGAGCAGGGAATTTAAGCATTGTGTGCGCATAGCAGGTTGGCTCAGTTTACAAGTACAACAAAATATTTTTGGGTGCATTTTTAAAGGCTGGTCCTGTGAACTGTTCTGAAAGGCAACTCACTACCCATCCTTCCTTTATATGTCCCCGCCGGACCCAGTTCTGCTGTGGTGCTTCTGTGAAATCAGCTGGGTCAAGGGGGATGGAAGGGCAGATGCCACTTCATACATTTATAATTAACAGGTAAAGAATCCCAAATGTGTGTCTCTCCCTACCCCTTGTATGGTATCTATTTGAGTATATGCCTACCCCTCCAACCTCACATGCTCCTTAACTTCTTCGACTGTAAACTCCTTATGGTGGAGACTGTGGCTTCGTATATGTTTGGACAGCTCCTAGCACAATGAGCCCAACCAGGGCTTCTGGGGGCTACCATAATGTAAATATTTAAAGAATAGTAATACCCAGCTGTTATAATCTGCCTATTGCATTTATAGGGGACCTTAAAGAGATGTCACTTCTATGCTCAAACACACCTATAAGGAACCAGCAGTATATAGGCACTGCAATGTATAGGCACCGATGTCTTTCTATTTACACTAGCATAATGTGGAGCCTGCTCTGTATCCCAGGATTTAGCCACTCAGGCCGGGTGTTTTGTATTTATTTTGTAAGGGTTGTTTTCCAGACAGCCCTGCACTTTAAGCATGAAGTCTGGGTGTCACTGTGGGCTTGCCTTTTACACCACAGCAGACAGCCTGCATTTCCTCGACAGGGTGACATTTTTTCCGGCGAACGTGAAGGGCTGAGTTTGGTTCTTCAGTGATTCACACACCCCTGGATTTCTCTCCTCTAGAGAGTTAGCGATCACCATGCCAGGGATGGCGTAGCTGCCGCTGCAGATCTGCTGTACTCTGCAGGAGCAGGTAGAGAGGAAACATGGGCCAGTGGTTTGAGTAACCTGGGTTTAATTCCTTGCTCTGGCAATGCCTCCCTGTGTGACCACAGCCTCTCAGTTCCCTATCTGTACAATGGGGATAACAGCACTGCCCTGTCTCCCGGGGGCGTTGTGAGGGTAAGTACCTGAATGGTTATGGGGTGCTTAGATACAGCAGTGATGGGTGCCAGAGAAGTACCACAGAGAGAGGGTTCTAGGTGACTGGTGTGTTTTCAATCTACTACACCTGCCCAATGGGAAAAGCCCCTTGTAACACAAGGATCTGATTACCTGGACTGAGGAATCCTTGCCTCCTGGTTGTATAAGAGGCGCGCTCTCTCTAAAGGTCAGGGAAGGGCTGGATGGAAGCTCCTTTCTTTCTGGTTAAATGATTTCTCTTCCCCCAGTGCTGGTTTCTAAAGGTGTCCGACGTTTGGCTTTAAATGAAGCAGTGGGGCGACAGAGCAAAGAAAGACATGAGGAGAGAAGGGCTGTAAGTTTGCATGTCAGTAGAACCTCTCCATGGAGAGGCTGCAGAAACCAGAAAGGCCACAGCCAGTACGTCTACAGTGCAGTCAGGAGGCGTGATTGCAGCACGGGGAGACATGCCTGAGCTAGATCAAAATTCACTCAAGTAACAATAGTATTGAAGCCTGGCAGCACAGGTGGGTAATTCTGCCCATCCAGGACCTAGGGGATATACTTGAGTGACCATTAGCTCAATGCTAGTGTGGGTATGTCTGCAATGTCGACTTACCCACTGTGTGTAATGTATAGGTGGGGGAAGCTGCAAAATGTATATTTTTAAAGAGAGAGAAAAGAAGCATTGCAAAGCTGTGAGCCATCTTAATAAAGAGAGTAGTCTGTGGTTCTGCGGGATGCAATCTGAATTGTGCCTATGTATGGCAGGGTCCCCATGCTGCTAATGGAAACTCTCCTGTGGCAGGGACCCAGACTTTCAGAGCAGGAGGAAACATGCTGTCTCTGGAGTAGCAGTGAGGTTCTGAAGGACACTGGTGCACAGCAAAGAGACAGATGCAAAATCCTGGGTGGGTGTGGGTTTGTTCTATTCCTCAGCACTTTTAATTCTCAAAGCACTTTGACATTAACTTGTTAATCCTCACTCCTCCTCGGAGAGGTAGGTGGAGAACTAAGTATGAGTATCCCATTTAACAACAGGGGAAACTGACGCACAGAGCAGTTGAGTGGCTTGCCCGAGGTCACAGAAGGCGTTGGTGTAAGCACTTTGGCGGCGGGTCCCGCTTTGGCGGTAATTTGGGGGCGGGGGGTCCTTCCAACCGGGGCGGAAGGATCCCCCGCTGCTGAAGACCCAGAGCGGAAGAAGCCCCGGGGGCCCAGGCCCCGTGAGAGTTTTTCGGGGCCCCCAGAGCAAGTGAAGGACCCCACTCCAGGGCCCCCGAAAAACTCTCATGGGGGCCCCTTCGGGGCCAGGGCCTGGGGCAAATTGCCCCACTTGCCCCCCCCCCCCTTGCCGGCCCTGGGGGTGTGATGTTAAACCTGAGTGCCCTGGCATCTTCCAGAGTGAAAGGACATCAAAGCAGTATGGAGACGATGTATCTGCATCCACAGTCTCTAAAGGGCTGGGAAAGGGTGACTATAGGATTCAGAACATCTCAAATGCTGCTTCTGCTTAAATATGAGACTGCACAAAGCCTATGACCTTTCCCATACTCAAAAGATTGTGGGATTGGTTGAACGATCCTATCCCTGAATGGTCCCTCAAATACCTAGGAACACAAGATGGTGCTAGTAAACAGGTATGTTTCTCAGGGGGCTGATGACATTTTTCCATCAAAACTTTTTTTTGGACAGAAAATTGGATTTTCAATTAAAGAAAAATTTTCCCGCAAAATGTCTTCTCTCCTCAGAAGTGTTTCAGTTTTTTTTTATTTGTCAGAAAATCAAAAGCCCCAAAACTGTTTTTTGCCTGAAAACTGATTAATAGGTTTTGGCCATTTTTGTCCAAATATATATATATTTGGCAAAGTCAAAATTTTCCACTAAAAATTTCCATAAAAACCAAACAAAACAAAATAACATTTTTGCTGAAAGAACAGGAGTGCTTGTGGCACCTTAGGGACTAACAAATTTATTTGAGCAAAAGCTTTCGGTGGGCTACAGCTCACTTCTTCTAGCTCACGAAAGCTTATGCTCAAATAAATTTATCAGTCTCTAAGGTGCCACAAGTACCCCTGTTCTTTTTGCGGATACAGAATAACACGGCTGCTACTCTGAAATGTGTCATTTTTGTTGAAATTTTCCATGGAGCTGGGAGTGGGAAGGGGCAGGGAAAGAGGAGGAAACTCAAGGTTCTGACCAATTTTAATTTCTAATAAGATCAGAGCTATTAGCAGTGGGAAAGACCTATTGGATCGTTAATTTCCTGTCCCTCCCAGTGCGGAATGTAGTCAGTGTAATAGAAAAGATTAGCATCTATTAAACTGACACTCACTTGATCTTAGCCCAGAGACCACTGTGTGTTTTAGCTGCAGCAAACGAATATTACTACTTAATGCTTTATGGGCCAGCTTTTAAGGAGAGGGTTGGGTGTTTATGAGACTTTTTCTGCCTACAGATTCTGAGGACAGAGAAAATTTGACAAAGAACAGGGTCACCCACATCCTGTCTGTGCATAACAACGCCAGACCTGTGCTGGAGGTGAGTGGGGGGTGCATTCGCTGCCGCAGCCTGGGGAGATGGGAAGGAAGGAAATGTGAGAGGCGAGCATTGCTGCTATCAAGTGGGGATAATAATGCTTCCCATAGCCGGGACTGTGCAGCTCAGTTTGCTGATGTCTCTGAAGTGCTTTGAGATCTCTGGATGAAGCTCTGCTGGTATAATCCCAGTGAGGAGGATTGCTGTGCAAAACAGAGGTGCCTGGCATAGACAGGGCCACCAGAGGGCACCCCAGCTCTGTGCAGTGTTACAAGGCTTCTCCCCGGTCAGAGAAGGAGCCGTGCCTGCGGGAGGGCATGTTGCAGCCATTCGTGGGTGACGCGAGTGTTCTTCCTTTGGGATCAGGGCCTGTGTGCAAATAGCTTGGTACACACACAAGCTTGAATCCAGGCCTTTGTCAATTGCAGGCTTGTACTTCTGCCAAGTGCTCCACACAGGGCAGATCGGCATGGCCCAGGGCCACTTGGGGCATTTCTCTGCGGGCAGCTGTGTTGGGCTCAGGAACCGGGTTCGTGATGGGGAAGGTGATGGGTGGGGCAGGTAGTGGGTGCCTGACCACCATCTGGTAGAGTTAATCCCAGACACACTCCCCAAGCGCTGGTGATGGGAGTGAGGGGAGTTTTGGACACCAGCCCTTTGAGGTCAAATCTCAGAGATCTGTGGGTATACACGGACAGCTCACCCTCCTTTCCAGGGCTGGGATTCCTGGTGGGAGTAAGGTGAGGATAGAATTGCATGGTGGAAAATAGCAGGTTACAGTGAAAAAGTAATCCGGAGGAAACCCAGATCCCACTTAGCCAGCCCCATATCTTCAGGCCCTTCTGCAGCACCGGCTATTGTGTAAGTACACTATTGCTCTCTAGTGGATAGGAACACAAATGTGTGTGAACTTCATACCCAGGCCTGCTGCTTCTGGGGGGACTATGGTTCTGCTGGATGGGGATACGTTTAGTTGACAAGATAAATCCTTACATCTCTTGTGTCTCTCAGTTTCTGCAGCTTCCTGGCCCTCTGTGCTTGTGCTCCCCACGCCCCTATCTGCTAGTCACTGCCTTCCAGCGACTGTTGTAGTGATTATTTCCCTCGTGCGAGATGAGGGCCCCATTGTGCTTGGGGCTGTACACACACTTAACCAGAGACAGTGACTGCTCAGAAGAGCTTGTAGGGCAAAACAGACAGAGGGTTGGAGGGGCAACTGAGGCACAGAGATGGAAGGTGACTTGCCAAAGGTCATCCAGCAGGTAAGTGTCAGAGCTAAGAAGAAACTCCAGGTTTCTGGAGACCCAGTCCTTTGTGCTACCCACTGGACCATGCTTTCTCCCTGCTGGGCCACTATGCTGTTAGTCTTCCACCTCCTCTTGGGCAGAGAGTAGGCTCAGTCCGTATCGCAGTGCAGGCAGGACCTTCTGCTAACCCCATGGGCTGGCATGGTAACCTGAGAAGCTCAGCGGCTATTCTGAACAGCAGCATTGCTATTCAAATAACATCTCCTGTTCCTGGGGAAACTTGGTGAGGGCGAAAGGTCAAAGGGGATTTTCCTATAGGCCGTTTAATGGTAGCAATAGCAGCTCTGATGGCAGAGGTCTGGTGTCTTTGGAGTGGAAGGTTCTCGGGTTGATCCCTGCTGATGGCTGTGAAGCCCTGTGTGGCCACGTGCGGTCGTGGAGGATCCTGGGATTGTCCCGGCAGCACTGAGCCTGCACTACTGGACCTTCCTCCTGCCCAGGAGGATTACAAAAAGAAACAACAGCAGGAACATTTTCCTTGTGAAGGGCTATTGAGTAATTTGTGGGATAAAATCAAAGATGTAGAAACGGCTGCAGGAACAGGGGGAGCAGCAGCTGCCTGGGAGCCGTCTCTGCTAGAGCACGGCCATGCCAGACGGGTGGCGAACCACAGCGAGAGCTTACAACACGTTTGAGCACGTGGGGCCAGAGGAAAAGGGGAACCGGAAAAGCATGGTGGGTTGAGCAATGTGTCAATCACAGAGCCAGGCAGGGAACCGCAAACCCCAGTGCTGTTCCCAGGCAGGCAGCAGTGCTGTCATCTTCCCTCCTTGGGCTGGGGGACCTGTCTCCAGCATGGCAGAGGAAACAGCTAGCAGAGTAGCAGTTAATTCCAGGGTGTGTGTGGGAAGAGGGGATCTGCTGGCAAGAAGCACCGAGAGCTAGATGGTCTCCTGGGCTGGAGACTGTTTACAGTGCGGCTTCCCTGGCTGCTGAGAAGCTGCATGTCCCAGCCAATACGTTTTTGGTGGAGTTGACTGCTTAATTTTGTTGCTGGACTGGGTGTTCTGGAGTGAGGCCAACAGGTACAGGCAAGCTGCAGCTACATGGCCTTGTCAATGCGTCTCAACCACGAGCCGCAGCACCATGTGTTATTCCAAGGCTGCTCGCAGCCTGGCACTGCCAGTGCACCTCACCCCTGAGCAATGCTCTCCCTCTTCACTTCCCTCCTGCATCCCCTGCTATTCTGACAGTCCACTGCTGTCACAGCTCTGCCAATGCACCTCACTCCTGACTTGCAGTGCCCTGGTCTGTCCAGGCCTGGGCTTTCCCCCCACAACCCGCTGTGCCAATGCACCTCAGTTTCCTTCAGCTCTTTGGCAGCAGCTGCCAGTCCGTGGCAGAGCAGACAGTGGTTTGGTGATGTGTACGGATGAGGAAACCACCAAACCCCTTTTCCCCAAACTAATTTGGAGTCTCTCAATTGTGCTGGAGGTGAATTCTCACGCTATGCAAAGGGCTTATGGAAGGGCAGAGCTCCAGAGTGATGCACCACAGTGCATTACACCCAAGCCTCTCTTTCCAGCTCCTCCGGAAGTTCTTCCAAAATGAGATTTTAGAGAGAGAGAGAGAGAGAAAGAGACTATGTGTGTGTGTGTGTGTGTGTGCGTGCGCAGGCAGATGCATGCAGGAACACTGAGAAGCTCTGAAAGGAAACACCAAGCACTGGGGATCAACACTTCTGATGGCAACCAAACACCAAGGTGATGGGCACAGCATCAATATCTAGAGAGGAGAGACAGACCAGTATAACTCTGCTCCAAGGGGGACAATAGAGGAGAGCGCAAGGAGATCCCTGAGTAGCCTCCTCGGCCTCGTACAGTCTGAGAGATGGATCTGTAATATGGCTTTTCCCATGAGAAGGCCAAGCGGAAAAGGAGCAGAGTTCTTGGCAAATGCGCAGGCAGAGCGAGAGAGAGAGATTCCCCGGAGATGGACTGTCTGATTGTTCTTTGGCCTAAATCTACCAATGGATCCCAGCCCAAGACACGGCCTTCATAATCCCCACCCGTAGCAGTATTGATCGGTACAGCATGGGCCAGGGCACTGCAGGCTTCCCTTCACCTGCAGGGCCATCTCTAAGGGTACAAAGGTGGGTAATTCAGCCTGTATCTCATTTGAACCTTGGCCTCTTAGTGTAGAAAGCCAGCAGGGTGCTGCCTGTGAAGATAACCTTTGAGATCTGGACAGCTGCCCCTCTAGAGACTGGACTGAGTACCACCAAACTGCTTTCCCAGAGTGACTGTGCTATCAGCTGCCTGTCTCTGCTGATGACCTGGTAGTGGAAAGCTCCATCTCCCATTCAAAGGCCCTGCGCCTCCTTCAGACAGACCATTTGTTAGGCCCAATCCATCCAAGATCACAGCAGCGAGGAGCTCTCCGTCTGGAGCTGGGTCTCAATGAATGTTTGTGCTGCTGGAGACAGGAGGACACCCCGCTCTTGGCATTGGTTGTGCTCACCCTACGAAAGTGGCCTTGTTGAGGACCATGTTTGCGGGAGACTGTGCAGCAGCTGCCCCATTGTGCCTTGCTCTAGCCCTCGCCTTTTCACATCTCCATGTTTACTGATTTCTCAAATCACTGGCTATGTCTTGTCCAGCCATCACAGAGGGTGAGGGTCTACCACAGGGCCTGAGCAGCACAGGTGAGATGAACTCATGTGGAGGAGATGCGCATCCTTGCAGAAGACCTCTGAGGTTAGGGTGAGTGAGGAACTGCTTTCCTTTTAGACTGAGAGTGTGCTACCCATAATGCCATGAGAACACGTCTCAGGGTGTGTGTGTGTGAAGAGACTCTCCGAGATTCCACATGTACCGGCTGACTTGACCCACTTTCCCAGCGGTGAAGTGGTCCCAGTCTCCTCCAGTGTCTCCGACCAGGCAACGAGCAGCTAGAACTGGCCCTGCTCGAACTGACAGTGGGAATGTGAATCCAGGGCCTTCAGCACTAAAAGCCTCTACTCTTGGACATACGGAGTGTGGACCCAGAGTTTTAATATGTAGGTGTTGCTTAAAACCCTTTTGAAAATGAGATTTTGGCTCCTAAACCAGAGGTTGGGACGCTGAGTGCAGCAGTGGCTGGACCTTTAAAATCTGGGCCTAAGTCTGATGTGGACCATCCCTTCCGGAGGACTAAGACCCACTCTTTCCTAAACAGCATGACACCAATGGAGGGGAGCTCTCCTGGCAGTGCTGTTGGTGCTGCCTGACGTGGCCGGGACAGCCCAGGTGCTCCAGGTGATGGGGATAGTCTTAGCCAGCGAGTTTAAAGCTCCATGCTACAGTGACACACTGAAGTGCTCTCCAGGCAGTGGGGGGAGAGGGAGTAAGGGCCAGGTGCTTGTCCCAGTTATGGCACAGGTTCAGATACTGCACACTCCTTTGGCCAGCCTGCATACTAGAGATAGGGCTGAGAAAGCCATGCAGGCTGCAGAGGGGCAGGGCGAGGAGGGTGGTGAGTTGCAGGGGAAACCTCTCCTTAACTGACCAGGCAGAGCAGCTCCTGGCAGTCGGCCACTCAGTCCTGGCCCGTCCTTAAGACTGGACCTTGTTTCCTATCATGCCCTCAGCAGCATGCAGTGCAGGGGCTCAGTGCTGCTCTTGCCAATGGGAGATGTGGGTCTCAAATCCCCACAGCCCATCTGAATCATCGCTCCCGAGAGTCAAACACCCTTGGGGAGCATCAGCAACAGCATCGTCTAGGAGGCGGGTCACTGTTCATTCCCCATCCGTCATTTCCAGGTGAGGTTTGCTGGCCGTGCAAACCCACGGCCTGGCTGCAGCCAGTGCACCCCCTTCTTGCCAGAGGGCTCTGGCCTGCAGAACTCCCTGTCGCTGGAGCTCAGGAGAGGCCTGAGCCCGACACTTTATAGGTGAGCGCCTTGCACAGGTGTCTCCTACATAACAGAACATCAGAATGGCCTGGCTAAGCTGAAGATGGTCCCCAGGTAAGCCCAGGCTGGGGCGGAGAGGTTAGGCCCTGCTGAGAGACTCAAGGTGCCTCCTCTATGGGAGTGGGAGGGCTAGAAGAATAGATGAGCTTAGGGGTAACAAGCGCCGCCAGATCATTGGCTTCCAGGGACTTTGTGTGACAGGGCAGTGGGAATTCTGGCTTCTAGTGTGCACTCGCACGGCAGGCCCTGTGGCCTGGTTTATACGCGGTCTCGTCGGAAATCCCACAGGCCTGGGTTCAGTGTGGGCGCAGTGCCAGGAGGGGATTCCCATCCTTGCAGACCTTGGACTCCAGAGTCACAGGGACAGAGGCCTGAGCTACTTCATCACCACAGTCAGGAGGGGGCAGACACAGGTGGCTCGAGGCTCGAGTTTCCTTCACAAGCCGAACAACAGACTCGGGTCCCCAAATCCCATCCGACCTGAGTTACGTGGGGGGCCAGACTCAGCCCTGCTAGGAAGGGAGGAGAGTCTCAGGAGAAGGCGGAGAATGATCTACAGCCCTAGGAGTGAGCGCTGGTTCTCTGCAGCGTATTGTGAGGTATGCACAGGGTGGACAGAGACCGGGGTAGTGTTACCATGAGAGCCACGTGTGCAGGGTGGGGTTGTGTCTCTGCTGGGCTCGTCCCGTGTAACAGAAGTTGATGACAGCGGCTGTGTGGGAAGGTTCTGTGGCCCGTGTTCTCATGGGCGGTGGGTATAATAGGCTAAGCCTCCCCAAACCCAGGCCGTGGCCCCGCCCACGCTCTGCAATGAGGCCACGCCCTCACTCCGCATCTCCCCCTGAAGCTAGCGCAAGCTCAGCTCCAGCTGGTGGCCTGGGGCTCAGGGCAGCTCGAGCGGGCGGGCTGGTGTTTGGGCCGGCCGGCATTGCTGGGGTGGGCATGCTCAGGGCGGCTTGGCCAGGGGTCCTCCGGCTGTGGTGGGGGGCTCAGACGGGGCGGAAGGGACAGGGTGGGGTAGGGCCTCAGGTGGAAGGGGCAGAGCTGGGAACTAGCCTCCCCTAAGTGGGGGTTCATATGCTGCCCAGGCGTGTTGTGCAGATCTGACCAGATGGTCTGTGAATCGATGGTCCCTGTTTCAGACGTTCGGTCCCAGGGCCTTGTGTGTTTGTAGCACAGTGAGGTCCTGCTTCACTCCTAGCCCTACTTGCTTGCAGGTCGTTTTTATTGAAAAGTCCAGTGCCGCTGATCACAGAAGCACAGCAAAGGGATTGAAGGAGAACTGCACCAAGCTGGTGTTTACCTGCTCAAACGCTGTCTGGCAGGATTCTCATCCACTTTGCTGTGGAGCGGGAGCTTTAAAAACATCCCACATTCTAATTTTAGTGCTGTGCTGGGAGGATCTGGGAAGCATTGTTTGAAAGAAAAGAAGTAAATTTAACACCCCCCACCCTCCTCCCACAGTGCAGCAGGCTGAGTGATTTCACATGTACGTGTTTACACACCATCTTCCTAATCCAGGTGAGGCCCCCATCTCCATGACAACTAGCTCCATGGCAGGCGAACTAGTTACAACACATCCTCCCCCAGCTTCAATACAGCATGCTTCCACGTTGAGGAATAGATGGGAACTATCTGTGTTCTAACCACGTTCATGAACTGGGCCAAATTCTTGGCTTTAGCATGGTCTCAGCATGTGGTTAAAGTCTCGTTTGCAGCACATGTTGCAACTGGGTCAGGGGAAACTGTGTTGTAACAAGGGCCCCTAAATATGAGCTTGTGAGATTCTCATATGCTTGCAGTAGCTTCACCATGGGAATCACAAGAGCTCCGGAGCTCATGCCTTGGCTGTGCCATGTGAATTTCACTTTATTTTGGGTACTATCCATAGAATGGTGACCACTTTAAGAAAAAAAAAAAGCCCGTCCTCACTGGGATCAGGACGGGGCTAGCTAGACAGATTATATGTTAAGCAGGTACAGTGGATGAAATCCTGGGGACATGATGATGTTAATAGTAAAACTCCCATTAGATTCCATGGGCCCAGGATTCCACCATGTGTTTTAAATATGGCTGCTGGGTTTTAGTGTGATTACATTGTGAGCCCCTTGGTGCAAGGGCTGTCCTTAAGTGCTTAGAAAGTGCCTGGCACATAGCAGATACTACCCTTAATAACTCCTTTCACCCATCTGGATAGGGGCTAGGGTTTTCTGAAAAGCATGTTATAAATCATCCAGAATCTACAAACTTGATTAAGCCAGGAAATTCAATGATATTTTCCCATTCTCCTTTGGGGAACTTTTACCCATTTTCTATCCTGGATTTTGTGTGGCCAGCCTTTTGCTGAGGCCTTTGACTTCAACAGGGCCAGGATTTCATCCCAAGCTGGTTATCATGCAGTCTGGAGTGGCTCACGACTGTGAGTGCCAGCCTCAGGGCAGACTGTCAAAAGCAGACACCGCAAACTGGTGCTGTTCTCTATAATTAGATTTCATCAGCCTGATAACAAATGTGACCTCCTGGATCCCTGTAACAGTCTTACCATGGAGTGACAGACAGCCCCCTTGAGCACGCCGGTCTATCTTGCCACCCAGGCAAGTTGCACTTGGTGATAAATGGTCACTTACACCAAAAAAATAACAAAATATTCAGGTTGCTCCCAGTCCCAAGAGACCAGTCACTTACCCCAGATCAATTTGTACCTTCGACCTCCCACCAGAGACTACACTGGTAGTCAATCCTATAGCAAACTAATTAAGAGTTTAGTAACTAGGAAAAACATATGGGAGCGTTATTTACAGGTTAAAGGAGGCAAGAGATAAGTGCAAATGAGTTGCAGTATATGGTTCCAAAAGTGACAGAGATGTAGTAATCCGTCAGCATTGAGTGTCTTTTCAGGGCTAACCCAGGTTGATCCTGGGGATCTCTGCTTTTTGTTTCTTAGCTCCAGCCCTTGTAAGAGTCCAAACAGCAAAGAGATGAAAAATCTTCATGTCAGCTATCTTTATTTCCCTCTTCCAGCATTCAAATAAATCCATGGGACGAGGCCTTCTGCACCTAGTTCCCCATGGATGCATGGGGCAGTCAGCAAAGCTTTTGTTCTAGGATGGCCCACCTAATTTTGATAATCCTTCTGGATGGGCGGGGGGAGCCACTGTTCTCGTCTGAGTTCACAAGTTCAGAGCAGGCATTTTTCCAATTATAAAACAAACATTTTACCTGGTAGCCTGGAATCCAGCCATTCCAAGTGAGATTAACGGAGGAAGCAATTTACAAGCATTTTATAGAGACTAAACACATCCTTACAAGTCTAACATCTATCTTGAACAATATTAACATATAGGTGAACTGGTCTGGTTTCCAGCTATAAATTTGTCAGTGCTCAGCTGACGCCTACAGACTTGGCAAGAGCTGGCACCTGGTTTAACAACGTCACATGGGTGAAGCTGAAAGAACAGTGTGGGGTGGGGAGTTTAAAATAATCATAGGGATTGGAGATTTCTGGTTACAAGCTTGTTGAAGGCATTTTAATGTTGTCTACTCTTTTCTGTTTCAGGATATGACCTACCTCTGTATATCCGTGTCAGATTCGTCCAGTCAAAACCTGTAAGTTCTTTCCAAGCCTTTAACCTACACGGGCAGCAAATTGTCAGTTTTCAGTGAATGAAAGTTCAAATTCTAATGATCATCCCTTCATTGCTGGGACAATCTTTTGATCATTGCTGAGCTTAAAGACAGCCCGCATATTAATAACATTTCTAGATTTGATCTATATGTACATGTGTGCAGAGCTAGTCAAAAAATGGCAAACTCATTTCCCTCAAGATTTCCAAGTTGATTTTGTGTCAAAGGATTTGAAATGGATCCATTTTTCATTCGCTTGTATTTTTTAATTGCCATTTCCCCACCATTTTTCCCTCCAAATTTTCCTTGGAAACGTTCCTGAAATAATTGTCAAAACTTTGCACAAACAAGTGTCGATAAGCATTTGGATAATGTTTTCAACTCTGACTCTAAAAGAAACATTGAAAAAAGGCACATTTTCCACAAAACCCCGCCCCCTAAAATCTGACCAACATTTGCCAAAAAATATTGTCTCTGAAAAAAGGCCATTTTTAAAAATGCAAATACCCCCTTGGATACCGGAGAGACAGGGTGGGTAAAGTAATATCTTTTATTGGACACTGTGTTGACAAACATGGGAAAAGTTGACCAGGCTTTTGTGTGCCTGTTATACACATAGATACATAAAACATAGAACACTAAGAACGGCCTACTGGCAGACCAAAGGTCCATCTAGACCCAGAGCCTTCTACCCCACATGGCCCAATGCCAGGTGCTTCAGAGGGAAGAAACAGAACAGGCATCTCAGTGATCCATCCCAGCTTCTGGCAACAGAGGCTAAGAAACACCATCCGCTATAGCCATAGTAGACCTATCCTCCATGAATTCTAATGAATTTGAACCCGTTATAGTCTTGGCCTGCACAACATCCTCTGCAAGGAGTTCCACAGGTTGACTGTGTGTTATTGTGAAGAAATACTTCCTTTGTTTGTCTATTAATACTTCCTTTGCTGCCTATTAATTTCATTTTGGTGACCCCTAGTTCTGTGTTAGAGAAGAAGTAAATAACACTCTTATTTACTTTCTCCACAGCATAGTCTTATAATCTCTCCTCTATAGAAGCTTTCCAGTTTCCCTAGATCATTTTTGTTTGTCCTTGTCTGAACCTTTCAAATTCCAATATATCTTTTTTGAGGATCGGGCAGACCACATCTGCACGCAGTATTCAAGATGTGCGGTGTACCAGGATTTATTCGAGGCAATATGATATTTTCTGTGCTATTATCTATCTCTTTAATGATGCCAGCATTCTGTGTGCTTTTTTGACTTGCTGCACGTTGGTGAGGTTTTCAAGAACTATCTCAATGGACCCAAATCTTTCCTGATTGTAACAGCTAGATTAGACCCCATCATTTTTGTATGTGGGTGGTTATGCATGCCAATATGCATTTATCACATTGAATTTCATCTGCCATTTTGGTTGCCAGTCACCTAGTTTGAGAGATTCCCTTGCAGCTCTTCACAGTCTGCGGGGACTTAAAAATACTCAATAGTTATCATCTGCAAATTTTGCCACCTCACTGTTTACCCCCTTCCAGATTCATTTATAAATAGTTTGGAATAGGACTGTCCCAAGACGACACCTTGGAGCACCTCTTTACCTCTTGCTCCTTTTCTGAAACTGACATTATTCTTACCCTTTGCTGGGAATAAATTGGCTACATGGGAGCAGTTGTGCTTTGGAGTTAGCAGGCACGAATTGGTTGCTTTTATTCTGCTCTCTCTTGTCCCACTTGGTCTATATTTTCGTTGAGATAAAGATACTTTGTCTCGCTGCCTCTGGTCCTTCTCAGTTCTCTCTGCCTCTCATTCTTGTATTTACTGGGGGTTATATATAGGATCCTGACGCTCTCCTGCAAGCATGAAACCGGAACAAACAGGCTACTAAGCGCTAGGCGCATGGTCATCCATGGTGTAAGTGAATATTGGCATGCCGCATGGGCCCCTGTCAGAGTCCTGGCCACTCTTTCCAGCCATGCACTCTCGTGGCGCTGAGGTCTGGCGGCCGTACGCTCCTTCTATTTTTGTGGGTACTAGTGGCTGTGGTTTGGATCATGCCTCGGTTGTTCTGGGCGGGTCGTGGGCGCGGTGCGTGTGTTCTGGGGTGAGTATTGGCGTTGCGGCGTCAGTGTCGCAGTGTGGCTTGGCTTGGTGCCATGGGGTTCTGGTCTGAGCTGTGGTAAAAAGGGGGCTTTGCGGGGGAAAACAGACCTGTGGTTGTCCTTGGCTTGGTCTGTTAGTGTTTTTAGCTGCTTCTTGTTGTTTGGTCCGGGCCCACGTTGTCAGCTTTGTCATGTCGCGTATGTGTCTGGTATTGTTCTCCCTAATGCTTGCACCCCAGGAATAGATTCGTCCGTGTGTCTGGTGGTCTTGTGTTCTGCTTGTCTCTCTGTGTGTATCTTGTGTGGCTCGTGTGGTGTTTCTGTTGCAGCCGGGCTGGGGAGTGGGTGTGCGTCCTTGTGCTAGGATGATATCGAGGTTCGCGATGCTGGTGTGTGGGAGCTCGTTTGCTGGTGCTCTCTGTGACCTCCGTGGGTGCGCGTGGTGTTTTGCTGTGCAGGTGTTCTCTGTTTCTCATAGTGCTGTCTTGTGGCCGGTCTGTGCTGGCTCCTGTTCTGTCTCTTGGCTCTGTATTCTGTATGGCTTGTATCACCGGCATCTACTCTGTGGCGTTTGCACTCATACTCGTTGGTGTCTGTCGGTTGTTGGGGGGCGCCCTGGGCTGCCGTGCAGGGGGCGGCCGCTGACCCCGGGGGCTTCGTTGGATGGAGGGGGTGCCTGGGCTGCCGCAGCGGCGCCCTGACCGGAACCTTGGCTGCCGGCTGCAGCAGCTGCTGCCGCCGCAGCTCAGCCCCATCAGGCAGCAAGCGGCTGCAACATTTAAAATGTTTTGGGGGCGCCACTTTTGGCGCCCCCAATTTGCGCACCTAGGCAACCGCCAGTTTGCCTAAATGGTTGACACGCCCTGCCCACACATGTCGCTTACTCTCAATACAGCTTGCTGAGGTGCTACTGCTTTACATCATGCATGATGCCCCAGGCAGCCTGGCAGATTTAGTAAATCCCCCCCTCCCATGCTCTAGCGTCGCATGTGCAGCTGCTTCCACACTGCTATGAAATCCCTGCGTGTCCCAGGTTGAAGATATGCTGTGGGCAATCTGTTGTTACAAGCTCCTTTGATTGCTGATTTCTGGTGTGTATGCTGTGCAGTTCTGTGGTATATCTGTAGGAATGTTGTCTCTGTGTAGAGCCATGGGGGGTTGTTACTCTCAAGCCAGCTCGTTGGAGCCTGCCTTCTAGGAACGCCTGCGCGTCATTACCCCAGGAGCAGGAGCGCGCAAGGTTTTGTGTCCCTATTGCGCTTAAGGCTCGGCTCGTACCGGTCCTGCGGCTCCGGTGGATCCTCCCGCAGGCGTCCCTGCGGATGCTCCACCGGAGCCGTGGGACCAGCGGACCGTCCACAGGCATGCCTGCGGGAGGTCCACCGGAGCAGTCTGCCGCCCTCCCAAATCCTGGTGCCCTAGGCGACCTCCTAGATCGCCTAAATGGAAGCGCCGGCCCTGCCAGGAAGATGGAGCGGAGTAGTGACTTTCTGCATCTGATCTAGTAATAGTTTGTTCCGTTCTCTCTGGTGCATGAGTGGGAGGAGCAGTGCAGGCCCATCTTTGGGATGGGTATTCTCTCCTTACCCACAAATCCCTTCTGTCTTGCTTCGCTCCTTCTCACCCTACTTTCCCCTGCTCCCCTGATGCCCATGCCCGGCACAGCATGTGTGTGTATGTGTTTGTGTGTTGTGGGGGTGCAGTGGATTTTCTCTCTCCTGGGCCCCAATGGGATCTGTAGAATGGGGCTGGTGGACAGGGCTGCCCAGAGGTGGGCGGCAAGTGGGGCAATTTGCCCCAGGCCCTGGGCCCCACAGGGGCCCCCATGAGAATATAGTATTCTATAATATTGCAACTTTTTTTTTTTTATGGAAGGAGCCCCTGAAATTGCTTTGCCCCAGGCCCTCTGAATCCTCTGGGCAGCCCTTCTGGTGGACAGGTCTTTTCCCACTGCTGAACTTTACTCTGCTTAAGGCCACACAGTGTCAGCAGAGTGCCTGTCAGTGCCCTCCAGATCCCAGTGGATCCATATTAAATTCAGGAGCATCCACAGTGGTGACCTCTCACTGGTGGATTTCATAGGCCACAAAACCCAGCTCCAGAAAGAAGGTTGGGTGTTTGGTGTTGGAAGTTTTGACTTCTCATCCCAAGACCTCCTGCGCACGCTGGCCAATCCTCGGTGCAGTACCATCATCACTGAAAAGTTCACGGTATCAGCCCCCACTGAGCATAATCCAGTGGCAGAATCTCAAAGTGGCCTCTCCACAACTCTTAAATTGCAACCTTTCTGTTCTGGGGCACATAACTTTGGGTGCTCTAAAGCTCATCTTTCCATGCACACATAGTATTGGGGTGCCCCAAGAATGATGCCAGTCCGACATCATTGCCACCCCATTTCCACATAGAAATGCCACTTGCAATGCCGTCCTGAAGCTCTGAGTGCCCAGAACTGGGGGTGTGCAAGTTCAGAGGCACTTTGGAAACTTTGTCCCTGGGTAGGGTGACCAGACAGCAAGTGTGAAAAATCAGGACTGGGGTGGGGGGGTAATAGGAGCTTGTATAAGAAAAAGACCCCAAAATTGGGACATCTGGTCACTCTGTCCCTGGGTGTTTGGAGAGCTGCCAGTGTTTCACTAGAAAGTGCATCTTTCAGAGAAAAAGACATGCCCTGGCCTACCAATTCTGCTTGCTCATGTTCCCACTGAGCGGAAAGAGAAGCTTTACAAGAAAACCTTTCCTCAGCAAGATCAGGATTTTTTTTCCTTTGTGACATGTCTACACAAAACTGGCCACAGGAAGGAAGAGTTGTTCAAGGAACTATTTTCTGCACATTGCTTTATACCAGAGATTTCACAATGCGGGTGCATTTACAGAAGATTTCTAAGAAGGGAGGTTTGTGATTGGAGACCTTGGCAATTCATAATGACTTGCATGTAAAGAGGGAATCTGTACCAATTACTCTAGGAGATGGCTGGAAATTTGAGTATATTCCTTGGGGCTGATGCCTGTAGACATAAGAGAGAGGATTCTGGTGGCTCACATGGTCTGGGAAGTCAACTGGGGTAAAGAGTCAGCAAAAGTGGGTTCCCATGGTGAGGAAGTCAGCACTACATTAAAAACCTAATGCAAACAATTATACAAAATGGCATGGGCAGCAGTGCATTTCCGGGGCTGGTGTATTGTGGGACATGAAGCCAAAGGCTTCAAGCTACTCAAGGCAATAAATCCATCATAACTGAGGCACTGTGTTTTGAGGTTTTATTTTGTTTAAAATTCCTGGGACTGTATCTGTGTTTACTACAAAAATTAAAAACTGGATGAAAATTGGTGCAAAAAATTAACTTCACAATTCTCTGGGTAAAAATCCACATTAATGTTACAGGATGTGAGGGCAGAAAAAATGCAACAAATAGCTAAAGTAAGAGTATTGAAAGTAAAAGCAGTTTAATGCTGTGGTTTATTTTATGAACTGTACATTAATAGTACATGTATGCACACACGTGTGTGTATGGGTGTTCTACTGCATAGCTTTACTTTAACAGAGAGCCTTGCATTTACACTTAGGCTAACTTGTTAAGATAAACACATCTACTAATGTAGTGTATAGGCTTATCTTAACATAATCAGTTGAATGGTCCAAAGTTTGGGTGAAAATCAGTAAAAAACAAATAATAGCTTATGTAAAACTCAGGACTTTTTCAGTAAAAATTAGTCAAAACTGAAAACAAAGGGCCTTCCCTGTTACACAAGGCCAGCAGTGCCTTATTCCTATAATGGAATGGAAAGTATTACGAAGACATTTCTGTGCGTATATGAGCTGGGAGTTGTTGACCCATAGAAGACATTACCCAATCAGGTAGCTGTATTTGGGTTAGTTTCGTGACCTAACCATAGTGCTTTGTGATGGTATAAGACAACTCAAGCTTCCTTCACAGCCTTTGCTTTTCATTTCCTTAGCCAGTATGGGTGGGAGAGCTGGGGCAGCAGTAGTCAGCCCCCTGGAGATATGCGGAAGGAGCGGAGGCATCATGTGACTCAGTGCCCCCTCATGGCCGATTAAAGAGTCAGCTCCAAATGGAAACTTTCTGAGTCATCGTTGGCCAGAAGCATGGTGGCGAGTGGCTGTGACAGGTGGGATGGTTAGAAGGAGTGAATTTGAGGTGGAGAAAATAGGGGGCTATCCCAGGATTGTGTCAGGAATGCAAAGGGGCTTGGGATGGAAATGAAAGAGAAGATCTGAGAGATGATGATAATTTACAAAGCCATCCATTCGTTTCTATATGAGACAGAGGAACTATGTAGCAAGACAAGAGGTGCTAGAGGGGAATTGATTGAGGACTTCAGAACAGTGAAGGACAGAGTCCCTTTCCCATAACATGAAAGCAACGGGTCCCTGCATGGGATTGTTCTTTTTCGAATGACATATCCAATACGGAGGCTGTCCACCACCACCACCCATCTTTCCCAGTCACAACAGAGTTATAAAACTTCCACTCTCCTTTGGATACCGGTTGATCTGGTGCTGTTTCTGACATGGCTGGCTTTCTTTCTTCCTCTTACTGGTTTCCCTGTCATCTTGCTTGATAGTATGAATGCTCTTGTCAGGTCACTCTGAGATCAGCGTGTTTACAGAAGGATGTGATTGACTTCTTAAGGTCTCAAGTAAGTGGGCTTTTTAACAATTCATACTTCTCATTACCTCATTGTGCCTAGTTTTGGTGATCCAACTAATTTTAATGTCCTTCTGTAACGCCCAAACTCAGACCCTCTTGAGTCATCTCTGTATCCTCCGTAAGTGTTCAGCTCCCACATCCCTGGTGGAGGGGTGACTACATGCAGCCCGTCAGCAATCTAGTGTGGCTGAGTAGTGTCAACTTATGACAACCCCAGAGTCTTTGGAAGTTGTTGAATGTGTTTGTTGCAAGTTGTGTCCTTCTCTTGATTTCTTCATTGCCTCTTTTTCCTGACACTGGATGGAATTGTAAGACAATGGATGGGGGTCCTGCCTAGTTAAAAACTGAGAATTTCTGGGTTTAGCTCACTGTGTTTAAGCAGCCTTAGGAATTCACTGTCCCCAGAGTTTAAATAGTGTAGCAGCATTTTAAGATATATACCTGTGCAACCATGGTCTAGTGGTTAGAACAAAGGTTTGGAGTCAGGAGATTTGTTCCTATTCCTAGACCTTGCCACTGATTCTCAAGGGAAACTCACATAAACTTTCTGAGTTTTGGTTTACCCAGCTGCTGCATGGGGAATGGAAGACTTCACTACAAGGTGTGACAGGGAACAGGGGTTAGCTCCAGTGAACCAGGGGTTACTGCCAACAGCTGTTTTTTCCCACTCACTATACCTCTTTAGGTGCTATAAAATGCAAAGTATTATCAGTTAATAATCTGATTAACCTCACGCTGCAGATTGTTAGCTGATTTCTTATGGGCCAACTGAATTATAGGGTTTTTTTCCTTCTTCCCCTGAAGTATCAAGAATTGGCCACTCCTGGTGGGAGGATACCACAGCAGATGGACCAGTGGTTTGATATGATGTGGCTACTCCTATGTTCCCAAAAGCAGAGAGACTTTACCTTCCATGAATTAAGGAGAGGACTGGAAATCTGCATGCAGATAAGCTTTTGTTCCAAGCCCAGGGGAACTCGGGACATTTCCAGCTCACTTTTAGCCAGCCTTCATCTGCTTCTCAGTCCAGAGAAAGAAAGAAAATTTGCTGAAGAGCTAACTGCTTTTGCTATAAAACAGACTGGAAAAGCCTGTTATAAACCCAATGAGAGTAGGGCCTTGAGTGCATCCAACCCATCCTCCTTTCTCTACATTAGCTGCCCTTCCCACAGAATTTCAAATCAACTGGAACGTCTCAGTCCTTATCATCAAAGCCCTCCATGGCCTGAGCCCAGGGTGGCTAAAAGACCACCCAATACTCCAGGACAAAGCATGGTTGATAACTGTGCTTTAACACAATGGAGCTCTCAGCAATAAGGGTAGAAACAGAACTTTCTCAGGGGGTCCGAGACTGGAATGAACTCCCCAAGGTACGAAGATCCATCCCAAAACTCACCACTTGCCACTTCAAATGCAAGGTGCATTCCTTTTGACTAGCCTTCTCTAACAAACATGTAGCAACGAGTATATTTATATTAAAAAAGAAAAGAACCCTACCAAAACATGACACTCCACAGCACACTGTGATACAGCATGGCCAGAAGGCAGCATAAGAGTGTTAGCAGGGGGCCTTATTCCCTGCCAAGGGAGGAAGGTTTGCTTTAGATTAACTAGAACAGCTGTGGCCAATTAGAGCACCTGACGCCAATTAGAGCACCTGACTCCAGTTAGAGCACCTGACTCCAGTCATGGGATATAAACCCCTGCTTCAGTCAGACAGGGGGTGGTAGTTGAAGGAGAAAGGTTGGATTGGAGCAGAGTGCAGATTGCAGAAGAGAAGAGTTTGTCCAGAGAGAAATAGAAGGTTTGGAGGAGTGCTGCGGTGGATTGGGAAGCCCAACAGAAACCCTAGGTAAGGGGCACCAGGCTTGTATAGAAGAGAGGCGAGAAGCCCTTCACAAGCTGACGGGTATGAGAGGGAAGTAACCCAGGGGAAGAAACCGCTAGTCAAGTGGTTCACCACAACCCCAGGGCCCCTGGGTTGGGACCTGGAGTAGAGGGCGGGCCCAGGTCCCTCCCTCTCCACTCCCCTCCTCCAAGGACACTAGGGGAATGATTAAGAACTGGTTCAGAGGCAAGCAATAGCGCCCTGAACCTACCCCAGAGAAGAGAAAGCGCGAGACCCAGCAGAACAGTACCGGCAATTTGCCACAACACGCTTTTCCTTCTGGGGAGAAGATGAGAGAACAAAACAGCATGAGACAGATGTGTAGACACTTTGCTTAATGCACTCTGGGAAGACGCTTAGGTACAATGGTGATGAATGTGGTATAAAAACCTTTATAGGATAGTAGTCTCTCTCAGCTTTGGGCAACTAAAGCATTTGCTGGTTTTGGCACCATCTTTGGCACCATCTTTGGCTGGTTTCTAGAAGGCGTTCTTCCAGGAGGTGGGCAGCATCCCTTCTTAGCAGAGAAGCTAGAGATGGAAAAGATTTGTCAGATCCCCTAGAACCTAGGAGTCTGGACTCCCACTCCTGTGGTTACACATGACTAACAAGCTCTCAGGTACCAGTGTAGAATGAGTCGGATGTTCTACAGAGAAGAGCCACCTGCCTGGTTGCTGGGGAATAGCTCTGCTGTGGCTTTGTACAATCAGTCGAATCTTGTCTTAACTTCTGAGAAATCAGGAAGGCTGTGGGAGAACATCCCCACCCTTATCAGGAGAAGGCTGAGGAAGTCAGGGTGATGTCTGAGAAAGCATGTGTGGTGGGGGTAGGGAAGGAAGGAAGGAGAGGAGCTTGTGATGGCTTAACCTTGTTCCTGCAATAACAATAGCCCTTATCTCGGCTCCAAGGGTCCTGTTCCAGAGAGAGATGCTGGACTCATTTAATAAATCACCAATTCACTTGGATGGTGACAAAGGAAGCATTCTGCTGCCACACATGCAAAGGGTTAATGTCTCCTTGGCCAGGGCTAGTCTGGCTGGTTGCCAGACCTCGGCTTGCTTTGTTTTTCTTAGATCTTTTGTTAATGGTTCACATATGGCCAGGAGCTCTGCAGATCCAAGACGAGCAGAGAGAACAGATCAGATTCTTATCTCTGGCACAAATGGGCATAAGCCAGGAGTAACTCCATTGACATCCATAGAGTTACTCCAGGTATAACTGAAGTTAGAATCTGGCCCAGTATTTTTATGCAGAGGGCAGGAACCTTCCAGGATTTCCCCTACATCTTCCCCTGACCATTGTCCTGGCTCATCCTTATGGCTCCCAAGGAAGCCTGGACCAAACACCTTTCCAGAGTCCATTCAAGTCTCCCAGAAGTGGCTCCCTGCCTTCAGAGTTGCACCCATCGACACCAGGTCTGAATTTATCCCACAGAATTGAGCAGAGAGTGCAAGAGATAGAGAAACGAACATCTAGTCTGGAATGTGAATGGAGAACGCAGGAGTGGGTGCTGATGAAACAATGATGAGGGGCAGCTGCACACCTGCTATCCCGGTCCAGGGCTTTCCTTGCAGTTTCTCCCCTGACCTATCATCGCCCCTCAGTAACCTCTCCCTTTTGGATTGAAAAAACGGCCCCTTTGTTTTTTTAATGGGGAAAAGGTCTTCAGAATTCAGCCATCACTTCCTTGGCTTAGCAGCAGTGTCTGGCCCAGCGAATAACAAGGAAACATTTACTGTAAACACTAACTTAGAAGAAGAAGAAACACAAAGGTTTGCACCTTGCCATTGTTCTTGAAATGTTCTTTGTGTTTGATGGGATTTAGCAGAGTGACGTTTTTATTGGCACCTAGATGCCGATGCCGGGCATGGGCAGATGTTTGTGATCTGAATCAGCGTAACACCCCACCTTTAAATCTGGTAACATATCGCTGGCTTGCATGGAGTTCTTCTTATAATTTGTATGAGGGTAATACCTATAGATGCCAACTGATATCTGGGCCCCACTGAGCTGAGCTCTGTGAGGAACAGTCCCCACCCAAGAGGGCCCACAATCGAAATAGACAAGAGATGGGAGACAGTAATCATGATTATCCCTATTGTACAGAAAATCAGAGAAAGAATAGAAATGGCAGGAAGGGACCTCGAGAAGTCATCCAGTCCAGTCTCCCGTGCTGAGATAGGACCTAGTAAACCTAGAGCCTCCGTGACAGGAGTTTGTCCAACTTGTTCTTAAAAACCTCCAATGACGGGGATTCCACAACCTCCCTGGGAAGCCTCTTCCAGAGCCTAACTACCCGGATTGTTAGAAAGTTGTTCCAGATATCTAACCTAAATTGTTTGCTGTAGGTTAATCCCATTACTTCTTGTCCTATCTTCAGTGGACAGGGAGAGCAACTGGTCTCCATCCTCTTTGTAACAGCCCTTAACAGATCTGAACACTATCAAGTCCCGCCTCGGTCTTCTTTTCTCAAGACTACACATGCCCATTTTTTTTAAACTTTTCCTTATAATAACAATACCTAGCTCTTATCTAGCACCTGTCATCAGCACATCTCAAAGCGCTTTACAGAGAGACCTGTATCATTATCTCCATTTTACAGATGGAGAAACTGAAGTATAGTGAGGTGAAGTGACTTGACCAAGGTCACTCAGGAAGTCTGTGGCAGAGCTGGGGACTGAGCCCCAATCGCCCGAGTTCCAAACCAGTGTCTCATCCCCAAGACCATCCTTCCTTACTGGAGGAGTACGGGCCAGTGTACTGAGTAGGGGACTAGCAGCCAGGGAGTCCTGGGCTCTAACCCTGAGGTGCAGGGGAGCTAACCAGTGGAGCTCTCTGAGTCTCAGCTGCCTAATGGCACAAAGGGGTTAATCTGACACTTCTCTCTCACCGGGCTGTGGGGAGTCTCTGGTTAATGGTTGTGCATCACTTTGGGTATATAACCGGCTATCCAGATGCAGTCTTTTTATTATTGCTGGCAGCAGTGCTCACCTGGCCCCTATGCTAAGTCGCCAGGTCAAGCAGGGCCGTGCTTAAAAATAATCTGTAAAACCAGCATCTTCCTGCAGCAGCACGAGACTTGGCAGCTCTCTTTATTACACCTCCCCGTAGAAAGGAGCTCAGTGTCTTGTCCAGAGAGTGCAGTTTCTCTGGAAATGGGCTGACCCAGAACAACATGCTCCATAAAATGGGTGACCTCTGCCTAATCTTGCTGCTTGTTTTCTCTCCTAGGATCCAGCATTTTAAGGAGAGCATCAGGTTCATTCATGAATGCCGGCTCCATGGGGGAGGCTGCCTCATTCACTGGTCAGTGTTGATGTCAGTTGCCCCCTTTGCTTATATTCACTGTGTTTTTCATTGTTATCAAAACTCTCTTAGTACTACAGCAGCACCCAAAGGCCCCAGTGAAACCAGGGCCTCATTGTGAAGGTGTTGCACAGATACACAAGGAGAGAGAGGCCCTGCCCTGACTGGGACCAGGGTCCCATTGTGCTGAGTTCTGCATGGGCACAAACAGAGAGACAGGCCCTGCCTTGAAGAGCTTGTGGTCTAAATAGACAAGACAGATTAGTGATGGGAAGGGAAATAGATGCCTAGAGATTGGAAGTCTCTTGCCCAAGGTCCCCCAGCAGATCAGCGGTAGAGCTCGGAACAGAATCTATATCTTCTGAGTCCCAGTGCAGTTTCCTATCCACTGGATTAACGATAGCTCTTGAGAGGAAAAGCATTTTCATAGACTCATAGACTTTAAGGTCAGAAGGGACCATTATGATCATCTAGTCTGACCTCCTGCACAATGCAGGCCACAGAATCTCACCCACTCACTCCTGTAACAAACCCCTAACCTATGTCTGAGTTACTGAAGTCCTCAAATTGTGGTTTGAAGACCTCAAGCTGCAGAGAATCCTCCAGCAAGTGACCTGTGCCCAATGCTGCAGAGAAAGGTGAAAAACCTCCAGGGCTTCTGCCAATCTGCCCTGGAGGAAAATTCCTTCCTGACCCCAAATATGGCGATCAGTTAAACCCTAAGTATGTGGGCAAGATTCACCAAGCAGCACCCAGGAAAGAATTCTCTGTAATAACTCAGATCCCACCCCATCTAACATCCCTTCACAGACCATTGGGCATATTTACCTGCTAATAATCAAAGATGAATTGATTGCCAGAATTAGGCTATCCAGGCCCCCTCTGAAACAGGGGACTGGCTTTCCACACACACTTTGTATCGTTCACAGGGTGTTGGTGCAGGGCTGACCGATGCACTCCATGCAGGACGTACTTCTAGCCAGGCAGCTGAATTGGGGTTGCTCCTCCTGTTCACCTGCATGGGGCTCTCCCACCTCCTGAGTGCACCATGTCACCGTGTGCTCTTCTTGTTTTCAATCCTCCTGCTATGGCAGCCTGGCTGGAGTTTCCCGCAGCGCCACCATCCTGGTGGTTTACCTTATGACGGTGACCAACCTCAGCTGGGAGGAGTGTCTGGCTGCCACCAGGGACGTCCGTTCCTATGTCAGTCCCAACTTTGGTTTCCAGCAGCAGCTGCAGGAGTACGAGAGGACTCTGCTCAAGGAGGTACATCCTTTCCTCTCTTTGCTTGTGGGCTGGCATTTACCTATGGGACAAAACAATTGTAGGCTATGACCCTCAGATGTCCCCATTTTACTGGTGTGATGCATTGGTGGCGCGTGATGGGATGTGGTGAGAGTAAGTTGCAATATCATTATGTCTCGGCCTCCAAAATAAATGAAGAACCAAATTTGCAGGGGGTCCCTTGTCTGTGTCAGCAAAAGTCACAGACACATCTGTTAAAATAGGTAACTGATCATGCAAAAATACCAAATGCTTACACAAGTTGAGGGTTGGGCCTGTTTCTTGTTATTTGGCGACTTTGTTTGTTTTATGCATGCATGCAAAAATAAGTACCAAAAAATTTTGTGGGTGAAACTTTGGAACTGTAATTGTCTGATGAACTCTGGTGAGGCTGGCTGGCGAAAAGAAGACACTGCTGAGTAGTCCAGGATGGATGATGAGTGGTGGCTGGGGCCTGAGCAGCAGCAGCCACCCAGAATTAGAAAAGTGGGGAGAGGTGAGGTAATTGCAGGTCAGGATAGTGATGCTTGGATAGTGTGTGTGTCTAAGCAGGGCTTCATTTGACAGCAATCTCCCATGTTCAGCAGCTAAAGGACATAAATGTTATTTAAGAAACCCAACCTCCAATAAACAAAGCAGAGGATCAGGCAAAGGAAAACATGATCACTGGCTGAGCCCGGCCCGGTCCGATCGAAGAGAAGGATTCCTTTTGGCTCGCGTTAGATTAAGTTAAACAAATCCTAGAAGTCCGAAGAGGAGATGTCATGAGTAAAGATGATGACGTCTGCATAGTTCTTCTGCACCTGGAACCACTTTGCGCTCCTCAGCTGGAATGCAGCTCTTTAAAGGCAGAGGCTGAGGATCTGCAGCCAACTCAGTGCAAAGAGGAGTGAGGTTGGCTAACTCTGGCAGTAGCACCTTACCCTCAGAGGAGTCAGGACCTGGCAGGAAAGGGCTGGGATCAGGTAACCAATATTACTCCTCCTCGAACATCTGCTAGCGCCTGCAGGCCAGCAGTGCATGGTGCACCTCTTGGTGTGTCACTTCCATGCATGCTCCCCTCAGCGGCCCCGGCGCCATTCGGCCTGCCTCACTCCCACTCAGGCAAAATGCATCCTGCCAGCATCACCAAGATGCTTCACGTGACGGTCCTTAGTTTTGTGACAGGTTGTAGCTAGGGCGTACTCTGTTACAGTCCAAGCCCAGGGTCTCGAGGCGATTTTTTAATCTTGTCCAAAGGAGCCAGCATGTGACACAGCTCAGAATATCAACAGCTTCCCATTGAGTCCTGGGCTGTGTGGCTCGGTGCTCTGTTACTTCCTTCCTGGGCCTGTTGTTTTGATGGGTGAGCTTAGGTCAGGCCCTTCTGAGCAAAATCCCATGGGGGTGGACTGTTGTGTCACATGATAAGCAGCAGCCTGACAGTCACCAGCCTTTAGAAACTTCTCCAGAAAAATGTCAAATAAATTACAAAATATGCCACACCCTGGAGATTCCCTCTGGGGCTTCCCCCCAGTGAACAGAGCTCGCCCGGACATCAGGCACTCAGCAAGGCTGGATGGAGTCCTAAAAGAGAGGGCCATCAGGACACTGCTGTGATGTAGGCTCCGCTGAACTAAATCACAAGTGTTCAAAAATCAGGGGTCAGCCCCACCTCAAAAATCATAAGATTAGAAAAAAAATCTGTTTTGCATTTCTGTTCTGTGGCTTTTTTGAGTCCTTTGGTCACACTTGGATGCCATAGGTGCTGGAACTAGGGATGTGGGGGTGCTGCTGCACCCCCTGGCTTGCAGTGGTTTCCATTCTATACAGGGTTTACAGTTTGGTTCAATGGCTCTCAGCACTCCCACATTATGAAATTGTTCCAGCACCCCAGCTCAGGTCACATTTTTCAAGCTTTTCTCTGCAAACACGAAAGCTAGAAGTATTTCAAAAAAGAATGCGGAGAGTCTCAATTAATCACATGACTCCAGAAGTTGGGCCTTGAAGACCCCAAAACAATGGCAAGGTTGGAGCCTGTGCTGCTGCGTCTTTCCTATTATTGTTACCTGTGCTAGCTAGATAAGAGCTGCCATGGGTACGCTTACCCATGCTGCAATCACTCCTTGATTTTGTGGTGTAGACATATCCCACTGCATTACACTACCTCTCATCCTATGGGTCCCCCTTGTCTTTTAGACACATGGTGCCTTGTCCTCTGACTGCAGTAACAGATGAGTGGCCAGTTCCCAGGCAGGTGCTGATGTTGATCTGTGCACCAGGGTGTGCAGGAAATATTTGTAAATCCTTTGATTTCCCTTCTGCACCACAAAGCTTCATGACACAGCAGAGTTCCCACTGGCCCAAGGAGCCCCAGACTGGAGAAGGCCCCTGGCAGTTGCTCTGGGATGTGCCACCCATCACACGTTCAGTGGGACAGACCCAGTTGCATCAGGTGATGGAGATAAATTTGGTCCTGAAGCAAGGTCCAGCTGTGAGATGTGAGGGGAAGACTGGCTCTTGCTGGAGGAATTGCTTTTGAACCACACCTATATCTGACTTGATAAACAAATACTTGGCAGCAGCTACAAAGGTCAGTCATGCTGCCCCTCGCTTTCCCCTGTTGGGAAGTCAGAGACAGCTCAGAGGCTGGGTACCCTCGAGCCAGGGTGGAAACTTGGGCTGTCAGGCTGCTGCATGGTGGTGGCATACCCCTTCCCTGCCCCAGATTATTTACCCAGGAGCAGTGACTGGAAATGTACCTCTGGTAGGTGAGCCGCACAATGAGAGACTAGGAACATGCTGCTGTAACATGCACAACAGTCGCTGCCAAAAACAGCTGGGTACGCCCAGCAGCGACCTGCTCTGCAAACTCAGGCCCTGGCCTCGGCGATGCTGAGCACCCCCATCCCCAGTCCTAGCCAAGGGGAGCTGTGAGCGCTCAGCATCTCACAGGGACTAGGCCATCAAAGGGTTAACACTGGCACTGTTTCAGAGCTAAGTTTAAGGCAGAGATGGCTTCTGGCAAGTGAAGATTTCTTTCTGGGAGCTTCCTCTTGGCAGGAAGCAGCCGTGCTGTCTGTTAATGCTGGTCTTCTTGCAATGCATTGTCCTATCCCCCTCTCTAGTCCTCCAGTGACCCATCGACCTGTCCTGCTGTTAGTGAAATGTGCAGATTGCCATGTCAGATAAGCCATGTGTAGTGTGAACTCATGGTGACCTGACCTGAACTGGATGTATAACTAGACTCTTTCCAAGATCTAGTGTCACCAGGACCCATGGAAACCTCGGTGCAGAAAAGCTTGTGCCAAGGACATCAGGCCTGATTCTTCTCTCACAGTGGAGTAGATCAGGATTAACAGAATGGCAGTGCAAAGAGGAGAATGGAGTCCATATTATTTCAGGGCAGTGTTCTCTTTGCACTGAATAAGCAGGCAGGATATCCTGCTTGTTCACATTTTGGGAGGCCAGTTCCCATGAGTTGTTTTCTAGCAAGGAAATTAAGCCTTGCCTTCTGGCCTACGGCCAATATAGCAATGTCTCCACCCTTAACAAAATGTTGAATGTCTTCCTGATTCAAGGCTCTGAGCGCACATTTGATACAGTGGGTTCTGCAGCCTGCAGGCCTGGTAAGTGATTAGATCAGGAATTGCAAAAATCCCCACTGGAAAGCCCCCGGATTTCAGTGGAAGCCACCACCCACTCAAAAGCTTGTGCTATCAGGGAGGGCTCAGCTTGGTGACAACCCTCATTGCTTCAGAGAGCAGAAAGGACACCTAGCAAGGGGTTCCCATGGTCACAGCCAGATGAATGCTGCCAAGGAGTGGCTCTCACGGCTATGGCTCTTCCCAGGTGCTCGCAGTCCTGATTCCACATTTTTTGCTGAAGCAACTAGAATGCTACAAAAATGTAGGATGATTATTCGTACTGTGGTAGCATCTAGAGCAGAGGTCAGCAAACTTTTTGTCCTGAGGGCCATATCTGGGTATGGAAATTGTATGGCAGGTCATGAATGTTCACGAAATTGGGGGCTGGGGTGTGGGAAGGGGTGAGGGCTATGGCTGGGGGTGTGGGTGTCACGGAGTGTGGGGAAGTCAGGGCCCTGCACCCTTCTTCCTGAGATTTACCAGGACTCTTAGCCAGCCAGTAAAACAGAAGCTTTATTAGATGACAAGAACACAGTCTCAAGCGTGTAGGTACAACCAGAACCCCTCAATCAAGTCCTTCTGGGGGTTTAGGGAGCTTAGACCCCAGCTTGGGGTTCCCTGTGTTGCACCCCTCAGCCCAAGACTGACCATAAAACCTCCTCCAGCAGCTCTCTTCCCCCTCCCCCCAGCTTCTCCTCTCCTTTGTTCAGTCTACCAGCCAGAAGGTGTCACTTCTCCCAAACCCCCTCCTGGCTCAGGTTACAGCTCAGGTAGCTTCCTTTTAAGGGAAGTCCCCCATCACCAATGTAACTCCCTTGCAACATTCCCAGGTCAAATCCACCCCGCTTCCTGCTCTGTCACTGGGGTGGGGCCAGAAATGAGAAGTTCAGGGTATGGAAGGGGGCTTCGGGCTAGGGCAGGGGGCTGAGGTGTGTTTGGAGGGTGAGAGCTCCAGCTGGGGGTGCAGGCTCTGGGGTGCAGTAGGAGGCTCTGGGCTGGGACCGAGGGGTTAAGAAGGCAGGATGGGGATCAGGGCTGGGATGCGGGAAGGGGTCAGA
Source organism: Chelonoidis abingdonii (assembly GCF_003597395.2). Classification (NCBI taxonomy): domain Eukaryota; kingdom Metazoa; phylum Chordata; order Testudines; family Testudinidae; genus Chelonoidis; species Chelonoidis abingdonii. The sequence continues at coordinate 36,403,855 of NC_133787.1, read as the reverse complement.
AGGGCAGGTTCTGGGCGGCGCTTACCTCAAGCAGCTCCCGAAAGCAACGGCATGTCCCCCCTCTGATTCCTATGCAGAGGTATGGCCAGGCAGTGCTGTGCGCTGCCCCATCCATAGGCACTGCCTCTGCAGCTCCCATTGGCCGCAGTTTCCAGCCAATGGGAGCTGTGGGAGCTGTGCGGAGCTCCGGCACGTGCGGAGCGGGGTGAGCCTCTGACCCCACTCCCTAGCAGGAGCTCGAGGGCCTGATTAAAACGTCTGAAGGGCTGGATGCGGCCCCTGGGCCGTAGTTTGCCCACCCCTGATCTGGAGGCCTGGGCACTGTGCAAAGAGGCAGTCCCTGCCTTGAACAGGTTGGAGCCTGAGGAGTTTATTAGAGTCTATGGGGAACGCAGGAATAGCCATTCCTGCCTGACAGAGCCATACAGACCAATGCTCTATCTAGTCCATTATCCTGTCTCTGACTGTGGCCAGCACCAGCTGTTTCAGAGGAAAGTGCAAGAACCCCTCTAAGTGGACAGATGACCATAAAGTTTGCTGACCTTGCAGAACCCTAAACTGGCCTCTTCCTCCTATCGGTGCCCTCAGGGGTGGACTCCCAGAGCATAGGGCTCTTTCTGACTGCTTCATGTTGCAGCACATTGGGAGGGGTGAGGGGTGTGTGTCACAAAGATTCATATTAGCAATATTTCATATTTTGATCTCAGCCCAAACCCAGCTGACCATAGACATTAGCAGGAACTGGAGACCCTGATGAGAAATCAGAGTGAACAAATATGGTGCAAAACAAAATAGTACGACAGGCAAGAACTGACTTGTGTTGGTGACCCACTGCAGTGACGCGGGTTGTCCCCGAAGTCACCATCAAATAAGAATGTGAGGTGTTTGTTTATGGTAATTCGGCTGCACTAGGAACCGGGGTAACTTCTTGGCAACAAGAAGTAAATAACCCCATTGCATTGTCATGACATAAAGTGGAAACAGGAATGCGAGTGACTGCGGTTACATTTTCCAATGGTGTCACCTTTATGTTTACCAAGCCGGACATCACACTCTGCACAAGAACTTGAGAACATTTGTCTTGCCACTCTTTGCCTGTATAGCACTAGGGGTGGGAAACAGCTTCTGAGACATGGAATATACATCTCTGCTCCTAATGGAACCACTGTTGGCTTAAGAACCTTCTCCTCTGTAGCTCCCACAGCTTGTGTCAGCCTCCCTGTATCCTTCCCACCTTGCTTGCTCATAATCTTCTTTCACCTCTCTTCTGACAACATCTCTCTTCTTCTTCATGTTTTCCACTGTGTATGGCCTTGGGAATGAAGGCTTGAATTTATTCCCCATGCTAAATTTTTGCACTATTGCTTCCTGCAATTTATATCACAGCCCAGAGAGGTAGTGTTAGTCTGTATCCACAAAAACAACAAGGAGCCTCCATGTTTTTTGTTTTTCTATCACAGCCTGTCCATTGTTCATCAGTGCTTAAAATGCTTAGGGATACAGTTTATATGAAGGATGCTACAGAAGAAAAGAAAAGGGGTTGTGGCTTCCCTCATTAACTTAACTACAAGTTTAGTATCTAATCATTATGGGCCCTAGTTCCACAATTGTGCATGTCCAAAAGTGCATGCACAATTGCACACCTAACTAGTAAGTGCAATCACCATCACTGTGTGCACAAACTGGATAACTGCAGGTGCAAATAAGTGCAGTTAATAGTTTGCACATGTACATGCAGCAACTGCAGACACAAATTAGGTGCACAATAGTAGGTGCAAAATTCTGCAAACTGGGCCCTTTAAATGCTGTATGATGATGGACATACAGCAGCATGGTGAGGAACCCTCCTATAAGCTTTTTTTACAGAATTTCATAGAAAGCAAAGATTCACTATAATTGCAATTGCAGTGTGCAATGGGACAATTTAGGATTTCATTCTACATCCCAATAATTCTGGTTGCCTCTTGTATCTGGATCTTTATCTGCAGGTTCTGGTATACGGCTAATGATAAGCAGAGGCATTGTGCACCTTATCAGTGGCCTTCACAACTCATTTTGGTTTTCTTTTGGCAGTACCGAGCCTGGGTTCGACAAGAGTATGGCAAGAACCCATTTAATGACCAAGAAGAGCTGCAGCGCTTAATCACTGAGCAGGAAGAGAAACAGAGAGAACAGCAGCTTGGAAGCAGGGAGAATCACCGGATCAACTCCCCAACACCCAATTACCCACTTCCCTACAATGCCGATGGTACCAGCAGCAACAGATGGATGAACAGATGAAAAAGGACAGCTAATTCCACAGAGATGCTATTGCTGTTGGATGAAGGTCTCTGCATTCATCTTTCAATGAGAATAGCTTTGATGTTTATGGCTAGGGTGGAGAGCAAACTGAATGCCAATTTCCAAAACATGCTATGTCAAGCAATGTTATCTAGTGGTTAGAGCTGAGGATTGCAATCAGGACTCCTGGGTTCTACTCCCAACTTTGCCACTGACTCATAATGTGAATCCAGGCAAATCACTTGATCTCCCCATGCGTCAGTGTAACCATCTATCAGGGGTATCGACTGGTTTCACTTATTAACGTTTGAGGGTGCTTTGAGATCCTCCGATGTAAGATCCTATGGAAGTGAATTTCTTAATGTTACTGAGTTGGGCTGAACCTTTTCCTGTGAAACTTTTAGCACAATTGCACACAAGAAGGGTGAGTGTTCTGCTTTGCCGATGGATCACTTTATGATCCTAGCTTGTTTTGTGGTAGGGCTGCACTGGAATGACAGGCATGCTGTCAGTTCCACATAGAGCCAAATTCATTGCTGGTGTAACCAGGCATCAATCCACTGAAGTCAAGAGTTGCAGCTATTTACTCCATCAGTAGATTTGGCCCGCAACTTGCTTTCAGGGTGTTTAGAAAACAACCAACCACCATGTTTCAGCAAGAGAACGTGTGATAGCTTTTGAAACTCCTTCCTAGGAGCTCTTTCCGCCTGCTGGGACTTCATCTCCTTGGTCTCTGGTTTTCCTATTATTACCGGTGTGATAAATCCCATCATCTCGTCAGTTGTTGGACACTGAGGGCCAATACAGGGCCAAGATCTCTCAAAACGGACACAGCTACTGCTCAGTGCCACTCTCCATTTTACTCCACACACAGCACAGCAGATATATACAGACTTCACTCACTGTCTTAGTCATTGTCAGTTCACATTGACCTTACACTACAGATGTGCCTGTCAGAGCCTGGATGGGGCATCTACCCATCGCAGAAGAAGGAAGCTTGGACTGCAGAGAGCCAGTTAGGGGTAGGGGGAAGGACGTTGGGGGAAGGACATCCACAGCTCTCTGAGGTCCATATCCTGCAATGACAGAACAGTTGCAATCACATTGCTGTCACTTTCTTCAGCAAGCAGACCCATGCCTCTCACAAACATGCCACAGAGTCACAGAAACCGGAGATGGAAAAGCCCATTAGCCCACCTTTTCCACTCCCCCAGCCTTTGCGAATGCACAGTCCCTAATACTTGGTGAAGCCTGTTTTAAATGACTCAGGCAAAGGGCTTCCACCGCTTGCTTGGGGCTGGATTGCACAATCCCTTGGCTTCAGTAGGCCTGCTCGTGTAAGTAAATGCTCACCAGCGTGTGTAAGGGTTGCATAACCCATTGCCTTGGGGAAGAGCCTACTGGTGGACCTTGCAATCAGGAAACTTTTCCTTTTGTCCAGATTACATTTTCTTGTGACCTGTTTCCTCCTATTCCTCCTCACTGGACCACCCCAAAGAAGTGTTTTGTTTCCTGGGTGTCTCCACCCTTCAAATCCATGGCTCAGGATCCCGTGGAAAATTCATGGTCTTGGGCTCCTCACATGTGTCCGATACATGAACTGAGCAAAATCCTTTCTGAGCTGTGCTCTTTTATAACTGTAATTCTGAAGATTTGATCACAAAGGCCAACATCAAATCTAGTCTACAACGAAGGCTCCACACCACATTCTCAGCTGGGGTAACTTGGTGTAGTTTCATTAGCTTCTTTCTCCATAATGTTTGTGTTGCTGTTATTGAACGTTTTGACTCCAATTGCACAACAATGACAATGTGACAAGTAACAGCTCGGGGTGTCTGTGCCATGGTTAATGTGGAATACAGGAAGAGATCAAGGTGTTATCATTTGACTGTCTTGTCTGACATTTAAATAAGATTGGAAAGCAGACAGTTCACTCAAACAAGAAATTGTTGAGCCCCAGAAGGATAAAGCGACATTTCTGGGGGCAGAGTAAGAGAAGCTTGCAGTGTCGCAGGCTGTGCAGCTTTGGGTGTGTGGATGAACAGAGTGCGTCGATAGCAGAAGTCGTCAGCCCAGCAACTCAAAATTCACAGATTTATTTATTTATTTATTTACACACAGTTCAGGCCAGGTTCACATGTACATCAAGACCCCTTTGCACAGCATTGGAAGTGCAAAGGGGCTTTAAAATGAATGGAAATGTAGCAAAGTGGAGGAGATTGGAGTTGGTTCTCACCCCTTTTACATTGCCAAGGTGGTGTGAAGTGGTGATTAGTGTAAATGAGAACCAGGCCCTACACTATTAAAAACTTTTAAAAATCCAGGTGAGAACAATGATCGTATTCAGATTTAGAGGACCTGATCCTCCAGTCCATAATTCAGAAAGATACTTAAGGAGGTGAACTTTTTGTCAACTGCTGCAAATGGAGCATTTTGATTACCACTACAAAAAGCATTTGCTTTCCTGCTGGTTATAGCTCACCTTAACTGATCACTCTCGTTAGAGTGTGTATGGTAACACCCATTGTTTCATTTTCTCTGTGTGTATATCTATCTATCTATCTTCCTACTGTATTTTCCACTGCATGTATCTGATGAAGTGGGCTATAGCCCACGAAAGCTTATGCTCAAATAATTTTGTTAGTCTCTAAAGTGCCACAAGTACTCCTGTTCTTTTTAAAAAGGTGACTAACTTTAAACAACTGAACAATCCCACTGACTTCAATGGACTACTCGTGTTTAAAGTTAGGCATGGGAAAAATGCTTTACTGAGTTGCCACCTGAGAGTTTTCCTGAGTAAGGACTGCAGGATCAGGATAGAAGTACCGTGCAATGTTTATGATGCTAAATAAGATTAAGCAGGAAATAGCATGGAATATTTTATAGAAACCTTGCCCTAAAATGTAATCAGCCCATGCTTATTATTTGTTCTGTTTCATTGCTAAAGACAGGCTACTAGTTTTATGTATTGACTTAAAAACCCAGAAATAATTTCCATCCATCCATCTGTCCAAGAACGTATAGGACCCTCACTATTATAGCATCAGAAATATTTAAACCCTGCGTGACTGATTTTTGTCTTTCACTAAAAAAGTCCTGTAAATAGCCTGCTTGGAATCTCAAAATGATCTGTTATCTGCAATCCGTTTTTAGGCAAAAAAAGTTGTTCAAAATATTTCTAATAATTCAGTTGATCGTTGGTTCTGGATGCTGGAGTGTTTTGAGGTTGACAAAAGGGTAGATGACTTGAGAGATATTTAACTCAACATTAGAATAAAAATGAGCTTTATTATACATTTGGAAATTCCTGTCCTTGGTCTTTTCTGTGGCCTGATTAATTCCTGGCATAACTTCAATGAAATCAGTAGGGTCTGGGTAGGGATTGGGGGCCTAGGCACTATTGTGCTGATGTCATGTCATGTGTATTTTTTCAGAGAACTGTGATCAACATCAACATAATTTTATTTAAAAAGAGCCAGATCATTGTCTTCTGATACAAACTGAGATTCTGGAAAATAAATTGATGGAGTTTTTCTTCCCCTGAAAGCAGGAAAAAGGCCTCTTATCTTCTTGTCTTTCTCCATCCATTACTCTCTAGCATTCAAAATGGGAGCCTGAAAGCCAGCTGAAAACACTAAAAACAAAACCTGCAACATACTCTACCTGGGAATGCACCCTTAGCAATTAGCTAGATAAACCATCATAAATGATCTTAATCAAATGGATTGTGGGGAAGTCAAACTCATAGACATTGCATCTAGTAACTTGGGTAACATCTTAGGAAGCAGAAATGGAGCTTGTGTATAGGAAAAGAGAAGAGAGTTGGTTTCTCTGGTATTAATAGGAAGTTATAGTAGATATGTGATAAGCAGAGATTACATGTGTAATAGGTGTTACAAACTCCCACAGGCAAGGCTGAAGCAAACTGCTAAACCATTGCCATGTTAGCAGGGGTGGCTCCAGGCACCACCACGCCAAGCATGTGCCTGGGGCGGCAAGCCACAGGGGGCACCCTGCCAGTCGCTGTGAGCGGGGTAGGCAGGCTGCCTTCGGTGGCTTGCCTGCAGGAGGTCCACCGGTCCTGTGGTTTCGGCGGCAATTCAGCGGCGGGTATGCCAAAGCCGTGGAACCGGAGGACCTCCCGCAGGCATGCCCCTGAAGGCAGCCTGCCTGCTGTTCTTGGGGTTACAAAATACCTAGAGTCACCCCTGCATGTTAGTCATTTATGTACGGCTGTATTACTGAGCTCTTTTGATAAAGGAATGGTCAGAAGGTCCAAACTATTGTGCGATTCGAAATTCACTTCTCCCTAGACTTACAACAAGGTCTCAGATTTGGTTTAAGGTTTCGACGTCACAGGGTACAAATGATATCCAAGCAGGTATAGTATAATGAAACAACTGTCTCACATTTAAAAAGAACAGCCACTCTCACATACAAGAGTCAAGGGCAGTACTTCTAACCCAGAAGACACATTGTTCAGTGATGTTACTGAAATCTAGGTTCTCGGACTGCTCTGAGTCCAACAACAAACAATAGCCTGCACAATTTATCATGTGTACACAATGCTTTTTTGCCTAGGTAAAAGGATACCAAGTCAGTCCAAGCCTTAGCTACTCATCTGCCAGGATCCAGTGCACTGAACGGGTCACAAATCAGAATTTGTGTGTGTGTGTGCGCGCACGTGCACGTAAAGTTTTACATAATAGCGTTAGTGGATCTAATACTTCTTTCTAGAAAGAATTTTCCAAAGCAAAGCAGCCTGGAGTATCTCTATAATCTGGAGTTTGCAGTGGTGATCCCAGGATATGAGAGAGGAAAGGTGGTTGAGGTAATATCTTTTATTGCACTGACTCTCAACCTTTCCAGACTACTGTTCCCCTTTCAGGAGTCTGATTTGTCTTGTCTACCCCCAAGTTTCACCTCACTTAAAAACGACTTGCTTACCTAATCAGACATACAAATACAAAATGTGTATGTTCTCATGTACACCAGTAGTTGGGGTTGGTCCTGCTTTGACCAGGGGGTTGGACTAGATCACCTGAGGTCCCTTCCAACCCTGATATTCTATGATTTTATGATTCTAAAAGTGTCACAGCACACTGTTACTGAAAAATTGCTTACTTTCTCATTTTTACCTTGTAATTATAAAATAAATCAATTGGAATATAAAACTTGTACTTACAGGTCAGTATATAGTATATGGAACAGTATGAACAAGCCGTCGTATGAAATTTTTGTTTATACCGGCTTTGCTAGTGTTTTTTATGTAGCTTGTTGTAAAACTAGGCAACTATCTCGATGAGTTGATGTACCCCCTGGAAGACCTCTGCGTATCCCTGGTTGAGGACTGCTGCTTTATTGGACTCACTTCTGTTGGTGAAAGAGACGAACTTTCAAGCTTCACGGAGCTCTTGTTCAGGTCTGGGAAAGAAGTGCTTTGTGGAGCTCGAAAGCTTCTCTCTTTCACCAACAGAAGGGGGTCCAGTAAAAGAGATGACCTTGCCCACCTTCTATCTGTGATCTGGTTGCAGTCAGTAGGTGTCACTGTAAACATAAGGAGAATTGGATGCAGGCCCATGGCCTGGCAATTTTGAGAATGAACACTATGTGCCTGATTTGTCAGAAGCACCGAGCACCCACAATTGTAGCGGAAGTTTGATATCTGTGGATGCTTCAGCACTTCTGAAAATCGAGATCTATGGGACTGATCCAGTGAGGTGCTGTGCACTCTCTACTTCCATTTACTTCTATGGGCATCAAAGGTGCTCACCATCTTTCGGGGTCCTTATGTTGCTTAACTGTTGTCACACACACACAGTCCTGGCAGCAAATGGCTGACTCCCCATCCGCTGAGGCATTCCACCATTCAATAATTTTTATAATGCAGAATTCACAATTTTTCAGAATTCACAAGTTGTCCGTAGGCAGCTTTCCCAAATCATCACAACTGTCTTATTTCTGTACGTTTATTTTCTTTATTCCGTGTGTGGTGTCTGTTGCATATTTGGAAGTCATTCGATATCAATAAAGGTCCGGCACTGATATGTTATTCTCATATGGGGAAACAGGTCTCTCAAAATAAATACTTGGCAGTTCCGTTTGCACAATAACTGGTTTAGCTAGTTTTGTACAGTCGTTGCCAGCTGCTGATGGGAATGATTTGGAGTATTTCTCAAGTACATGCGTTTTGGTTTCAGACACAATGAGCTTCAAATGTTAATGTGTAGATATGGCAATATAAGCAACTGTTACTGGAAAGGAACTGCGTGGACTGAGATTTTGAGAAACCTCCAAGGAATCTTCAGGGAGGTTCTTATTCGACAGCTAGTAGCCCTGTAACTTCTTTCTAGACTCACCATTCACTTATTACTACCTCAATTAGGTCACCACTACAGTTTAAAGCGCCTGATTCTGATCTCGCTTATTCTGGGTTTTGTGCTTGTGTAATTCCATTGAGTTCAGTGGAGTTACTCCTGATTTACACCAGTGTGAGAGCAGAATTTAATTGTGGGTCTATTTCTGTTTGTCTTCTCTTTTAGATTGTCATTGTAAGGTCTTTGGGGCGAGGACTAAAAGATGGTCCTCGCCCCAAAGACCTTACAATGACAATCTAGTATAGTGGGTTTGGGACTCCTAGATGCCACTGTCATACAAAAAACAATAACAAAGTTCTGTTATTATTAAGAAAAATGTAGAGTGATCTATGAAAGATCTCTATTGCTTAGTGACGATTTGAATGGCAATCTGTTCATATGGCTCACTAATGCTTTGGGCCCAAATTCAGACATAATGTGAATCAGTGCAACTTCTTCGGGCCTGTTTCTGATCTCACTTACATAGGTGTGTTATACATGTAAACCCATTGACTTCAGACATGTCACTTCTGATTTCCATGGGTGTGCATGAGATCATGACAACAGAAACAGGCCACTGGCTTCAATGGAATTCCTTAGGCATACAGCAGGATTGGATGTTGTCATCATTCCAGAGGTTCACGGTCTGTGTTGGACATGGGATAGATGGACAGATAGATTTGGTAAAACAAAGCTCATTTTACAAGGTAACAAAATGTTGCTTTTTTTTTTTTTTTGGAAAAAGAATTGTATATTTATACTCTTCTATGTTTGCAAAGTATATGCAGCCTAAGGGCCCAATCCTGAGTGATGGTGTTTGCCTCTTGTCCAAGTTGTTGAACATCTCATCGTCCAAGGAAGTCAAAGGGACTATTTGTGAGTATGTGTTTGCAGAATCAGGCACCAAATGAACAAATGCTTTCCCATTAAATTAAAAACAATCCCCAAATCTGCCAGAGGATATGGATTATGCTTCAAGTGTGGGTATTTAAAAAATACTTTAAAGATTAGGGCTGTGATTTAGGTCATAAATTAAAACAGTGTTTCTGTAATTTAGATCCTAATTTTTATTATATTGTTTATGTGTATAGCTCCATACACTCCCTTTGTGGATAGCAATGTCATCTCTCAGTGTTAGCCACAGTGAGATGTACACATATTTCTTCTTCTAAAAAGCAGGTACATACCAGTAATCTGTGTGTAGTGTGTAGGCCCCTCTTTTTGTCCTATGATTGCAGAGGTGTTAATGAGACACTCTACCTTGAATAGTTTCTTATAATATGTGCTCACTACCTATGCTAAACAATCTGTCCCACCTAGCATTGTGCTGTGATGCTGGAAGTGCCTGTCCCAGACCTGAAGAAGAGCTCTGTGTGGCTTGAAAGCTTGTCTCTTTCACCAACAGAAGTTGGTCCAATCAAAGATATTAACTCACCCATCTTCTCTCTCTGTATTTAATTTGGCAGCCCTAAACACAAATATCTAAAATCATCAGGAAGCAGAAGTCCTGTTGTCTCTGTTATCACAACTAATCTACTTGGGGAATATTTTGGCACATTTCTGTGCCAGATAAAACATGGAAAGGCACTATTCAGTTTAATAAATAATTTTCTGTTCAGATCTACAGGTGCAATGGAGACCAAAGTAAAAACACTGGCAAAACAGTCACAAAATGACATTTTCCCTGCTTAATTTATTTTTCCAAATCGTAAATTATAGGTTTGCATTTCAGGTCATCTTACTCCTGAGAATCCTTTTCAGACATAGGCTGGCCTTACCCTGTGCAGTGCTGAATACCCGCAGCTTCTAGTGACTTTAATCAAAATTGTATTTTATAGAATCAGGTCCTTAATCCCTAAATGTTATAGAACAGTGATACTCAGGCTGTAAGTAGTTCATGAATGGGTCTCCTGGGGCTCTATGCGGCACCTGATATTAAAACATGATGTAATTTAATTATTAACCAATCAGGATGCTTTTATTGTTATTAACCAATTAAGTTATTAACTTGCAGTAACAATGAATTCACTCTACTGTGGCTTTTTTGGGTAATGTTGATCACTAATGGCTCCTGAACCTCCTAAGTCTGATATCAGTTTTAGACTCTCCAGCTTATGTAAAAGAAACTGGCTCCAGTGAATCTTGGTTTTACAAAATCAGTGCTTCTTTCTTTTTACTTTACAACCAGCAAGCAATTCCAGTGTTTCCAAAGTATCCATTAATAGTAAGCTACACCTCCAGCTGTATACATTATCCACCTATCAGTGTACAGCTATTTTACAAATACTGGATACACTTATTTACATGCTGATAATCTCTTTGAATTATATTTTCCTTGTGCCAGTAATGCAATAATTATAGGAAAGACAATAAAGCTGGTGAAAAGATATCTAAGATAGGTGCCTTATTCCTACACTGAATATAATAAATGCCCTAGAGGTTCTACAGCTTCAGTATTCCTCTGGAAATGCTGTGCAACTTTAGTATTTTAATAGTGCCCATTAACCGGAAATTAGGGAGGTATTGGGTCATGTGAAGTCCATTTTCCAGTCAATGTACGATCACTTGCTACAGCATGTCACTCTGTGATTTGTTTGGTTTAAGTTTTAGGTGATTCACGCAGTGGAGCTTCCGATCTTGTCTCTTGGGATAGCGTTGCACTCTAAAATTGTCCCAGTGCTGCTGGAGCGACACAGAACAAATATCTGTGTTATTAGATCACTCCATTTACTCTCTCGTTTCTCTTCCTACATGGTAACCTGCCGCGCGGGTGATGGCTCTGGGTGTTCCACCTTTCCCATCTCATTGTTTGCACTGGGGTCAGCAAATGTGAGGTGCTGAGTGAGTTAACTGTGCGACTGAGCTGTAATTTAGCGGTAGAGAGAGCAGCGCTGGCTAGCCACCCTGCTGCCCGGAGCTCTACAGAGAGTCATTCTCCCAAGACACAAGGTGTCCGGACACGCTCCAGGAAATTCCCAGCCACGCTGCAAAGCGGGGGCAGCCTTCCACCAAAACTTGGGTTTCAACGAGAAATCCCCTCTTCGAGCTCTGGCCCCCTCACACTAAGCAGAGCTTCAGAAAACGCCTCCAGCCGCTGGCTCCCTGCCTATCCACCTCATGCAGCCTTGCAAATGACACCCCCGGGAAAAAGGGATTGGGAACGAAAGCCAGGCTGAGATCCCTGCCAAGCAGCCAGGGGTCCTGATGGGAAACGGAGGTTAAGAGCATGCTGGCTGCTGCGCGGCAGCCCTGCGCTCCATGGGGCCGAGGAATGGGACCCGGGCGAGCCCCCGGGGGGATGGAACGTTGACCCAAGCGAGCCCCCGGGAGGATGGAACGTTGACCGGGCGAGCTCCCGGGGGGGATGGAACGTTGACCCAAGCGAGCTCCCGGGGGGATGAAACATTGACCCGGGCGAGCTCCCGGGGGGGGTGGAACGTTGACCCAGGAGAGGAGGTCCCAACGTCGAGACCCCCTTTGCGCCCCCGCGTAGCCTGATTTCTCGGAAAAGAAAGGACTTAGAAGAAAGCGCTCAATTCTGTCCTATTCCGATTGCCTAGCCGGAGGCTTTCCGCCGCTGTCCATTGGCTGCAAGTCATGGCGGAGGCGGGATATCGCAGACCCTCCCCCTACTTTTTAATAAATGCGAAGAAGGGGCGGGGAAGTGCCTGCTTTCGCTTACTCTCTCTGGCCTGCGAGCGCTGTGCTGAGTGAGTCAGCTGCGCGCAGCCGCTGGGCACATCTGGGTGAGCAGCGACCGGGGCGCAAGCCGATTCTGCAGATCGCTGACAGGTATTTGCATTTCACATCCTCCTCGGAGCAGAGCATTCTGCAGCTGGCGGGGTAGTTGGTAGGTTGGCGGGGCAGAGCCCAAATGGTGCGTTAGCACAAGGACTTTGCTAAACCTTACCTCTTCTTTTTAAAACCATTGACTAAAGTTTGCATTTGCAAATGTAACGTGGCCCGCTTTGGCATTGATTTGAGAAGCTTTTTATTTCTGTGCAGGCTCAGCTTCCTTTTTGCAAGTGAGATTTGAACTTTGGAGGTGACACGTTTCTGCCTCACGCTGACCCGCGCTCGGCTCCCCCCGTGCCTTATGCTACTGCATTTTGACCTAACTTTAAATGAAAGGATGGAATTCGCTCCAGGCAGGAATCAGTAATGACCCTTAAGAATGTGGAGTGCAACACGTGTCCCAGGACCCTAATTGATTAAAACAATCGCCTGCTATGTTGACAAGAAATAAATCAATGTTTCCCTCAGTGATGCTATGGAGAGGGATAATTGCAGATATTTTCCATATATGTTCTCTTTTATATTTAAATAATGTAATCTGGACTACACCTGGGTGAAGCACACTCAGACTGGTGTCTGAGAGAGCATTTGCTAGTTTGCAAAGGCAAGGTAAAAGGTTTTGCCCACAGCCAGCATACTAAAGTATAGGCTGGAGGAAAAGCAACTGTATATAAAGCTCTCTATTAACTTAAAACAAGACCCCGACAGAAATGACACCCCACACTGTCCTGCATTAATGCTAGCAGTATTACCTCTTGAGCAGTTTCATGAAACAATGGAGAAGCTGAGAGCTTGGAAGTTTTCCCCCTCTTCCAAAATTCCAAACTCCCACCTTGGGTCTCTGCTTAAAAAAAAAAAAAAGTGCATTGGGCACAATGGACACAAGCTGTGAGGGTAACTGGTGCTTTGAAGCTGCTTTGGAGGGATGTGCAATATCCTGTGAGCCCACCTAGTGATGGGCTCTGTCACTGGCTACTGGTCAAGGTAGTCAGGGACATAAGCCCATGCTCTGGGTGTCCCTAAACCTCCAACTGCCAGAAGCTGGCATTGGATGACAGGGGATGGATCACTCGATAATTGCCCTCTTCTCTTTATTCCCTCTGAAGCACCTGGCACTGACACTATGGGAAGACAGGATACTGGGCCAGGTGGACCATTTTTCTGAACCAGTATGGCCAGGCTTATGTTCTTATTGTCTCCTGTTCCCTAAACAGTACAGTAAAGTCTTCTTGTTCGAACTGTGCTATTACAAATCCCACCTGAGCACAAAATAGGAACAGGAACATTTAGGCTAGACACAGGTTATGGGGTCTTTTCAGCACACCCTCTAATTAGACAGAATTCTGGCTGACCTTCATAGGAATCTGGACAGAATGATGGGCTCCGTCGCACTGCTTGCTCACTCTGCTGTTATCTTTTGCCCCCACACCATATTATTGAATTGAGCTGATCTCTTATTTAAGCAATGGGTATGGTAGCCACTTTTGGGCTCTGGGGTAGTAAAGATGGAGTAATATTAAAGGTTTGGGCTAAATGTACAAAAGGCAAAGTCATTCCTATGTCATGTGTGCACTCAGTCTTCAGCTAGCTCCAGTGTCCCTACATTTTGTAAGGGATCTCCAATCAGCATGTGATGTGACATGCCACCAGCTAGTTGCATCATGTAAACCCCAAATGTCAGTCATTCAGGGTTTGCATGATGTGGAAGCCAAGCCAATGTGTCAGGGATTCTGGCCTAACATGAAGGAAGGACAGCATTTATGAACGATTGGATGAATTAGAGAAGAGTTGTTACCTTTAACTGCGTATTTCCCTGATGGTGTCAGTTAAGTTGGACAGTTAACATTAGTTTAGTTAGGTCCAAAGTCATTTGGCCTGACTTAGGCAATGCCCCCAAAATGCACCTTGTCAAGTTAGTGCCATTGGACCCTATTAAAAAGTTACAAAAGACAATTTGAAGCATTAACAGTTTATTCTCAAACACAAGAATTTTCCTAAATATCACTGAGTAATTCAGAGACAGAAGCAAAGTGTGTACGTAGGATCTTTTTGACTGTTTACATGGTTTGTCTTTAATGTTACCGTGGATCCTTTTTCAGAGGAATGAGTCAACAAATCATAATTTAGGTGGTCTTGGACTTTGCCATGGACTTCCTGATGATTAAACTGTTTAGGATCTGCTGCAGAAATGGATATGGGAGAGGGTGAAAAAATGCCATTTCTAAAAGAGGAAGAAACACTGAAAACAGATCAGTTGTTTGAGCCCTTGTGCTGCTGGTTAGGCTGCTCCAATCTCTGGTGCGGAGGCCAGAGAGGAAAATGCTGGTTGTAGCATCCTGGGAATCCATCTAAATCATGATCTGCAGCTCCCCTTGAAAAAGAAGATGGGATGCTAATTCGTATCAGACAGGATAAAAACACCTTTCAACAACTGGAAGAAATGAGTGGTTGAAATCGGGAAGCAGAGTGGGTGGGGGAAGTTAGACTAAGGCTTGGGATTGTTCGCTTTACATATTTATTTGCAGCAATGAAGTCCCTGGGGCCTCCCACCACTGGGAGATGTTTCACAAAGTGACATCATCAAAAAGAACCAGCCAGCCGGTGCAAACATTGGTTTGGGTGATCCATTCTCTAACTCATCCTTCTACAGTCTTAGGTACTTTGGAATATTGTGGTTCATTAGGTGTGCAGGTCCTTAGCATGCAGTTGTAGAATTAGGACCTCTCTTCCATTGACATTGTCATGGCTCTGAATCTATTACCTGAATTTTTGCATAGTGTCCTGAGTGTGAGGTTTTGGCCAATGGAATAATATATCACTCAGAGGAACCTCTCGAGCTTGATCCACAAAACCCAGTTGAAATCCATGTTTGGAATGTAGGTTATCCATGCATAATGTGTGGACAGATTTTCCCTGGGATAAGCCCACACAATCCCCATTGACTTCAGTTGTGGGCTGCTGTGGATCACAAT
Organism: Chelonoidis abingdonii; assembly: GCF_003597395.2. Lineage (NCBI taxonomy): Eukaryota > Metazoa > Chordata > Testudines > Testudinidae > Chelonoidis > Chelonoidis abingdonii. Next base: position 36,388,452 of record NC_133787.1, on the reverse strand, counting down.
TCTTGTTAAACTTAGTTGAGTATGTACATACAGATGCTTTTCAAATCGTTCCTTTTACCAGCATGCCAATGACCTGCTTGCTTAATTGTTTAAAAGAATACTCCCCACCCGTCCCATTTTGTGGTGTGCAAAAACAGCTTTGGAAATTCAAATAATTTTCACACCTATTCTCATGCAACAAAGACACTGATCCTGGACGACTTGCTCACATAAGTTATCTCCTTGAAATCAAGGGGTTTGTCTGACTAAGGATTGGGTCCTAAAACATAACCAAACTGACTTACAGCCAAAATGGAATAAAATTACACTGAGGCAGAGAACTCTGTCCCTTTCAGCATGATGTATATTAAAACTGCTGAGCTATAATGAGAGGCCCGGTGATTAGGGGAAATTCTCAGTTTCTAACTATAGTGATGCTGAATGCACTATAATTAGATGATTCTCTGAAATGCTAACTGCATGTTACTTGAGTTCATTAGTATATGTGCTAATGAATGGCTCAATCCTGCGTTCCTTGCTCAGCCCAAGTACCAGCGAGAGGTAGTGGAGTCTGTGTGAGCAGAAAGGACAAGGATATAGTAAGCCAAGAAATGCTAACCATTAGAGCATATCCAATTACTAGATTGAAATCCACTGAGTTTGCATTGAAGTCTTTCTCCTCTCCCACCAGTGAAGAGCAGGAATAACTCCTCTAACATCTCTGCAGCTTCAGTGGTACACCAGTATCAGGCCCCATAGCCCCTAGTTCTGTATGCAATGAATACAGCATGTCAATTGGTAAGATCTTCTGCTGGTAAAAGTAGACATCACTCCATGTAAGTCACTGGAATTGCATCAGCTTACACCAGCTCAGGTTCTTGCCCTTAATGTAAAAGTCTGAGAGAAGAAATAGTAATAATCCAAGGGAGCCAACTCATAATGTTTCTTGTTACTCTGGCTAGACTGATTCAAACAAGGCTTCTTTTCCATAGTGCTCCTGGGAGTTTCAGTACATTAATTGGATAGCTTTCATTATTTTTATTAGCCTGCTATTAGGCAGGCATCCAGCACAGTGTGAGGAATTTTTCACATAAAAAAAATAACAGGGGGAAATAGTCTATAGCACTGAAATATTGGCAAGACAAATGTTTAGTTAAGGGCTGAGCATCTTTCCAGCACTTGGGGGGGATTTCCAGCTGTTGTTCTTGTGACTGGCACCTGAACTACAGAGAAGATGATTTTGTACAATATAGAGCAGCCTTTTCATGGTCTTTCTCAAGATCTGCCGCAATGTGCATATTATAGGAAGAAATGTTTGTCAGCGGGGACAGAGGAGTTGGGGAGGAAAATTCTAAGCTTCCTGTACCGCCTGCAGTTTTCCAAGAGGGACAGTTCTATGGAAGTGTTGTACATGTCTGATTCACAGAGGCTTTGCCTAAAAATGTTAGTTCTATGAAATGTCTGTTTTATTCCTGGAGCCTCCCCTTCCCAATTTACAAATAGATGCATATGGGCCCTGCAGACTGCACTTTAGGCCAGGTTCTGCCCTTGGCTATTAAACATTCTCTCTCCACTGAAATCTGTGGAGAGACTGTGCATTTACACCAGTGTAACTGAAAACAGAATTTGGTTCTTTAGATCTACATTGTGCTCTTTTCCTTATTTATTAGGTGCATTATGGTAGCACTTAGGAGCTCTGCCCTGGTCCAGGACCCCGTTGTGCAAGGTGCTGTACAAACTCAGAACAAAAAGACAGTCCTTGCCCCAAAGAGCCTTGAAATCAAGTTTCAATCCACGGTGTGAATAGTGGGCAGCATGGCCTAGTGGTGAGAGCTGGGGCTGACACCCACCCCCATTGTGGCCTAGAGGCAAATCACTTATCCCCTCTCTGTGCCTCAGTTTCTTTATTTGTAAAATGGGGCTAATAATAGTGAGCTTTGAGATTCTTGAATGGTAGTTATTACATAGGTGCAAATGATTGCTGTTAATAGTGATTTATAATGGGCTGTCTGTCACAGAGTATTGGGGGCATTTAATAGTTTTGGCGTTATCTGTACATAATAATTAGGACATTTCGATATTGCTGTATATTGTCTGTTAAGTGCTGACCATGTACAAGACACAGAAAATGAAGACAGCCGTAGCCAATGGTGCGTAGTCTAACCCACCTCCAGTTGCCGCTGACTCCTGATGTCTGCATACTGTACAGACAAGCTCCTTGAAGTGTGACACATGATTTCTGTATGTGGCAGGAGTGTGACTGGTGGGAGGCATTTAACGGATCCTGCGAATTTCACTTTCAGGATGTGTGACAGGAATGGTGGGAGACGGCTCAGGCAGTGGCTGATCGAACAGATCGATAGTGGGATGTACCCAGGACTGATCTGGGAAAACGAAGAAAAAAGCATGTTCCGGATCCCGTGGAAACATGCTGGAAAACAGGATTACAACCAGGAGGTGGATGCTTCTATATTCAAGGTAGGAGAGACGGTAAATTTCTTTTCTTAACACTGCTCATGTACCGTGACTTTTTCTTTCATTGCAAATACATTAGACACATCCCCTTCCTTCCTGAGCAGTGGTGCTCCTGGCTCTGATCCTGCAAACACTTATTCATGTGCACAGCTTTATTCACTGCAGAATGTCCCATTGACTTCAGTCAAGTCTCTGCAGGATCAGGGCCTAAAGAGATATTTTTATGGCACACCAAAACTGCTCCAAAGGGATCACGCCTGGTAATTTAATATTGTTTCCCAAATCAATATGTGGACGTTATATTGCGAGACACCATGTTGATAAGCTTTTTCAAATGTCCCCAAATATGACTTTTCACTACCCTGCAGCAGTAATAAAAATACCAAGCTCATATATAGATCTTTTTGTCAGTAGACCTCAAAGCGCTTTACAAAGGAAGTCAGTATCATTATCCTCATTACACATATGGGGAAACAGAGGCACAGACCAGGGAAATGACTTGTCTAAGGTCACCCAGCAGGTCAGTGGCCAAGCAGGGAATAGAAATCAGGTCTCCTGAGTCTCCACTTCTGTGCTACAGTATATCAACTGGACAACACTGCCTCCCCTGCAATGAAAATCATGCTAGCCTTGAGTGATAGCTTTCTAAAAGCACTTAATGTTGTGGTGTGGACATGATTTCCAAGAATGAATGCACAATTGTGCATCTGCTATGTAAGAACCGTTAAAAAACCAGCGCCAATTGTTGCTATTATGCCTGAGCTGAGCGCAGTTGTGTTAATTGCAAATATAGTTTTTGGAAATCAGCCCTTCCATGAGCAAGAGTATTGAGCACACAGAAGATTGTTTAGATTAGTTTAGAGCTGGGACACACCAATGAGAAGAAGAGTGCAAAGCTTCAGACTCTTCCCTCATCTCTCACTCACGTTCCCATCATGATGAGGATAATTACAAGGCTAATTCTGGACTCTGACAGATTGTGTAAATCACAGTTTGTGCAACATTCTGGAAAGAAAAGAATTTCATGTCAGGGATATGGTGGCCCTGTACAGGCTATTTGCATGCAATAGTCTCCGCTCTTGGCTTGTCAGATGTTGGGGCAAGAGCTTTTTTGTTGTGTTTTTTTTTTTTTTTTTAAACTTGATCAAAACCTATTGCAGCTTCCTCTTTGCACTGGAGAGTCAGAGCTTACACTGATATTGTGGGCCAGATTCTCCCGTGCCCTGTGCCTTCAGTGGTCATTTCCACCTGGAAAAAGTGACCTGTAAAACACTACTCCTGGGATGAATGGAGAACTGAGTGGGAAGCATTTTACATGGGTTTAAATGATGACTGCAGAAGCTACAGTGCCCTGGAGAATCAGGCACTTTGTGAATCAGAGTGAAGGATAGTACAGTAGTTAGGCCCCTGACCTAGGAGATGAGGCTTCAATTCCCACCTCTGATGTACTTGCTCAAGGTTATCCAAGGAGTGTATCTCTGCCCCTCAGTTTCCTATTGGTGAAAATGGGATAACAGCCCTTCTCTGCCTAACAGCAGTATTGTGACTGAGGATAAATCCAGTGACAATTGTGAGGAGCTCAGACACTGCAGTGACAGTGGCCAGGCAAGTACCTAGGTGTGGTGGTTAGATAGCTCAGTGGTTTGAGCAATGGCCTGCTAGATCCAAGGTTGAGAGTTCACTCCTTGACAGGGCCACTTAGGGATCTGGGGCAAAATCAGTACTTGATCCTGCTAGTGAAGGCAGGGGGCCGGACTCCATGACCCTTTTGGTGGGGAGGCATAGCTCAGTGGTTTGAGCATTAGCCTGCTAAACCCAGGGTTGTGAGTTCAATCCTTGAGGGGGACAATTAGGGAACTGGGGTAAAAATCTGTCTGGGGAATGGTCCTGCTTTGAGCAGGGGGTTGGACTAGATAACCTCTTAAGGTCCCTTCCAACCCTGATATTCTATGATCTGCATTGGAAGTCACTAGGAGTTTCCCTGAGTGACAGCATCAGGAAATGGCCTTGAGGAACAAATGTGAGATTTGGCCCTGAAGTTATAAACTGGGCTTATGATTTTAGCCTTTAACCAATCAGAAGACAATGAAATTGGCATTTAGCTAATAAACACCAGAAATGGTTACTTGGATCTAAGGGTTTGTGTACACAGAGCTGCAATACAGACTATGGGGCTGTGGTTTCTGAAGTGCTCTAATGTGGTGTTCATTAATTGGTCCGTGTAGACCCTGCTGGTGCTCACTAAAGACTCCCTAGTGCGCTTTAATGTGGTGCTGTTTGAAATGGTACTACATTAAAGCACCACTTGGGAATATTACCAAGCGATTACTCATTGCTGTATACACAGAGAGAGCCCCAAATCCCGATTTTTTTTTTTATTGCCATCTGCATAAAAGTTCAAAAATTGCTAAAAATAAACCCTGAAAAATGAAATTAATAAACCCTGTAAAACAGAGCTCTAATTGTAAAGCTGGTTCTTCAGCTCTGTGGCACTTTTCTCTTTTGTTTTAGGCTTGGGCAGTTTTCAAAGGGAAATTTAAAGAAGGTGACAAAGCCGAGCCAGCCACTTGGAAAACGAGGCTACGCTGTGCTCTGAACAAGAGCCCGGACTTCGAGGAGGTGACGGACAGGTCCCAACTGGACATCTCGGAGCCATACAAAGTGTACAGGATCGTCCCAGAGGAAGAGCAGAAATGTAAGTGTCCTGATAAACTAAGTGACTTGTTCCATAGCCACCTACCTCTTGAGCATTGAATGTCTGAGGGATTTGTAGGAGACGAGAGATTGTGTCTGGTTATCAAAGCAAAGGGAAAAACAGAAGTGGGCTTACACCAGCTCTGATGTGCATTCAGATACCGAGCTGCATTTCCTGGGCCACATCGCACCTTCACGTGTGCCAGTGTGAATCCGGATGATTCCACTGGGTCAGGCTGTACCCCCCTAGATCAGTGCCTGGAGAACTGCCCTGGTCATGGGATGGGTGAGGGAAGGGGAGTCAGCCATGGCACTGTCCCACCCTTCCCTAGAGCTGTGGGGCAGGGATCCATGGCTGGGGAGGGGCATGCAAAGGGCAGGTATGGGAGATCAAGGCTTTTGGGGAGGAGAGGCCGGGGGTCATGCATCCTTTCCTCCTCAAAGCCACCTGGGGAAAGTTAATGTAGCTTTAAACTGCCTTCACCTTACTGTAGCCAGTTGGACTGTGGAACCTTTTCAGGGAGGAGACTGAGGTTGTCTCTTAGCAAGGAAAAGCCTGGCAGGAGGCTGTATGCTGGGGAGAGGGACAAGGGCCCCAAGGCTACTGAAAATGCACAGGACCTGCATGTGGAGAGCCACTGGAAGCCCATGCCATCAAGACTTTTTTCCTTTCTTCCTGGGGGGTGGAGAGCAAACACTCCTCCGCCCCTGCTGGAAGGATCTGGGGAAAACTCCATGTGGAAAGTTTGGAATTCACCCTCTTCCCCACGGCCTCATCCCATAGCTGTTTGAGTAGGAGAGGCTATTCCCCCGAGTAAAAAACCAGACAGAGCCTGCTGTCTGTGACATTAGCTGACAATACTCTATGGCAGTCTGGCTCAGAAGGTCTGATGCTGTTGTCACTCACACCAATATAAACCTGGAGTGACTCCACTAAAGTCAATGGAGTTCTTTCGGGGTAAGTGTGGGCTGAGATCAGAATCAGCCCCAAAGTCTGTCCTGGTGAAGGTTTTAGCTGTGGTTTTGGCCTTACATTCAGTCCTGATGCCCCCTTCTAACCTAAAGCTACATCTGGTTTAATCTGTACAGATGCTGAGGAAACAGAATAAACCCCTCGCATTGCCCAACAGTAAAAGCAGCGATTATAGTTACCGGGGCTCAGCAGAGAACATTTGTTTCTGTGAAGTCCGGTCTGGTGTTAGCTGTGCTAAGCTTATTTTTATTTGTGGTTTTGTTTGTGCTTTTTTTTAAGCATGCAAAATCTGGTTGTCAGGAAGTCTAGCTTTAGCATGTTGGTCTCTGTCAACTTCATTCATGCAGAAGGCTTTATATTTCTGTACACTTGTTATAAGCATTATGCAAATTGTTCCCCTCAACAATGTAGAACTATGCTTTGGCAGGGGCAAAAAGTCTCCAGTGAAGGTTAAATTGTTCCCTGCCCCAGCAGAACTGTGGCTGTTTTCTGGATTTAATCTTATTCACACCCATGCAATCCACTGGACTCAATCCTGCAGTCCTTGCTCTGGCAAAACTATCATTAATTTCACTGGGAATGGAAAAGCAGCAGCTGCAGGGCCTATGGGGTTGCACAGTTGTAAAGCAACAGGTTGGCTCTAAAGTGGTACATTGTCAAGTGAATTCCCCATACGTGGCAGTGAGGGGTAAGATCCCATGAAGAATTCTAGGTTTCTGTAGTTTAACAATGGTAAACATTTCCCAAAAGCAAGTCACCCCTATCCCATGGCCTTCTCTTGCATGCTGTATGATCTGATTCCTTGTTAAATCACTGCATGTGGTATAATGCGTTGAGCACTGAATTCTTGTATTTCTTTCCAGGCAAAGCGGGTATTGCTAATGGAGGCAGCTTGAATGAAGCCACTGACATGGACTGCAGTCCTTCTGCAATAGATGACCTAATGAAAGAGGTAACTAACTGCTATAGCGAAGCAAGCTCTATTTGGTTGGAAGGGCTAGATGGTAAAGTTTCTCCATGAAATTTTGTATTGCATTTTTCTAATGATAGGACCAGGGGAACTAGATTTTGATATCACTGGTGCAAGAAGAACAAATCTGCATGTTTTCAGACACATTAGTTACATTCATTCATGTAACACAGGAGTGGGCAAACTTTTTGGCCAGAGGGCCACATTGGGGTTGCAAAACTGTATGGAGGGCTGGTAGGGAAGTCTGTGCCTCCCCAAACAGCCTGGCCCCCACCCCCATCCGCCCCCTCCCACTTTCCACCCCTGTTCCCTGTCCCCTGACTGCCCTTCCAGGGACTCCCCAGCCCTTATCCAATCCTCCAGCCCCCTTACCATGCTGCTCAGAGCAGCAAGTCTGGCAGCCGTGCCGCCCGGCGCTAGACACACCGCTCTGCTCTGCCTGTGCAGGAGGGGCCAGGGGCTAGCATCCCCAGTTGGAAGCTTAAAGGCCAGGGAGGATGGTCCCGCAGGCCAGATGTGGCCTGCAGTTTGCCCACCTCTGATATAACACAATGCACAGACCTGCGGTAGTTGCTTGTCATATCCATGGATCTCACGTTTGCATACGGTTCAATAAGAGTTTCACCAGAGGGTCAGATTTTTGCAGCTCTATTAGAATCATAGAATGTCAGGTTGGAAGGGACCTCGGGAGGTATCTAGTCCAACCCCCTGCTCAAAGTGGGACCAATCCCCAACTATTCCCCCCCTCCCTAAATGGCTCCCTGAGGGATTGAACTCACAAACCTGGGTTTAGCAGGCTAATGCTCAAACCACTGAACTATCCCTCCCCTTGTCCCCCTTCATTGTGATGCAAAATTATTGGGGTAAATTCTGCTCTCTGTGTACCCATGAAATCCAAGGCCCCCTCCTTCTAACCAGTCACAAAGCCGAAGAGTTTACCTGTGTCACAGTATGTTTTTACTATTCCTATTCAGGGGCCAGTGAGCAATTTAGATAACGACTTGTTTCCCTACGGTATTGGATGCCATTGATACGATGTTGGGTACCTGAAACTGCAAAACTGCTTAACCTCGGTTTTGTTGCCTGGATGATCTAATGGCTTTTCTGTCTTCCTCAGTCCCCCGTTGTAGACGAATACCTTGGTATAATAAAGAGAAGCCCTTCCCCACCTCAGGAGAATTGTAGAAACCCTCCAATACCAGACTGGTGGATGCAGCAACCTAGCCCTGGTAAGACTCTAGCAACATAGCCAGGACTTATAGTACAGAGTGTCTAGTTTGAGTAATCTGTCGAGGACACAACCAGGATAGCAAAGACTAATTTGGGGATCTCTGAATAGCTGCCTCTATATTTGGTGCTTGTGGAAGATTTTTATGTCTGAGGAACAAGTTTATTAAGAAAGCCTAAAATATTATCATACCTCAAATTTAAATCTTATTGTAAGTACAGGAAAATTGACCTTTGCAACGGCATGAGTCATGACTGTCAACGTTCTGTAGTTGCTCAGGGGGTTACGTCTGACTCTACAGACATTCAGAAGCCCAGATCTAAAATATAAGGTTCATTTCATCATCGCATTGGCAGTGAGATTGTAGTCTGTGGTCTGACAAAACTCCATCGATTCCACTGGGAATGGTAAAGACGACAGCTGCAGGGCCAATGGGGTTAAAGCGACAGGTTGGCTCTAAAGTGGCACATTGTCAAGTGAATTCCCCGTACATGGCAGCACCATTCTGGATCCCATGTTGGGAATCCTCATTCTGTCGCTGCTCATCTGGTCGGGGCAGTGGAACCCCTGGTGTGGGCAAGGCTCCTTGCAGGTTTTCTTCTCTCATGAAACTATGGAGGGATCAGGATGATGTGGAGAGGAAATGGCACTGGGGCGAAACGAGCGGGTGGTCAGGTCATTGGATTTTACCAGAGATCCTGGTGCTTGTGTCAAAACTTGGCACACAAATATAACTTTATTTCTTCCCCCACAGCAGCTGTGTCCCTGATGAATGGGTACTCCGGCTATGAACCGCTGCAGTCAGGTACTGGAAATCTCACTTCCTTGCTCAGTTAAGTGCTGTGCCCTCAGTTGGAATGGTGTAAACTGCCTCTCTTGTGGCACTCCCAGGTGGGGCCTGGCTTCGCTGCCATTGTGGCCCTATTCATGCGCACCTAGAGAAAATAATCATTAAAAATGGCAGAGCCACCGAAAATGGCAGCTTAGGGCTTAATTGCTCAGAAATGCTCTGACTTCATAAGCCACTGTTCCATTCTCAGCACGCAGGCAAAGGAATTAAAGCTTCTAAGCAGTAGCAGAGATGTGTGCGCCCGGGAGGAGGCCAGATTCTGTCCAATAAGTTGATGCCTTTGCACTGCTCCAGCAACACATAAAGTTGGCTTAAAGAGTCAGCTGGGGATTCCCTGGGCGTAGGGAAGTCCCCAGGTGGCATAAGGCTACCATAGCCCTGGCTCTGTGCCAGTCCTTCCAGCCCTCCCCAGGTGTTGAAGATATGCCAAAAGCTGGAGTGACTGTGGCTAGAGCACTCTGTGCTTCAGTGATCTGGCCAGCACAGCAGCACCTAGATGGCACCTTGAGGCTGGTCTGACTTTTGTGCTTAGGACCAAACCAGCCCCTGGGTGCCACCAGGATTGGGAAAGAGGAGTGTAAAGGTGACATTAAGCCTCCTTCGCTCTCCCTTCCAGCCACAGCGAGAACTGGGTTTGGCACAGCTGAAGACTGGGCTATTTGTTGCAAATCTACCATGCAGGTTGCTTACCCACGGCAAATCTGTTCTGCATCGGTACAGGCATTTTTTTGGAGACCTAGCAGGTTGTTTAGATAACAAACAGTAGCGTGGCGAAAGGGCAAGTTTCAACAGAGGTGGCAGATGCAAACACAGTGCAATATAATTAGCTAACAAGCGACAAAGTCTGAGACACCTTAAGTAGAGAGTTTGTTGGAGGAAGGATGCCAGGCCCACAGGGGATGCCCTCCTGCCCACCTGCATGGCAGCATAAAATGGCTGTCCTGGTCTGACTCCTTTACATTTGCTTCACTAAAGGCAGCGCAGTTCACTTAGATGAAGGCTGTTCCAGGATGATTGTTCTCTGGGTAATGAAATCTGGAGTGGGTGGGGAGTTTCCAAGGGGCAGTTTATAAACCCATTACCCCCGTGGCTGAGCACCTACCTGAGTATCTTGGTGGTCTGCCAGATATTCTGCCTCGTTGGAACAGTGGGGCCGCTCTTGGAGCGAGGAGATATTCTAGGTGAGGAAGGGTATTAGAATCTGCTCTGGGGCAGCCACTGTGCGAAGGATGCAGCCATCTGCTCCTCCAGTTCCCAGTGAAAAAGTAGAAGGATCTTTGTGCATGCAATCGGTGCCCACCATGCTGACGTGTAATCACGTTTTCAAACTGTTCTGCTGGCATGTTCTACCTAAATCTAACCAAGGGGTAACTGGTAAAACTAGATCAGTAAATCTAACTGGTCAGGCTTATCAGCTGCACACAGACATGTGGGACTGTGAGGGATTGGGAAGGTAAAAGGTTGCGTGCTACAGAGCATGCTGAATTCAGAAAAACTGTGCTGAAAATCAGTGTCCCCAGTGGAAAGTCTGAGAGGGTCAGGGAGGAAACAGCTGGAGTTCTTCCTCACAGGAGTAGTCCCAGTATAGACAATGCTTACTGAGTGAGGTCTGCTCATGTGTGCCATGGTTGCAGGAGCAGCCCTTGACTATCCTGCTGATTCTAGTCCCAGAGAGCTGTGATGCTGACTGCATTCACTGCTGTTGAGCCAGGCACGCAGCATTTCAAGGGCTTCAGCGCTTAACTGGAGCTTTGCTCTTTTGTGCAACGGGATGGTTATTCCTGCAGCAGTGGGTGAAGTAGTGGAGGGGGTTAGCTGCGTCCTCTGACTGGCTGTGTGCGGGTGTGTCTCCCTGCAGTGTACTCGCAGATGGTGATCAGTTTCTATTATGGAGGGAAGCTGGTTGGCCACACTACTACCTCATACCACGAAGGCTGCCGAATTTCCCTGAGCCACGCCCCTGCCCACTGTGACAAGCTGTATGGCCCGGATAGCCTGGAGCACGTGCAGTTCCCTTCTGCCGACGCCATCCCGAATGACCGCCAGAAGCACATCACCAAGAAGCTCTTCGGGCACCTGGAACGGGGGGTGTTGCTGCATAGCAACAAGCAGGGTATCTTCATCAAGAGGCTGTGCCAGGGGAGAGTCTTCTGGAGTGGAAACAATGTGCTGTACAAGGACAGGCCCAACAAGCTGGACCGGGATGAGGTGGTCAAAATATTCGACTCCAACCAGTTTGTCCGAGGTTTGTGAACATTTCCACCTCTCTTGATCCACCCTCTTCATTACAGCTGACTTTTCTGCCTCCCACCCCGACCCTTGTCCTCTGCACTCTGACACACGATAGAGCCATGTTGCTGTAGGATGGTGACTACATCTTCCTGTACTGATAGGGGTCAGATCCTCAGCTGGTATAAATCGGCTCCAATGAAGGGCTGTTGTTTTTAAGGCACTTACGATGGGAACAGGAGACCATGTGTCTTGAGTTCTTTGCAATCTTTAGCACATTTATCCTCCTCGCACCCACGTAAGGTGGGGCGGCGGGGAACCGAGCCACGGAGAAGCTAAGTGACTCGCCCAAAGTCACACAAGAAATGGGTTGCAGAGCAGGGAATTCCACCCAGGTTTCTTAAGTCCCATAGTGGTGGCCTAATCACTCGACCATCCTTTCTATGCCAGAAGTCAAAGAACCTATGCTGACTTATGCCAGCTCAGGATCTGGCCCAGAATGTGTAGACCTCAGCCTCAAAGTTCTCACATAGTCTTTACGTCCTTGCATAACACTTATACAAATAAACACCAGCAGTATCCCTTCCACCAGGGTTCTCTCTTGTGAGCGGTAGTGTTTGGAGATATTGTATAAAAACCCCACTGCAGTGTTTTACATCAAGCGAGGGCACGACTGATAGGTTACAAAATAACATTCCTAAAGGCACTGCTGTGATTCTGAATCTGTGTTAATACATATTAATGCGGGCCCAATTCTTTCTCCTCAGGGTACAAGGAATATCTGTGGACTTCCCTGTGGTGGGAAGATAGGACTTTTAGTCATTTCTCCTTTCTTAGTCCTCCCCTGAAAGCACTAGATCAGCAGTTCTCAACCAGGGGTCCAGGGCTCCCTTGGAGCTACAAACAGGGGATCTGCCAGGCAGGGCTGGCATTAGAGTCCATGGGGCCCAGGGTAGAAAGCCCAAGCTGAGTCAGAGCCCTGCTGTGTGGAGACAAAGCCAAAGCCTGAGCAACTTAGCTTTACAGAGCATCCTGTGATGTGGGGTCCTGGGCAGTTGCCCTGCTTATTACCCCTTAAGGCCAGCCTGGGCTTTTATATACGGAAAAACACTTGTGGCACAAGTGGGTGGTGGAGTTTTTATAGCACGTTGGTGGGGGGGGGCGCGGCTCGGAAAGAAGACGGTTGAGGACCTCTGCTATACATCAAATCGATTTTTCTCTCCAGAGAGGGGAGAAGTTGCAGCTCCATCAGATTCCTGAGGGGGTCACTGTAGAGGGACAGGAGGTGCTTGTTGCCAAACTCAGAGAGGCAGAGGGCTCTGCACCCAGGATCTTGACTCTTCTCAGTCTGAATGACTACAGAAGCAGTACAGCCGGCGCCCTGGACTGGCCAGGCGCCGCTGCCGTTGGATCAGAGATTAACTTAGTCTGCATCTCGGCACCGTGTCGCTTATACAGCTCTATAACGAGGATTTCCTGCATTGGGATTTTTAACCTCCCCCTCTAATTTTCTCTCTCCATGAAAGCTAAATACCTTTCGCAGAGTGTGCATGCAGTGCTGCTGGCAGGTGTCTGTGTGAGTTTGCTGCCGAGGTGTGTGTATGCAATTCTCCCTGCAGGTGAATAAGCCACCTGCTGCAGCTGTGTGTGCTAATGTCTCACTGAAGTTGGTTGGTTTCCATCCTTTCCAACCATCTGTTTTTCTCCTCTTAGAGCTGCAACAGTTCTACAGCAGCCAGGGCCGTTTCCCTGAGAGCAGGGTCCTGCTGTGCTTTGGCGAAGAGTTTCCAGACACAGTTCCTTTACGCTGTAAATTAATCCTGGTGCAGGTAAGGCACATTTGTGAGAAACAGCCACTGCTTGAGCTGCCCCTTTGTTCTACAACTCAGAAATGCATCCTCAAGACTGTCTTGTTTTTGTCTCTTAACATTCATAGCCAGATGTTTCCAACCTCAGAAGCATAGGGCTGCAGGCAATTTGCGTACCTAACTTCAGGGACGGATTAATGTAGGGGCTTTAGGGGCTGCAGCCCAGGGCCCCGGGCTAAGAGGGGCCCGAGTGCAACAGGGCTCAGGCAGGCTGCCTGTGTGCCATGGCCCCACACCACTCCCGGAAGCGGCCGGCTGCTGGCATGTGTCTCTGCGCCACTGGCAGGGGTGGAGGCGGCTCCACACGCTGTCCTCGCCCCAGCATTGTCTCCACAGCTCCCATTGGATGGGAACTGGCCAATGGGAGCTGCATGGGTGGCGCTTGTGGGTGCGGGCAGTGCACAGAGACATGCTGTCTCCCTCCCCCGAAGGGAGCGCAGAGACGTGCCAGCAGCTGGCTGCTTCCGGGAGTGGCATGGGGCCAGGGCCGGCAGTCTGCCTGAGCCCTGCTGCACCACCAGCCAGGAGCAGCCTGTAGTAAGAGCCTCCCAGCCGGAGCCTACACCTTGCACCCCCTCCTGCACCCCAACCCCAGGTCAGAATCCCCTCCTGCACCAAACTCCCTTCCAGAGCGCCCACCCCCCTCCTTCACCCGAAGTCCCTCCCAGAAAGAAACGAATATAACAGCTATTCTAAGGTCAGAGGGACACTATTTTGAATTAACTTAACTATATTCTACATGTTTTAAGACTGAATGTAGCCACAGAACACCTTCATTAATTAAAAAGCAAGTTTAGTGTATCATTAATAGCCTCGATGCCATAACCGTGATCATTTTATTTTAAATTGGAAAAAGACTTAGATTTTGTGGAGCCTCTGTATACAATAGCCCTGGGCCCACAGGAGAGTTAATCTAGCCCTGCCTAACTTGTTTACATATGTGCATCAATTGCCTGTGTATATCAGGTTTTTGCTTGCATAAATCATCAGTTAGGCATCCAGGCTGACAGTTAATTTTCTTAACTTGCACACAGAAATCCCCAAATGGTCCATGTCATCACATTAATTAAATGAGCAAAGTAAGCACAAAACTGCACACAGATGCTGTTGGTTTGAAAATCTGGCCCTGAATTAGGAAGAAATGTATTTTTCCCCTTTCCCTCTCTGTTTGCATAGTCATTTGCTAAATACTTTAACTATGTACCCTGTTTCGCAGCCTAGTAACCTTTTTCTGGCCTTCCACTCCTGCCTTGGAGGCAACTGTCAAATAAATCACTGCAACTGGTTGTGCTAACAGCAGGATTAGGGCTTCATGCAGAGAAGCAAGTGTAAGGGGTGAATAAATTTGAGTAATGGATAGTTTGCATGTAAAATCTTATAGTACAAAGGATATGGAAGAAGTGAGTGGGAAAAACTCTGGTGATAAGTTAGAAACAAATAGGAAAATTAGTTTACTATGCCCAGAATGGCTTTGTTCAAAGACTGTAAAATAAAAAAATTCAGGACCACTGAGTCTTTAAGTTAGACATCTTTGCTTTCTTTTGTTGATGACATCCTAACATATTCACTGTGTTATTTACGTGTATTACAGCACAGCCTGAAATCTTCAGTCAGCATAAGCCACAGAGCAGGCAGGGCCAAGCTGGGTCATGATCTGACCAGTTTTTGGCTGGGCCAAACCTGAGCAGTGTTGTGACCCTATGTACCCGTTCGCAACGCTGCTCACTCAAATTTGGCCCAGTCAGCCATCTGTCACAAGGGAGGGACTGTCAGGCCAAACCCGAGTGGTGGTGTGATCCTGTGCACCACTCACTCAAAATTGGAAAGGGTGGGGGCTCATGGTCAGGCTGCTGGTGAGGGAAGAAGAGGGGTAGGTAGGGTGTAGAAATCTGCACCCTCTCATGTTTTCAAATGGCTCTCTGCAACCCCTTCCAATTGAGATTAGAGCCCTATTGTGCAAGGCACTGTGTATATAGAGAGACATTCCCTGTCCTGAAGAATTTCCAATTTAACTAGACAAAAGAGGGACAAATGAGTTAGTGACTTACCCAAAGACCCATGGGAACTGAATCTGAGATCAGTTGCCTTAAGCACATAGACCATAGGGGTTGGAGGGGACCTCAGGAAGTCATCTAATCCAACCCACCTGCTCAAGGCAGGAATAATCCCCGAACAGATTTTTGCCCTAGATCCCTAAATGCAACCTCAAGGATTGAGCTCACAACCCTGGGTTTGGCAGCCCAATGCTCAAACCACTGAGCTATCCCTCCCCCTCTTTTCTCAATTTCCCTGGAAGGAGGTTTCCCCATTTAGACCATTCTCTTCCTTGTGGTATCTGATGTACTGTATTGATAGTAGCTCGTGTACCCCTGCTAGAGTGTTCAGTGAAGTCTGGGTGGTGGTGGTTATGGTGAGTTGAAGGAAGACATATGTCATAAGTGTTCTCATCTTAGTGGCCTTTCCTTCTCCTGTAGGTTGAGCAGCTGTGGATTAGGCAGCTGGTGGAAGAGGCAGGAAAGGTCTACAGCAGCGGCCCGATGCTTCCGGTAGCTGATGAGACCCAGCATGACCAAATATTCAGGATCTTCCAAGATATCTGCGGGACACACCAAAGACCTCTGTTTAGAGAAAATCAACAGATCACTGTCTGAGTGCTTTTTTAAATAAATAATGGTGGGGTTAAATTAGACCCTGGTTGGTCCCAACACTGTTTGAATTCCCCCGTGGAAAACATTCTGATTTAGAATCTAGATGCCCATGGCTGTTCTTTGTTGTTGTTTAAAATAAACTCAGCAATTAACATTTTTTCATTTGTGAACAAAGCAACTAGACCAGAACGGTGAATTCTGGCTACACTTTATTTATATGGATGGCTTTTGAGCCATTCTTTGTCTTCATCTACTGCTAACGGCAAGTGGATGAGGAAAGTTTCTTGAGTGTTGTGGGAGAATGACTAGAAAGATCGGCAGTGCTAGTATAATATATTGAGGCTGTCACAGAACTGCTCTTCTTAGTGTCCGTGACCCATCTGGCAGTCAGAACACTTAGGAGCAGATCCTCAGCTCAGTTGTAGTCAATGGAGCTATGATGACTTACAGCTGCTGAGGATCTGCTGCTGCCATTTCATCCTCTTTTCCGAAAACCTCAGTTTGGGAAGAACTGAAGCTTGTGAAAGACTTTAAAATTCTCAGAGATACTGGAATGTCACCAGGGATCAGGTCGTCCCACTGACTTCCAAACAGAGTTTGCAATACCACTGATGGTAAAAGACAACAGAAACCTTTTTTAGAGCAAATATCCTTTAGCATCCAAAGGACCCGCTCCTGAAGTAACTTCGTTTGCCTTTATGACTGAGGGTTTTTTTTTTGTATATTGAAGTATTTTGTAATTTGGAAATAAATCCCAACATTATTTGTAAATATTGAATGTAGGAAATGATCATTTTAATTGTCTTAGCCAAAGAGATAGAGTTTTTATATATGTAAATGCAAAATAGTAAAATGTTGTGTTTAGTTGGCTTTAGCCTCAAAAATGCATGTGCCTGACCTCCAATGTGTGTGCAAGTTGTGTGCCTGCTACGGTATGCGTGTGCATGTCCCGACTTAACACCCGTCATCATGCTTTCTATGCATGTGCATCTAGGGAGTGGGAATTTTTAAGAAATAGGGTCGTGTGCCTTACAACTGAAAGCCCAAAGCCAATACTATGTGTATCTCTCTCTGCTTGGCTGAGTATTTATTTTATGCCTCTTTTAAAATGGTTTTGTAATTTGTATCTTGCAAATAAAGTGCTCTATTTTGTATCTTTTTATCTCCATTCTTCTTCAGTGTCTGAATGACTGGTACCAATGGGGAGTCACTAGGAGCCAGTTTCCCTCCCAAGGGGCAGTGTGCTGACTATTGCATTCTTCTGGGGTTAATCATGGGGAGGGATTTACTATCCTGGCCTGCCAAGCTGGTCACCATTCTAAGGAACTGACCCTGTGAGCTGGGCCCTTGCAGCGCCCACAGAATTGATTTTGGCCCCACTGTCTCCTCTCATATGCTGCGGCTGAGAGGAGAATCAGTTTCCGCTTGCAGTTTCCTAGTCACTACAGCTATACTTATTGGCAGGGATTCTGGTTTAAGGACCAAACAATTTGAAGTCAGCCTCTGAGTTTTGCCATTGATTTGCACACACACATTTTCATTAATGTGGAAAAGTCTATTATGATTCTTTATTATTTGTGCTGCCATCACGCCTAAGAGCCCTGGCCATGGCCCAGGACGCTACTGCGCTAGGTGCTGGACAAACATGGAGCAAAACTGGTGTGCAAGTATTTGTGAAGGGAACTGCGGCTTTCTGCAGGGGCAGATAGTTAGTGTCGATTCCGGGGATGGGACCTGAGGCTTGTCACGGTTGAGGGCAACTTTACCTGTATTCTCTTTATGGTCCAGTAAGGGCACTCAACTCAGGCTTCTGGCTCCTCTGCCATTGTCTCTTAGGTGGAGACATGTCTATTTCTCTTCTGACCAGAATATTTCCAGGATGCAGGGTTTCCTGACTATCGTGTGAGATTCCCCATCGAAGGCCAGGCTGCCTAAGCAGATTCCTTCTGCTTTATATTCAGAGACGAATAACAGAGTAATTGCCAACAGTGGTAAGTTACCACACAGCTGTTTGTAAGCAAGCATGTTTTATTCTTAAAGTGAAAGCAATACAGAGAAAACATTAAAAACAATAGAAGAACCTACACGCATGCTAATAAGCCTACCAGAGATCAAAACTAACTTCAGCGTGAGCTCTGGCAGGATGATTAACTCTCCAAACCCGACAAAAGGGGGGTCTCTCTGATCACAGGTTCAGAACAGCCTCTCCTTAGAACCAGCACACATATGACAAATTTAGTCCATCCATTGTACAGTTCAGGTGGATTTGATCTGCAGTTTTCAGGAGCAGGTAATAGGTAGACAAGGAGGCTTTCTCCTTAGGACTTAGCTTCAAAAGGCCTCCCAAATTCTGCCTGGGATATCCACTTCACACGTATTGTCCCAAACAGTTCTAGCATTTCCCCAAGGTTTGTAGGAGTCACGACTCCTAGAAAAATTACATACAATCCTACACTAACCCGTACACAGTTACATTTTTAATTTAATAGACCTCCCAAAAGGTCTTACACTGAATTCAATAAGGTTTAGCTTAATTCCATGAGGTCTACCTGGGTAGTGCAGGAATTAGCCCTCTGTCATGGCCTTCTGGAGAATCTGCCACCTCCCCACAAAGACATTACTGTGGCCTCTCCAGTCCCATGAGCATCTGCTCCAGGCACTCTGGTCTCTGGCTAATGGGATGTGTGTATGCTACTTGTTTGGCAAGGTGATAAGAACATCTAGCTGGTGTATGTGGCAAAGTGATTTCAAAAGCCACCTGCCAGCTCATCTTCCCTCAGGCGTCCTGCTCATCCTTCAGGGCTTTGTTCTGTGGCACAAGCTGAAGCCAACGGTGACTCCATCAAACAGAACCAGGTTTGTTTGATGGACTAGATCAGTGTGTTTGCATACACCATGGCTTAGGTACCTCCTAAATCAGGATTTTAGGGGATTAAAGAAGACAAGACTAATCTTTAGCCCTTCTCTGGGCTAAATCACAAATAAATGTCTTGCAAAGAGCTGGAGGGTGTTGTCCTACCAAAGAGGGCTCAAGCTAGCTAATGCTCCTTTTCAGCTTGAAAGAGGAGTCATTTATTTTTCACATTGCCTCCACCCTTGTTTGCCCTCCTCCCACCTGATCCCATGAAGCTAGGGAGTGGGAAGGGGGCAGCATGGCACTAGATCTGGGTTAGCTGTGTGTGCAATGGCATGATGCATTCCCACTTGATGTCACAACCATGGCTTGTGGTTGGAACAAGCCCTTCTGCAGAAATCACCTGTGTGCTTGTCTGGAACCCCTTTCTGTATCATCCTGGTTTTTCCTCTGGCCACAGCAATGCTGCTGAAGGGCATGAGTGACAGAGTGCAGGACCCTAATGTGCTAGACACTGTACAGACAGTCCCTGCCTCAAACAGCTTCCAGTCATAGTATAAAGACTAAAGAAAACTAATGGATACAGACTGATGGGGGAGTACAAGGAACCAATGAGCCAGTATTGGTCAGCAAGCCAGGGAATGGTCTCAGCACAAGAGTGGCCCAACCGTTGTCAAGTTTTTTGTAGGCCTTGAGGCAAAGGAGATTTGTAATTTGTAAGGAGGAATTTGAAGGCAGATAACGTGGATCAGTTTCTGATGAGGACACGGCTAGATCTAACAACAACATTTGGTGAATCATTCCTGGCTGCACAGGCTATTTGCTCCAAGCGAGGGCGTATCTACTGTATTCCCCTCTAGAAATCTGAACCCAAAAAACCCTCCCAAACTGAGATCACAATGAACTGCATTTCTAGCTATTTGAAAGCAAAGGGAAGTGCAGCTGATGTAAACTGAGTTCAGTGGTGTTACACCAAATCCTGCAAGATCAGGCTCTGCCGCAAAGTTTTAGCAGCCCCAATAACTAATATGCAGTGTTGCAATACCAATACTTGGCTCTTATACTGAACTTTTCAGCTGTAGCTCTTACAAGGGAGATCAGTATCATTATCCCCATTTTACTCATGGAGAAACTGAGGCACAGAGCAGTGACATGAATTGCCAAAAGTCACCAAACATGCTAGTGACAGAGCTGGGGTTAAACCCCAATTCTCCTGAGTCCCAGTCCAGTGATCTATCCACTAGGCAACGCTGCCTTCCCATAATGAGAGCTAGAAATGTAAACAACACTGTAGACTCCCATTGTGATGCTCTCACAATGCATTGCAAACACCTATTAAGCCTCGCCGCAGTCCTGTGAGGGAGCTCGATGCTAGTTCCATTCTACAGATGGGAAAAGCAAGGCACAGAGAAGTGAATTGACTTACCCAAATGCAACATGTCATTGCCAGAGCCACCTGCTGCCATATTTTATACTTTAAGCCACCCGCACTGCCTCGCTTGAGCATACAGACAGACCCACCACAGCTGCATGAAACTTAGTGGTTTGGGGCTGCAGGGAGTGGTTCAAACACTTTCATTGGTTTCTCTTCACCTGGGTTCTTCTCTCTGGTCCCACTGAAGTGGAACCTGGGTGGCTTGCATTTTCTCTCCTCCATTGACACATCCCAGTAAGGACCCTCACCTTTCCCCAGCCAAGCGGTTGTAGGCAGAGCATAATGCTCCAGTTGGCTTCTGCAGTGCAGGCAGCGTGCTTTCTGCTACTTCCATTCAGCACCAGTGAAAAAGAACCTGGGTTCAGAATTCAGCCGTTGGTGTTACTTGAGACCCCAGAGCTTGCCCCTCCACAAATATGTGCCCTCCGGCCTCCTGTCAGGTAAAACTTGCTCGTACAAAACAATCAGCATTGCATGGGATTTAGCTGCTCTGTTCTGATGACGTTAGCTGTAGCTGCTGTGCAGCTAAATACCACACAGGCCTGAAACCATAGAGGCTGGGGAAGACCCAGCCAAGGAATCGTTTCTCACTGACTCTCTTGGGACCATCCCTGCCCATGTAACATTGGACATTCTCTTTGTAGAGCGACCTGAACCGAAGTCCTGAGCTGAGATGGTATAGGGACCCTACAATAACCCTGGCAGAAAGGGGGTTAAAATCCCCTGGAGTGAAGGAAGGGAGCAGACCGCACTCCTTTGATGTCTTCGCATTTGTGCATGGAAGTAAGGGGCTACACGAGATGCCATTGTGGTCTCCCAGCAGAGCAGGCAATAGCTCAGAGCCATAAAGGCCCCATATACTGAAAGCAGAAGAACCTGGGCTTTCCTGGAGTTGGGCCTGACCTTTTCCTCTGAGGGGCTGCTTGAGTCACCCTGAGGGTTAGGGGAGCTGTGCCTTCACCAACACACCCTCTTGGCAGGATGAGCTGCCTTTTACCCCTTTCTTAAGAGCCTCACACTGAAGGGGTGGTTTTTGCATGAGACAGAGTGGTGCTCACTGCCTTCTGGGGGCACAGAGAGGACCTAGTACCCAATGTTACACTGCAATCACAAGCCTGACATGGCCCACTCGGGCTTGGAGTATTCTTGGGGTTCAAAGGTGGCTTTAGGACTGACAGATTGAACAGCTAGAATTCCAAAGCTCCATGGAGAGGCACATGTGCTGGAAGGAGAGGCACATGACTGACACTTCAGTATAATTCACTATTTAATAAGCTTTACATATTTCTCCAGTGTTTCCAATGGTCTGGGCTACACGGTACTGCTCTAGGGATAGAAGCCAGCTTCTGAAATGGCCACCAGCATTCCAAACACCGTCCTTCCCTAATGCTCTGGTGAAATGATGATGCAAGAGAAGCTCTATGGAGATAATCAGTCTGATGAAGAGGAAATGGACTCGTTTGAATGGTATGTGTGTGTTTGTGTGTGTGTGTGTGTGTGGAGGGGAGGTGAACTTGTAATTTAGGGTTAGGACCAAGTAGCAAAGCTTAGATCCAGATCGACGCTTCCCCAGATCTTGGGAACATTCAGATCCTGGGATTTGGTGCCGCTCATTCTGGAGAAAAGAGTCCAACCAAGTAATGCTGTCACCATTTAAGGGTGTTTGGGATGGACCCACCTCTATTGTCAGTAGTTGTGTAAAGTTCCTGAAGACCAGTATGTTTGCCCGGGATGCAGAGGATTGTATATAGAGAGATGGGTAGCCATTACCTTTTACAAATAAATAGCCCAACCCAAACTTGCAGTTGAACTGCTCAGAAATATGAAATAAACCAGCTACATCTGCTTCCTCTAAACCTCTTGCCTTTGGTTTGGCCTCCTGCAGCCTCCCGCCTTATAAAACAAACAGTCACTTTTTATTTCTAGATACTGGGTTTCCAACTGGTTTGATTGCTCAATGCACCATTTCAGTGCGGCAGCCCGTCTATGAAGAGAATCTCTGGTTTCTTCTTGTCCTCATGTTGTAATATGGGAAGCACACTGTGGATGCACTCTCTTCCTTAGGGTCAGCAACCTCAGAGATTTTCTCCTCTCCATCTGTCTGAAAGAGAAAAAGAGAGAGAGATTGAGGGAGGGAGGAACGGACAAGTCTGTTTGCTCAGGCATCCTGGCTCCCCGTGTCTTACTTACCAGCTGTAAACATTGAAAACTTCAGTGACTCAGGGAGACTAGTTCAAATCAGAAAGGGGTCCAAGACTGGCGGGTTTGGGTCCAGATCGGAACAGTTCTGAGGTGTCGTGATGTGGTTTATTAGTTTGGTCAGTTATAGTCTTAGACAATGAAACTGTAAGGGGATTTCTTGCTCCTTCCTGGGCACCTTTGAGCCCTGACATGTTCTAGGGAGGTTTTTAGAAAAGATTTCCTTAACGCTTATTTCACCTCGCACACGACCACCAGCCAGAATGTAGCAGGTGGCAGTCAGAGCTCTGCGAATCCTTTGTTGTTGGACATGAAGCCACTTGAAACTGTATTTCAGGTACCTTGTCTGCCTCATTTGGATCAGGGATTGGATGTGGTTTTCCCCCATCAGAAGTGAGTGCTCTAAATAGCTGTTGGCTATTTTAGGGCAGTGCTCTCTTTCTCATGCACAAAAGGTCTCATTTTCTGCCCTCCTCCCACATTGGATTGAAAATTAATTTTGAAACCTCAAAATTTTTCATGAAGCGGAATTCTTGTTTTCCACTCAGCCCTATTTAAAACTCATCTGACTTCTGGAATTGGTGACACATCTGAAACCTGAGGTTCATCTGAAAGTTTGTCAAAGTTGGAAACAGTTTAGAGTCAATCTGGATTGGGTTTCAAGCAAACCATCTTCCTCTTGTCAGGGCGAGATTTATAGAATTGCTTGAAGTCATATGAAATTTGCCTAGTCTGAGCTCAAACCAAGCACAGTCACGCTCTTTCAACTGATTACAGATGTGTTTTCAGACCCCAGACTCTAAGTGGAACCTGGGGGATGCACACACACAAAAACTGAAAAGGCTACTAAAATGGTTGATCTCCACCATGCATGCTGGAGCCACTGAGTTTTGTGCAGATCTAGACGTAAGCGGTAAGGCACAAGGACCAGTAGGCCAGGGTGGGGTATATTTGAAATCCAGCCACCATCTGGTAATTTAAACCTCCGACAATAATGCCAAGTACATTTTTCTCATAATTCATTTCTAGTTTATGACATTTTCATGCTTGTATTTAACCCTTCTCTTTACTATTTAATTATGAGAATATGAAAATAGACCCCGCTCAAACCACAGATGCAAAAATACACATGAATGAAAAGAAATACAGCTTTAATTATTTTTTTGCTTCACCAGACTTCACTTTTATTTGGGATAGGAAAGTTTGTGAACTTAAGGTCCACAGCTGAATCTTCTCCACATATTGAGGTTGTGGAGACAGAGGGTCCTGATTTGGATCAATCTTTGGTTTTTCATAAACAGTTTGTAATGACATGAATACACTGATGCATCAAGGTGAAAAGAAGGACACAATATCTCAAATTATGCAGGCGTGGCCTGCCCCTTTTCCACGGCAGTTACAATGGTAACCTGCTACATTTTAGAATATTGATATTGTGGGTCTGGTTTAGATTTAATAAGAATAAGAAACAAGACATTTCTTAGCTGAGTCTAATGGCTGGACCAATGAATAGCGACAAGAAAAAATAGTGTGTTTAGGACTAACACAGGGGTCAGCAACCTTTCAGAAGTGGTGTGCCAAGTCTTCATTTATTCACTCTAATTTAAGGTTTTGCATGTCAGTGATACATTTTAATGTTTTTAGAAGGTATCTTTCTATAAATCTATAATGTATAATTAAAATATTATTGTATGTAAAGTAAATAAGGATTTTAAAATGTTTAAGAAGCTTCATTTAAAATTAAATTAAAATACAGAGCCCCCTGGACCAGTGGCCAGGATCTGGGCAGTGTGAGTGCCACTGAAAATCAGCTTGTGTGCTGTCGTCGGTATGTATGCCATAGGTTGCCTACCCCTGGACTAACATAAGGAGAGATCCTTAAAGAACATGAAACAAAATGTATGAAAAAGAGAACAACTTCATAACTTAATATTCTTCCTTGCTTCCTAGAAGTAGATGATACCAACACAAACAGAAATTCAAAGGAGTTTGGAATGGTCCTCACTATGAATGTAACACCCATGAACTATGCAAAGGCAGGTCACAAAAGCAAATGATTCAGGATTCAGAGGAATAGCTTAATAACTGAAGGTTGTAATAGGGCATTGATACGCAAACAGATTGCCTCATTCATTTCAATGAGAACTTTTGCTTGATGGTGTGTTATGGCTTTTGATTTTGCTTCTTACCCAGTGACATCAATGGGAGTTTTGTCTGAGTGAGGACTGCAGAATTTGCCCAATAGGCCTTAATGAAATAAAACCAGTAAGAAAGGGAGAAAACAGAGGATGCAATGACACAAACACAGAGCTGGACTAGTGGGGTTCAGGCACCCACTGGTTTGATCTGCAACTTTAAACATTGCTTCATTGCACTGTGAACCCAGCAGCTTTACCGTGTGTATCACGTAACTAGACATGGAGGCATAGCAGATGGTGATGATAAATTACATTATATCAGATACTGATACATACGTATAACTCCAGAAGGGACCTTTCCTGTTCACAGCAAGCTGAGAGTCTAGTGACACGAGAGACGCTCTGCCAAACAGATGCTCTCAGAGTTCTGTTTTTGTTTGGAAAGGGAGAGGGAAAGGCCGAGCAGTTCCAGCATCCCAGCTGGAGGATGTTTTCCTTTAAACGTCACTCACTAAATAGCACCCCATGGACTTAAACACTATAACTAGCCGATCCCATTGTAATCATCAAGTGTATCTGACTTTTAGATTAAACAAAGGCCCCAACCAAGGGGTCACAGGTGTAATTTGTTAATGATCTATGAGCTCATGCCTGAGAGCTGTACAGGAACAAACATCGCTTTGACTTATAATGCCCTACGGTGGCCTGGAGCTTGCCTCCTGGAGGGACCCAGCCTCTGTACTTATGCCATACAGTGCAGCTGAGATCAGAGGAAACGCTTGAACTTTCTGTTGATAAAAAGGAGCGACCAACTCACAATGATTTACGCACTGGCATAAACCAAAGAGTCATGGGGCACAGTCTTTTCAGCTTGTTAAAAAGAGACCCGCACAAGGACTTTGAGAGGGGTCCTGACCCCCTTATACTATGACCCTGTGTCACTTCTCATCACACATCTTGTGATCTCTCAAAAGCCCTTTGTAATCTTTCCCTCCTAGGCCCCTGTGGGCGCCAGATCTCTGATTAAATATCTTGAGCGTGGGGATGAATATAAAGTCGCGCCTTGGGAAGAGTAAGAAAAGGACACTGAAGAATCCTTGCACACCTTGCTCAAGTGTGGGGCGGGGGGGGGACGGATAGCTCAGTGGTTTGAGCATTGGCCTGCTAAACCCAGGATTTTGAGTTCAGTCCTTGAGGGGGCCATTCTGTGTAATAGTTGTTTGTGTTTCTCCTTGATACAAAACCACCCCTTTGGTTGATTTTAATTCCCTGTAAGGTTGAGAACCACTGCTCTAGCAGAACTTCGGGGCAGCCAGAGTCCAGCTGACATGTCTTGCTGCATGCATTTAGTTTGGAGCCTGATTCAGAGCCCACTGCAGTCAATGCAGCAAAGAGTCCTGGGCACCTTATAGACTAACATAGACGTATTGGAGCATGAGCTTTCGTGGTGAATACGTCTGTTAGTCTATAAGGTGCCACAGGACTCTTTGCTGCTTTTACAGACCCAGACTAACATGCTACCCCTCTGATACTTGACACTGCAGTCAATGGGAGTCTTCCCATTGATTTCAGTGGGCTTTGGATCAGGGCCTGATCCAAAGCACCAGTGGCTACAGGAGCAGTTTGCAGGCCATTGTAACACTCCTAACAAAGCAAATATTTCCCATTTTCATACTTAATTGCTTCTATGGGACAATCAATTGCAAATTAACTTGGCATTTTCACTGATTTATTATAGGAAACCGGAGAGCCATTGGGGTGTATGTGAAAGCCACACAGAGGTTCTGAAACACAAGGTGATTCCCTCTCTGCTGTCTTTCTGTTCTGTATTTCTCTTTAGAAGTAACCACTTCTCCCAAGATAAATCTGGCTCATGAATGTTTATGCGGGTTGCAGAGAAGGCCTCCAGATTATTCTATCCCTGCTTCCCAAGGGGTGAGATTAGAAAACAAAGTGTCAGTGAAGTTAGAGCAGAGAAAGACCTCATGCTCTGAGCATTTATGGGGCTGTATAATTTTGTAAAGGCAGCACTGAAGTGGCCATTTTTAGGACGGAGAAGGAAAGACATAGGGATGCATTTGATTCAATTCAATTTTGATTTCCAAAAAAAGTTGTTGTTTTTTTTTAAACAATTCACCTTTCCTCCTATAAATGATTGAGGAAACTACAGAGGAAGGTGTGTCATGGAGAGGCGGCTGATGGGGGTATTTGGGGACAATGTTGAGTTTAGGGGGAAAAGGAGGTGCTGGGAAGGATTGGGTGATGGGATGACAGAGCGGTGAGTGTGGCGGAGCAAAGAGGATGAGGTGGGAGAAGGTGATACCGGAGACAGAGGAAGAGAACAATGATCATGAGAAGAAAGGAGAGGCAGGGGACAGGATGACTGTGAAAAGAGATGATGGGTGGGGTGGCTCCAAGGTCATGGCGATGGTTATATGGGGAGGGGAGGAATCTCACACACTCCTCCTGTGCATTTTTTAAAAAGACCTCTACGTGCAGCTCTGTCTCAGTTCCTCTTTTTCAGCCACCGCAAATTACAAAACCGAATCTTGGCCTCTTTGTGAAGGTGAGATGTGAAGGCTGCAGGCTTGTATAACACCAAAGAGAAGGGGAAAATAAACCCTGGGTGCTTGGTCCGAGACACACTCTGTTCAGGGTGGATGGGGGAAACTCTCAGTCTCTGCAAGAGACTGGAAATTCTGATACAATTATAACCTCACCGTGGGTTGTGAGAAATGACGGGGCTTTACAGGTTGCCACGCTGGGCAGTCAAGGTCACGGTTTGCAGTTCCCACAGGAGAAACAGCTGAACAGTGGTTCGGATTCGAGCATTATCGATCAGAAACGAAACCGCAGCCCGGACAGCACGGCACTTTGGAGAAGTCCTTAGAGTCTTCAACGTGACTCTCATAAAGTTGTTAGAAATAATTCAGAAAACAAAGTCCCATTGCTAGGCTGTACTGTAATGGAGCGGCTCCGTCCATAACCTCATGGCAACAAAATGTGTCAAAACAATTGCTCGAGGCAAATAGGTGTTTGAGAAGCAAACGGAGCAGAAGCTGTGAAAGGTCCATTGATTTGGACATTTAAAACAAGACTAGACAAAAAAGCACTAGAAAATGTGCTGTAGGGGATGATCCTGCACTGACTTGTAAGGGGTTTGAGGAGGATTTTCAATCTCCAATTGCTCTGATTGAAGTATGACAAGGAACGTAGTTCTCCACTGTCCTTCATTTTCACCTTTAGAGGTAAAATCCATCCCCATGCAGCGGGCCAGCCACAAGGCCCAGGCACCACTCAAATCACATCCTAAAAGCAGAATTTAAGTGGAAGTGCTGCCTAGACCCTGCACTGCATCTCTGCACAGGGGAAAATTTCAGGCCATGGACCTAACCCTGCAAGCCTTCAGCACACAGAACACTCATTGATTTCAGGGCGAGTCCTTTGCACAGAAGCTTTACAAGTTTCTACCTTTCCCAGACCTGGAATCATCTCACAGTTACGGTAAATTAGTGACATCACTCAGAAATGCGGAATCAGGAAACAAATTCCTTTTATTAATAGATCTGGGTTTTGGTGCAAAGTTTTTCTTGAGTCAAAGGTTCAGGGGCTCTCTCTTATACATTTGGCCTCAGGCATTACCAGTGCTTAATTTTTGCCAGGACTTGCCAGGGCTGAGCCCCGGGACCTTTTTTCATTACAAATTAAGCCAGGATGGGCAAAACTACCCTAGCACACTGCGCTCTCAAACTCCCCATTGATATACGAAAGGGTGAATGCCCAGATTCTACCTAATGCTGCCCATGAGGCTGCTCCGGAGATTGGTGGAGTCACAGGATTGACCCAGATCTGGGAACTTCAATCCACAATGCCTGATGCAACACCATCAATTGTGTTTGTTCTGGCTGGCGCAACAGCCCTTATATGTGTTTGATTACGATGATGCCCAGACCCTCAACGGCATTTGGTTGCAGTAATCCCATTGAAATCAATGGAAGCTGAGCACCTAAAATAGCATTGAAGATCCGGGCCTGGAAGCTTAAGACATGTATGGAGGTGGAATAAAACCCTGGCTAATGTTTTACAGTGAATATGTTCAAATGTGATGGGATGACTCAGATTTTTATTCAATCTAATTATTTACAATAGCTCATTGTAAATGTAGGTGAATAGCGATGAACTCTGCACTTTAAGGGGAGTCAGTGAGGGTCTGGCCATTGGCTTCAATGAAGGCAGGTGCAAACTCTGATACAATGATTGGTTATTAAAAAGAAACATGTTTCTGAGGATTAACAGTGTGTTAATTAGTGAAGCATAAAAATCATTTGGGGCCAGATTCTGAAACACAAACTCATGTTGGGTGTCACCAGACACCCCACCCTCTCGCTTTCCCCCAAGTAGTGTCACTTAGTTCACTAGGACTATTTGTGGAGCTGGGTGTTAGATTGTCATTTTTTTCTGTGTTTGTACAGCACCTAGCACGTGGGGTCCTGGTCCATGACTGGGGCTCCTAGACGGTATGATGATGGTGGTTCATAGATTCAAGGATTAGAAGGCCAGTAGGGAACATTGTGATCATGTAGTCTGACCTCCTGTACAAAACAAACCAGAGAACTTCCCCAAAATAATTCCCAGATCAGATCTTTTGGAAAAACATCCAATCCTGATTTGACAACACGACCCTTGGTAGGTTGTTCCAATGGTTAATTACTCTCAGTGTTAAAAATATATGTTTTATTTCTAGTTTGAATTTGTCTATCTTCAACTGCCCATCATCAGATTGCGTTATAGCTTTCTCTGCTAGACTGAAGAACCCCTTATCAAATATTTGTTCCCCATGTAGATGCTTATAGACAGTAATCAAGTCACCCCTTAATCTTTTCATTGTTAAACTAAATAGATTGAACTTTATGAGTCTAACATTATAAGAAACATTTTTTATTCCTTTAATCATTTTCATGGCGCTTCTCTGAATCATCTCTAATTTATCAACATCCTTTTTGCGTTATGAGCACCAGAACTGGACACAGGATTCCAGCAGTGATCGCACCAATGCCAAATATAAAAATAAAATGACCTTCCTAATCCTACTGGTGAGTCCCCTGTTTATGCATCCCAGAGTTGCAATAGCCCTACTGGCCACACCATTACACTGGTAGCTCATGTTCTGCTGATTATCCAACACAACCCACAAATCTTTTTCAGGTAATCAGAATCACTGCTTGCCAGGATAGTGTTTCCCATCCTATAAGTATGACCTATATTATTTGTTCCTAGATGTAGCCATTTACATTTAGCCATATAAAACACATATTTCCTTGTGCCCAGTTTACCAAGCAATCTAGATCACGCTGAATCAGTGACCTGGTACTCTTCATTATTTACCACTCCCCCAATTTTTGTGCCATCTTTATCAGGGATGATTTTATGTTTTCTTCCAGGTCACGATAAAAATGTTAACTAGCACAGGGCTAAGAACCGATCCCTGGAGGACCCCACTGGAAACAGACCTGCTTCATGGTGATTCACTGTTTACAATTACATGCTGAGACTAGTTTTTAATCCATTTAATGTGGGTCATGTTAATTTTATATTGTTCAATATTTTAAATCAAAATGTCATGCGGTTTCAAGTCAAGTGCCACACAGAATTCTAATGATTATGAGTAATAATATGGACATAATTCAACATATAACAGGCTCTCTCTTGCTATTTAACATCCCAACATCACACTTGCCTTATTCAGTCTAAAAGGTGGAAGGCGTTGGTAATAAACAAGTTATAGCCTGTCCCTTTAAAATTCCTTCTTCCCTTCAGAAACATTGTGTTTCTGTCAAACAGACTCTCCTTTCAGGACCAGACAAAATATTAAAGGACCAGGACTGTCATTAATAGTTTTGTTTGTTTTCTCTTTTCTAGCTATTGACATGTATATGTGCCTTATGGAACATCACCTAGGAGAGGACATGTCAACTGGGGATTGTTGTGAATCATGCAGACGTATATGAACCGTCTGATTGCGTATGATGGTACGTGAACCCATCATAGACGATACCCTTGTTTGTTGAGGGTTAGCCCATACCACAATCTGAGATTACTTTATTAGACAAGTACTATGGAGTCTAGGCATGGTTTTCTCGTTGGAACGTATATCAGTATTTGCAAGGAAATCTAATCTCTCTGTGTTACTTTCCTTTCTGCAGTATTAGCTTTTTGCCACTTTAATCTGCTATATCAGGGATCAGCAACCTTTGGCACGTGGCTCGCCAGGGTAAGGACCCTGGCGGGCAGGGCAGGTTTGTTTACCTGCCGCGTTGGCAGGTTCAGCCGATCGCGGCTCCCACTGGCCACGGTTCGCTGTCCGAGGCCAATGGGGGCAGTGGGAAGTGGTGCGGGCTGAGGGATGTGCTTGCTGCCGCTTTCTGCCGCCCCCATTGGCCAGGAGTGGAGAACTGCAGCCAGTGGGAGCCGTGATCAGCCGAACCTGCTGACACGGCAGGTAAACAAACTGGCCTGGCCCACCAGGGTGCTTACCCTGGCGAGCTGCATGCCAAAGGTTACCGATCCCTGTGCTATATCAATGTATTAAGTTGTGGAGCTTGGCTCCTCAGTACTGTGCCCCATGTTGAGTCATTTACACCAGTGCAAAGGGAGTGGAAGGGGCAATTTAAAATGCAACAAAACCAGATTGGAAGCGTTCTTCACCTACTATGCACTGTTGCAAATTGGTATATAAAGCAAAAAGCAATGGAGAACCAGGCCCGTTCATTCAATATCGAAAATCTCATCTCCCTGTACTCAGCTGCCTGGCTGCTGCTGTACATCAAGGAAGACTCTTGCAAAAATCTATTTGTTATGGAGCCAGTTCCCACTGAAGTCAATGAGAGCCTTTCCACTGACTTTAATGGCCTTTGGCTCTGACCCGAATCTCCAGGTTTGGCTATTTCAAATCACTCTTGTGGCACTGCTTTAAAAAAAGAGAGTAGCTAGACTTCAAAAAGCAACACAGCAACAAAAAACCCATCCCCACAACATCAGAAGCATCTGAGATACATGAAGAGTCCATCTCACAGAGCTTGTAAAGTCAATCAAGTTTTAATTAAAGGAACTGAGTAACTGCATCATTGTCTTTCTGTAGCCTGGGTCTTTTCCCCAGCTGCTTATTCTAGCAGTCTATCCCTTTCTCACTGATATGTCAAGCCCATTGTTTAGTGTCTGATTTTGTCACCATTAGTCGTATTGAGTAGTACCTGACTCGGTGAGTGGCCCCGTTGAAATTGACACCAACTCATTAATTTCACGGAGTAAGGCACCAGATGCCAATGTTAAGATTCTGAGAAGATATCTTTCATGTTGCACTTCCTCAAAATGCTTTGAGAATTTTTCCTTTTGTGCTGAAATATCAAATGCATTGACCCATCCCAAAGGTGATCTAGTAAGTAAACTCATGTAAATTCTATCCTGACAGTTTGAATTAGGACCTAATGCCTCTGCATTTTGCTAACATAAGCTAATCACTACAATGGGATCAGTTTTGCCTTTTGGCATCAAGTTCCTCCGGGTGCTTTTTAAACGTGGCATTTGTATCTCAATGCCCCTGTACTCCTGCCCTTGTTTGCAGAGTTGAATCCTCAAACCTCCAGGCTGTAGCTCTGAAATCTCAAAATACTGTGCGCTTGTCTAGCCCACCTGTGAAAGCAGGTGCACGTGCTGTTTCTCCAGCTGTGAAAGGAAGATGCGATGTTGCACAGCCAAGTTGGTTGGTGGGCTGGATTACTTATGACCAAAGTGGGACCTACAGCGCAATTTTTCACCTGCATTTGAAAATGGAATCACTAAGGCTGTGTATGCACGTGTTTGTGTCAGACCTTGTACATGTGAATTTTAGTAGCTCCGTTTGTGGAAAGTGAATTTCAGATTTGCTTTTCCTGGGCATTCACCCTAGAGATTTGTTTTCATACTTATCTATTCAGGAAGCAGAAACTGTATTAGGTGATTTGTATGACTAACCATTGCAAAGGGACAGCTTGAATTTCAGATTTGAAATTTCAAATAGTAAGTCATAGAGTAAAAAAAATGCCATTGACTAATGAATACATTATAGAAAGTAGATAGCTATTTGTAGATATCCTGCAAATGGAAAAAGAGGGGAATTCACTGAATAACCTGTTCATTGAGAACTACTTATGACTGAGACTGAGTTACTGTTTTGTTCCACGTATGTTATATAACACAGCTTCATTCTGGAACGAATCAAGTCTGTAGGATACAAAACTCTTTCTGGCCTCAAAATCCACAGTTCCTTTTGAGGATAAGTAAGACTTCGCTTTAAACTTGGAATTTGTAATATGTGAAGAATGAAGTAATGTGCATTGCCACTGTTGTCTTCTCCTGATTTCTACTATTTAATTGCTTGTTTCACTATATATTATACAGAAAGCCAATTGACACAAATAAAATATGATCACTTGATGATTACCTGTTCGGTTCATTCCTTCTGATGCATCTGGCATTGGACACTGTTGGAAGAAAGGATACTGGGCTAGATGTACCTTTGGTCTGACCCAGTATGGCCGCTCTTATGTTCTTATGATGCCTACAAGGTTGCTTTAGATGCTTCTTCAATGTGATGCTTGGTATAATTTGAACTCAATATTGAATACAGCCTGAACTAACCCTGGCCCCTTAACTATCTCATTTGGGGCGGAGAGGGGGGGAGAAATACATGTCCTTTATTTTAAGCCCAGAATTTCCTTACAGAAAACTGATGTTTCCTTTCTCTTTCGTTATTGTAAATGACTTGCATCAGAAGTGATGACTCAGTGAAACTGAGGCACTGGACAACATGAATGATGTTAAGGATGTTGATTCCATCCTCTTGCAAGCCTCCCTCTGGCCCATATTTTGATTTTGATAGATTGAGATGTAGGGTGTGAACTGATTTCATGTCAGGTCTCAGGGTGAGCTGAAGCTCATGTTTGCTGCACACTGCTTGGTGCTTGTAGTGTAGATGGGACCTTGTAGTATAAAGAACTCCTCCAAGCTAATTGCATGAAAAAATGAGGTAGCTCCTCTGTGGTTACCTTTATTCAAACAAAAGCCTGAACAATAGACCACTACTCTTAAATTGTACACATCCCCCTGCTATCATACTGCTGCACACTTATATGACCAGATTATCTCCACTGAAGCATTACTGTGTGTATATTTACTTAAACTTGCATGTACAGGTGCTAGGCTAAGTCACGTGAGGACAAGGAAACAGCTGTGAGCTTTTAGCTCAGGAAGTCAACTCGTATCTCTGAATCCTTTTCTAACCAATTCTTTTAATACTTTCTTAGCACTGAGCTGGGTGTGTGTGCGCTCTCAGCTGTGAAGCAAGATGGAATTTTTCCATTATTGTTGATGCTGCCAATGATCTGGCTCATTTTCTTATCATGCAACCGGTGACAGCATCGGACAAGGTGGAAAGAAAGTTTAAACAGAGCCCATAGATTGGGAATTCCTCAACGTGCAGCCAGCAAGCTCTGCTAGTCAGTGCACGAGGTAGGACAGATTCATGGTCCCACTTCCATTTATCCCTTCAGGAGTTCACAGAGGAGTTGCAGTCCATCTGTTTACCTAACTGAGTGGGCTGTAGTTCTGCCTGACCTTTATGTAAGCCCTGCACTAGGGTGTGTGTATGTTGTGCACACGTGCAGAGGCTCCGTATGCCTCACTGCACACCTGAGCCCAGGTGAAACAAAATCTGTCTCTTGGTCAGCAACAGTCAACAGTGAAGACTCCATTTGATTGAGGCACTCCTCTTCCATGAAGCTGGCAGAAGCAGCATGCTATTGTTGGCTCGTTACCTGAAATCACTCAGGGAAGGGATTAGAAGATTTATTAAGTTTCCTCCTGGAGGTGAGTGGTTGCCAAGGAGTTCACATAAAGCAAGTTAGAGCCTGCATCTGCATCAGTGGAGTTAGGTAGAAGAAATAATGGGAATCCTCCTGTACAATCTGGCATACTCTGACCCCTATTCAGCAAAACGCTTAAGCACTTTGCCCACAAGAATTGTCCCATTGAAGTCAGTAGGACAACACATGGGCTTAAAGTTAAGCATCCGCTTAAGTGCTTTGGTGGATCAGGGCCAGAGTATTTAGTGCCCAAGGGTGTGTATTCTTTAAATCTTCTTTCTGTTGGAGGGTTTAGAAGCAACTGGCACAAAATAGGACTAAGAAGAAATAATTTATTTTAAAAGCC
This sequence comes from Chelonoidis abingdonii, assembly GCF_003597395.2. NCBI lineage: Eukaryota > Metazoa > Chordata > Testudines > Testudinidae > Chelonoidis > Chelonoidis abingdonii. Next base: position 36,353,667 of record NC_133787.1, on the reverse strand, counting down.
CATAAATCAACTAAAATGCAAAATACTCTGCTTTGCCCTGAAGAGAGAGTCGGAAGCAAATGAGAGCGAAAAGGGAGACCATCAAATGCCATGAGGATGTATAGTTCTGTCAGCTGACCTGGAAGCACACTTAGATACAGTTGAGCTGTCCGCTATTATGAAAAAGGTGTCTTGTGTTATAGTGATGTTTGCTTAATGTTGACTAGGATGGGTTGAAAATTCCAACAGTTTTTTAATGTCAGTTGCCGGACATGTAAACAATTTGTATCCAGCAGATTTTGGTGTCATTCAAATATTTGAATAAAAAAAGAAAAACTGAAAAAAAAATTCAATTTAAACTATATTTTTAAAATTAATTAGTTGTTTATTTTTTATTTTTATTTTTTAGTTTTCAAAAACTGTTTTTTGTTTTTATCAAAAACTGAACATTTGTAGGTTTTTGGTTTTCAATCCCCCCCTACCTCAGATACTTTTAGTTTTCAAAACCCCAAACATTTTCAATTTCAGTATTTTGAAGGTACCCATGAATAGGAATTCTCATTTTCCAATCACCTCTAATCCTTACTCTTACAGTAGGGTACATAGCTTTGCAGTTCAATGATTGCAGATCCTCTGCAGAACTTTCTAGCCAATAGGTAAACTCAATCTATTGCTCCCTTAGGCATTCAGTCCTTCAAGGCACGATGTTTTTTAAGAGTTCCCTAGAGAGCACTTCAGCACTGGACAAGCAACAGGGCTTGGAAGGGTGGTTCTGGCTTCACTGCCATATTGAATTTGCCCGTGAAAGAGATTGTCTTCTTATAATTACTTATTTGTGTCATGTCAATGTAACGCTAGATACACAGATTTTATGTGAGACTTCATGTTTCATCAGCTTTCAGGTGGAGGTGGCTGACGGGTGCATTGGCTTTTTACCTCAAGCACTTCCAAAGACCTCAATTCAAATCTTGTTGTATTCCTCGCTAAGGATCCTGCATTTAGAACAGCACTGGGCTATGTGAAGCAGAACTGGGGTTAGAGATGGGCGACCCTCCAGCCATAACCAAGTTTGATATGGATAAGCACTGAAAAGTTCAGATGCTTGTCCAAGCCTCTGAGGTTTGCAAAACAGCTGGAAATCTCACAAGGACAGGCTCTCTCATGAGATTTCTGATACTTCCCACTTCTGGCTGGGCCAGAAATACCACAAGAACAATGCTGCGTCATCATTCTCAGCTTTTGCTTTATGCTTCCCACAGTTTAGGCAGGAATTTTCCTTGCCACATCTTCTAGGCTATGGACTTGCTCGGGCCAGCTGGAATTTCCAGCTCATAAAGAAGGCAGCACTAGAAAGGATTTGACGCTCAGACCTAAACTAGACTATGTCCTAGAGGCTTTTACTGTAAGAGAGATGAGCCAAAGGGGAAGGTTTTGGCTGAGAAACCAAAGACCCGTTCATGGACCAAAAGAACTAGATTAGGAAAAACACTGAGGCAGAGAAAACGCCAAATCTCCTATTTAAACCAGAGCTCCAGGTTTTTGTATATTTTAATTTAATGTAACTTAGATGGGAGTGAAAAAACAGCACACATGCACTGCTAGTTCCTTAGATCGTGGATGCTGGTGCAGCCAGGCTAGATTATGCAACCCAGTCGTACACATTAGATTTTGGTTCTTACCCTTTCCGCCGTAGGGTCTTTGTTTGTTGTGTAGAGGAAGCTTGTTCAGAGCTCTGACAAACAGACAGGAAACCAAGTCTTACACTCTGTGTACGCATTGTCTGTCTTGTGCTAATTTTGAACAGAAGACTATTTGTTTCGTTTATTTATAATCCGGACCCTTTCAGTTTGAAGGCACACACATTATCTCCTGAAACTCAGGATGTGCCAGTGCAGGAGGGGAACAAGAATCATGACCCAGGAATATGTGTTATAGCGGGGATATTAGTTATCTTATACACCTCATGATCGATCACAACATGTTATGACATAGTAACAGCCAGACTGTGGTCATCCCTAGAGGGTTGCACAAGGGGGGCAGGGTTGAAGGCCATGCCCCTGATGCCCCTTGGGCTGGAACTGGCCACTGCTGTAACCCTAACCCTGTAATCTGTGTCAGGCTAGTGCTCCCATGGACTTTAGTCTCTCTAAATGAGCTAGGAAATTGCCCATCAACCTGCACACTAGCCACCAGAACTGGCTGGCACCAGGGCTACCCCCTCTTAAAGGGTGGTATTATACCTCCTGGAACTCCCACGGGGATGGTGCCACTGCCATCTTCCCCATAGCCTCCTATTAAGGTCTGGATCTTGGTGGTACATTCTGGCCCTATCTCCCCCGGTGAAAAGGTGCAGCTGTGTAGCATCTTGCACTGAGCAAAGTGGGAGATTCTTGGCCATGCATGATATATTGCAAAGGGTGGAGAGTGAGTCCTGTGTCACCATTGGAGAGTCTATTGCAGTGATACTCAAATTGAGGTTCAGGAGCTACAAGTGGCTCTTGTGTTTCCTGCGGCTCTTTGCAGCACATGATGTTAACACACTATGTGATTTAAATATTAACCCATCTAAGTTATTAACCAATCGGGATGCTTTTACTGTGTTATTAACCAATTGTACACTTGGTCAGTCATTTTGCTGTGCGAATTGAGACAATGAATTCATGTGGCTGTGGCTCTTTTGGGTAATGTTGATCACTAATTTGGCTCCTGAACCACTGAAGTCTGAGTGTCACTGGTCTTTTGTGGCCATCTTCAGAGCTCCATCATTTACTTTCACTGTAACAAGGGCTGGATTCAAAACTCCAACAGCCCCCCAACAAAACAAAAAACAAAACACCCCAACTTTGGGCAGGGGCAGCACAGCCGAGTTGTGTAGGGATAGAATAGCTGTAAAACAACTAGTTCAGAAAATAGATTAGCTGTTCAAAGCCAGTCAAGCCAAAAAAACAACCTAAGTTAGCTCCTTATCTTCAGAAACACACACGTGGTATGGGGCCATTGCAACTGGGCTGAAATTAGAGCAGCATTAAGGAGCATGTCTACATGGCACAGCGAACCCGGGTCTGTGGGAGCCAGGTTTATGGATCTGGGGTTTCCTTGCTCATGCTTAAGTGTCCACTCTCCATTGTAAATCTGGGCTTGCAATTGCTGGACCCAGGTCTCACAGTTGTGCTAACACATCCAGATTGCCCTATGCAGACATTCCGACACAGGTCAGCAGCTTGAGCTGCATCCACACTGGAAAATAACAGGGCTTGGACCTGTGTCACAGCGGGACTCGGGTTCTGACCCAACCCCCCTAGAAGGCTCATAGAACCTGGGCCCTGAGTGTTTGCTGACCCGAGTCAGACTGAACTGTGTGTGATTGGAAGTGGGACTTAGGCTCAATCCTGAGTCAGAGATTGGGTTTAGAGTAGAGTGGCATGTAGACATACCCAAGGAGGCTCTAAATTTTTATGCAGGGCCCAAGCAAGCCCTGGCTGGAATCCCTAGATTGGAAGGCTGTAAGGATGTGGAGCATCAATGAGTCTTGCACTGAACTCAAGGATTGGCCTATATTTGATGTGACATTATTGTTGCTAGCTATATCGTCTGTAGTTTTAAACACTTAGCATGGTTCCTAGCTCCTCAGGGGCACTATGTTTTAATATACGTTGTGATGAGTCCCGCACTGCCTATGTTACTAGCTACGTTATTCCGGACACTACAGTAAAAACAATGGGTGGGATGCAGTGGGCGAGAAACATTTGTGTTGGGGTCGCTAGCTTTTCTGGAGACGGGTTAAATAAGTGGAGTTTTGCTTGCTAGCTACTATGGAAACTATCCTTCAATAACTGCAGTTTCTTTGGCTGCTAACTGTTAATTCTGTCTTCTTGATCTTTCTTCTTGAGGAAGCAGAAAGTCTCAGATTTCAAAGAAATGTTCGCATTTAATAACAACATCATCATCATGCTGGATGGATCTGGGAGAGAGTCTCGCTCAGGGAACTCGAGAATGCTGCTGCTGTCTCTCTCTTTAGTCTCCTTGTTAAATATCTACACAGTCCACACTTCCATTGTGACATAGTCGACATTGTAGGAGTGTTGCTTAAATGGAAGGGGGAGGTTGCTTTCTTTCCTCTGTCCAGGTCAGGGGAGGTCACCAGTTTATTATCACTGGGTATTTGTAGCCTGGAAGCACCTAAAGGCCCCAGATGAGATCAAGGGCCCAGGCTGCTATGTGCTGTTCAAACATGTACCGAGAGATTGTCTAAATAGCTGAGACAAACTGTGGGAAGGGAGAAGAGAAATCACTTGCCAGAGGGCATGAAACACGAACCAGGCTAGCAGCTATTGGGGATTGGTCCTGCTTTGAGCAGGGGGTGGGACTAGATGACCTCCTGAGGCCCCTTCCAACCCTGATATTCTATGATTCTATGATCCAGATTGCATGAGTCCCAAGCCACTGATCTATGGTGACATTTTGAAGTGCTGCTCTTGCTGCTGGATTCGGCATCACACTTTTGGGCTTGTTGACTCCCTTTGCAGCACAATTCCTCATGGGCTGTTACTCTTAGCAGGTTTCTCTTTATGGTTAGCAACCAAATAGAAAAACATCCGTCAAGCGTGCTTCATGTCAGTAGGCACTGTGCTTCTCCAGCCTGGCCCAGATTTGCTGTAGGCCATTCATGAAGCTGTCCCTTTGCATCAGCCTAAATTTCTATGGCTGCTCATCAGCTAGCTCAAAATTCGGTGATTTAAAAAAATAACATTTAAAATTAATGCTCTGTTTCTGCACAAGGTACAAATACAGACATGGGCCATTCCCCAAGGAGCTTACCCTCTAACAGATCAAATCGCTCAGGGAAGCCCAGAGGCTAAGGAGTGCTTAGACACTGGGAGGACGATGACAAAGCTATCATGGATGAGTGTCTGTGCACCTCACAGAAGAAGTGGAGGTGGAATGAAGACAGGGAAGGTGATTGGGGCTTTAGAACAATAACAACACCTTGAGCATAAAACTATATAAAACATCACAACTCATAATAGGAAAACAGTGTGGCCCAAGAGGCAGGGTGCTGGGCTGATAGAGAAGAGACCTGAGTTCTATTCCCCTGTCAGGCAAGCCACTTCTGTTGTGCTGATTTAGATGGAATAACTTAGTTGAAGGTATTAATAAAATCCCTTCACTGTCTAATGTTAAACAGCTTTAGACAAGATTCCGGGGTTGGTATACAGAGACATCAGCCTGCTGAGCACAGGGCAAATACACTCTTTAAAACAGGGGTCGGCAACCTTTCAAAAGTGGGGTGCCGAGTCGTCATTTATTCACTCTGATTTAACATTTCGCTTGCCAGTTATACATTTTAACGTTTTTAGAAGGTCTCTTTCTATAAGACTATAATATATAACTAAACTATTGTTGTATGTAAAATAAATAAGGTTTTAAAAATGTTTAAGAAGCTTCATTTAAAATTAAATTAAAATGCAGAACCCTCTGAACCAGTGGCCAGGACCTGGGCAGTGTGAGTGCCACTGACAAACGGCTCGCGTGCCACAGGTTGCCTACCCCTGCTTTAAAATCTCTTAAGCCTTTTATTAAGGACACAGGAAAGAAGGAAAAAAACAGTTGAAATGTAAAGCATTAAATCAGATTGTCATTTCAACAACATCCAGCGTTAACTTTCCGTTTGGCTGGAAAGAGAATTTTATAAAGACCCCCCCTGATTTAGCAGTCTTGCAGGTGGTACTGAAGATGGTAATAACTATCCTTTTGGTGAAATGAGAAGAAGTTAGCTGAGATGGGCTGAAGCGGTTGTTAAAGTCCGATCCTGTTTCCTAGATGATCAAGACAGATACACACGAAAGGGAAAAAAAGAGAACAGCAAAGATAGAAAATGCTGCTTCTGTCTCTTGTGCTGCCTCTCACTTGCAGTCTGACTGCTGGAAAGATACAGGCCCAGCACACAGTCCTATTAGCCACTCTGAGACCTGGCAAACTTGTACGAGGGCATTGATTTTAGCAGCCTCTTTGGTCACAGGGTTACTGCAGTGTTGCAAAATATACGGTGTTGGACTGTTAAGCCAAACTGTTATTAAACAGAAGGCAAAAGGAGAGGGATTGAGTAGAAAAGGAATAAGGTAGGGAAGGAAAAAGATACATTTAGTGTGTGATGAAGTCTCACGTCCCAAGTGTTATTTGGGATTTAGCCAAGGCAGGTGGAGGTTGCTATGTCATCTGGGAGCCTCTCTCTGGGCTGGGCTGGTCAGGACATCTCTCAGGATCACAGTGAAGACACAATTGTGTTATGATGGATGCTGGGGTCCCAGGAGACAGTGGGTCTAGCAGCTATGGCGGTGAAGCTTGCTCTGTTTAGTCCACTCTTCTCCCAGCTGGCAGTGGTTTTCAGGCAGCCCTGGTTCTCCTCCCAAGTCTCATTTTGAGGACCCCAAAAGGAGTGATCAGTGGAATGGTCCACCTGCTTATTATTTTGTTCACCACTTAATTTCCAGCATGCCAATTTTGCTCCATTGATTTCTGGCCCCGCACCTCCTTTGTCTACCAAGCATGATCTTAACACAGTCCTTGAGTTATATCTGGAGGCCTTTTTGTTTGGACTAATTCAGTCTCTCTCTCTCCTTTTTGCACCTTTTCCATGAGCATTTATTATTATAGATTATTGGACCATTTCATAAACTTTTATCACCTTTCCCACAATTGGGATTACAATTAGGGTAAATGTCTCCGCTCTGTAGCTGTTTCCCTCTCCCAAGCCTTGTCTATTTAGAAGGTAAATTCTCTGGAGCATGGACTGTTTCTTACTATGTACACTGGTGGCTCTGAGTGGGGGCTTCAAGGGGCAACCATATGCCAAATAATAATCTAATCTTTAATTTGATGGTGGGTATTTCCAGTGGCAAAGTAATGTGATTGGGATGGTTAGGGAATTAGTCATCTTGCAATAGTTTAAAAAGTGAAAAAATGAAGTTGAAAGCTGCAAACCTGTGGCCACTTCCCAAATCCCATCCAAAAGTAACAAGAGACACCTAAAAAGGCATTAAAAAGTAAAAGTCCTGGTGTTTAAAAAAAAAAATTTATTCAGAGAAAGAGGAAGTGTGCAGGAGCATATTTGGTTGTGTTTTGTCAAAAGCTCACACCCTTCCAGCACCCAAATATTAATGAACAAACAGTCACTGGGGTCAGTTCCTAGCAGGACCTTCACATCTCTGATCCTTGCAGACACTTGGACTGGCCTCTGACTCCTATGGCTTTGAGTGCATCTGCTCCAGGCTGCTGCAGTGTGGCTGGGACCAAGTCATTGCAACACCAATACTGAGGTTTCTGTGGCACTGCTGGTCAGAAAGCGGCCCAGGTGCTGTGGGAAAGGATGCACATGTGCTATAGAGTTGGCGTCCTCATGGAGAAATTTCCACCCCCGATCTGTTTAGCAGCCTGCACAGATGGGTTGTGCACATGAATGGAAACTGTTGCTTAATAGTTTCACATGCTCCACCTCATGTGTGGCAGCTTCTAGGACGCCACTTTCGGCTGAGGATGCCAGGTTCCCAGATGTGAACCAAAGTGACATTTTTCATGTTCCCTCCTTTCTTTATTTAATTCTCCCCAACCCCAATATTTAATAGCCACTTCCACATTTCCACTCACTATGATATAACAGGCCTGGCAACATCTGAACGCCTCCCTGCTGTATTGCTATGCTCAATACAGATATATAAACCATATGGGAGTTGTCCCACCCCTGGCCACCCCATCCCTCTTGCAGATGGACTTTGGTAAAAATAATACCCCACCGCACCCTGTTTGAAACCAGTTTCCATTTGGTTAAGGAGGGTCTCTTGTGCTGAAAGCAGCTGGTAACATGGAGAGTGGTTAAAAACAGGGAAACTGTTTGGGTTTCAAAAGATCCCCAAGCACAAGGAGAAATTGAAGTCAAACTCGAAGAGTGTTATGGTACATTTAACAATTTATTTCTATTCCTAGAGGGCCGAACATGCTCCCTGTATGGACTAGGGAGCAGACCCTGCCGCAGACAAAATTTCCACTGCATTCAAGGCTGAGCTTTAGGGTTCATATCAGAGTTTAAATATAATGTATCAACACAGCATCTTTAAATGGAGCATTGACCCTTTGGAGCCTGCAGAGGTGATGCATTGTCATATACACCCATGACATATTAAACAGTTGTTTGGCCGGCAAGGAGGAAAATGCCAAAATGTTAAGGGTTAAAATTCCACTGGGCCAGGTCTAAACTAGCTGTGTTTTTCTGAAGTCAAGAATCCGGCCTCATGGTTATTGGGAGTATCATTCAGGACCTTCAACAAAATCCTGTCTTATTTGCAATACTCAGAGTTTCTGATTTGAAGGACCCAAATAGACATAAAATATAAAAATACAGAATCAATTTTAGAGAGACAATTGAAATCAATGAATTCAGATTGATAGCTGCTCTAACTAGCTAGTAGATTTACCATGTGCACCAGCAGGTAACATTCACTTTATTATTTATTGGTTTCCTTAGTCTCCACCATCCTGAGACGTTCTTGTCCATTAACAAAGCATAAATCTATAGCAGCCTCAGTGAAATTTATTGCTTGCAATAGTGTCTCAAGTCCTGAAATTCCACTTGCAATTAAATTCCTCACAAATCTCCCATCCCAGAAATAATTGCCTGTTTGTTCAACTAAACACCACAGGCTTGGTACCCCCACTCCATCCGAGCTCTGCTGGGATGGAATGCAGAGAGATGGCTACAGGGCACTGGTTGTGGTTCATGGAGTCCGAGGCCAGAAGGGACCATTGGAGTGAGGTAGTCTGACCTCCTGTATAACATAGACCGTAGGACTTCCCTCCAAAAAAGAATCCCCTTTAGAATGCACGTAGAGAACCAGGAACGTGCACAATACACAGTATCTAAAAATTGCTTGAGGTAGGCTCAACTCTCAGTACAGGTGTATAGGGCAGGTTTAAGGACATAGAACATAATCTTGAGCCACCTAGCTATTATAGCTCCCTCAGTCAAAGATAAGGAGCCTTGGTGCATGTCAGGGTTGCACTGAGGCTGCTCTAACTTATGCCACTACTCCCTCAGTGTATGTGATGCAAAGTGGCCTTAGCAGACTGGAGGATCCTGCCTGACAACTCAAAAAATGCATGTACATGTGACAATGACCAGTAAAGCAAAGGTTCTGCTTGGCCATGAAAGATCTTTTTATAAGGATATGTGTGTTGCTTTGATATCTTCGACTGAAATTTCCTTTCAATGTGCTATGCACTGGTTGGTTGCCACCCTCTACTCCAGAAATAGCTGCATTTTAGTGTCACTGCGCGTTGCTAGTTGGGGACGCATTTGGGGATCTCTGGAGAGGAAAAGAAAGTATCAAAGGAAAAAATTTGTTGGAATAGTATCAGAGGGGTAGCCGTGTTAGTCTGGATCTGTAAAAGCAGCAAAGAATCCTGTGGCATCTTATAGACTAACAGACGCATGCATCTGACGAAGTGGGTATTCACCCATGAATGCTCATGCTCCAAAACGTCTGTTAGTCTATAAGGTGCCACAGGATTCTTTGCTGCATTTGTTGGGATGTGTTCTCTTCTTCAGGGCTTAGGGGCACCTTCAATTCCAACTGATTTCAAAGCCTTTTTAGTAGGGGCTCAGCATTTCACAGGATCAGGTCCAACGTGCTTCAGGTTCTGCTGTTCTCCCATTCTCTCATGCTCAGTTGATTCACAGTCCATGAGAAAGAAAGAGCATTTCAGAACTGACAAAACTCTCCAATACATTCAAACAGCTTTAATGCAGAGTTCTCTTCACCGTCACAGAAGAAGGAACTGTACCGCTTGATGGACAGCTTTGGGATGCTATCTAATAGGGATGGGCAAACCTCCCAAAATGTGGAGGTGCAGTTGGGACAAGCACTCAGAAATCTGGATGTTTAAGTGTGGATAACTGAGCTGAGACTCTCACAAAAACCTTAATTTGGTGCTCCAAATCTTTCAATTCCTCTTTAATGCTGGTCCCCAAATAGCCCAATAGATCCCTGGTGCCTCAGCTGACAGCCCACTGAGAATTTGGTTTCAGCGGTAAGTAGGGTATGGGCTGATTTTACAAATACACAAAGGTATAAATGGAGTTTAGAAACAGAGGTGAATAAAACAAGTTTGATATGAAAAAGGTGAATATTAAAATAACCCCATCCTGGCTGGTTACATGTATGTACAGTATTCCAGTGGCTGAAAACCTTGCCACAATGTCTGAAAGATGCCACAGAGGAGGCAAACCTCATGCCATCACCTTCAGGAATCATAGTTGGTTGGACCTCCTGAAGAGACATTCTGTATTATGATGGCACCTCAATATGTCAGAGGTACTTGCTGTTTGTCTAAGTGAGTCTGGTTGATTGTATGAGTTCTCCCATCAGCCCATATAGTCCCATCCAGTGGCCAGATTTACTGGGAGGTTTAAGCAGATTTATGGCTGCTTTTGCATCACCTGCGTGGTATAAACAACTGGAATATACCAGTGAATTGGGCCCCATAAATTCAGATTTAATCCTGATATTGGCTCTGATTTGCCATCTCATGATATCACTTTTATAACCATTTAACTCAGTTTCCTTCAGTGAAGTTGAACTGTCATTTGTCTGGTGAAATTAGACCTGCTATTTCAAAGGGATTTGTGATTTCCCTCATTAGTGAAAATTGCAAGGCACAAAGACACTCAAAATGGTTCAAATCAGAGGTAGCTAAAAAAGCTGCCATAATAGAAAAGAACAACTATGAAACAAAAAGTTGTCTGTTTTCCTTCTATATCCTTTATACCAGGGGTCGGCAACCTTTCAGAAGTGGTGTGCCAAGTCTTCATTTATTGATTTAACGTTTCGCGTGCCAGTCATACATTTTAACATTTTTAGAAGGTCTCTTCCTATGTCTATAATATATAACTAAACTATTGTTGTATGTAAAGTAACTAAGGTTTTTAAAGAGTTTCAGAAGTTTCATTTAAAATTAAATTAAAATGCAGAGCCCTCAGACCAGTGGCCAGGACCCAGGTAGTGTGAGTGCCACTGAAAATCAGCTTGTGTGCCGCCTTCGGCATCCATGCCATAGGTTGCCTGCTCCTGCTTTATACCCTCGAGGTTTTTTATTTCTTCAACTGAGGAGCAAGGCATTAAGGTTTTCTGCTGCGCTGTGCAAAAATAATTAAAAAAATATCCTGTATTTATGCTGAAGCAGCTTGTGTTTGTTGGTTTCTTTGCATAATAAACACGAGTTGAAGAAAAAAACCTCGAAAAATTCTGAAACAAAGGTCAACAGAAAAACTAGAGAAACTGGCTCTTTCTGAGCAAGGGTTATACTTTAGGTAAAGAGGTTTTGCACTGGTGGAACCGAGAGCAGAATTTAACTGTTGTCTTGCCATTTTAGCTTTTCCATACATTAGTCTTATTACATGGATCTGTAAATCTACTGTATACCTGTTGGGAAGCTGCTGCACATGGTTAGGCATTGATCAATCAATGCATGCAAGAAGTAGTCACAAGTAGTATTAGCCTACTCCTACCTTACTTGTTTGTTTACCTCTAGGTAGGGTTGGATTCAATACAAATATACATACATTTGGTACAATATAGAAAAGTCCCAAGCTAAGCCACGAGAGATCAGATTACTTACCAATCCCCAGTATTGCCAATCTCAAACAGCCAAAATTCATGTCAGCCCCCGCAAAAACATGAGATTATCTTAAAAATCATGAGATTAAAAAAAATACTTGGAGTCTGTGTAGGCTTTAAACCTTTAGGCTTCATGTTTTCCAGCTTTTTTCTCCAACCAAGATGGCTAAATTATATCTATCTATCTATCTAGACTGGCTGTGAAATGGAAGCTGAAATTCTCATATAATCACATGACTCTAAGAGCTGGGGATTTAGGAAAAACACTAACTACTGTGAGACTTGAGGTAAAATCACAAGTTGGCAACACTCCCCCCTGAATTCATCACTCTGCTTTTTGAGCTTCTCATAAACTTTACAAGAAAATCAGCATTTTCTAGTTTCCCGTTCTTTACCTTGCCAAGGAGAATATTTTCCTCAGATTATTTTCCCTCAGAATGACTGATGGGAGCCCTTGCACACTGAAGAAACTGGACAACAGTCCTAAGAAATGACAAAGCATTAATTAAGCCTGCTACCATGCACTTAACTTGTTTTCATTAAATCAAATCTTTGCAGCAACACAGCAGTTATTTAGACATTTATTGACAATTATTTATTTCCTTCCTCATTGACTGTTTATGGTGCAATTTTCCAAAAAGTAGAGTTACTCAATAATAATCTCTGCAAAAATGCAATTATGAAATGTGAAGAACTCTATTGCAAAGGCTGTATGAAATGATCTGATGCGTATTCTCTGAAAAACCCTGGATTCCAGGCATGATGTCCTTGAAGTCAGTCCTCAATCAATCAAATCTGCCATTGACTTCAGGAACTAGCTCAGAGAGCCTGATCTAAAGCCAAATGAAGGCAATGGAAAGATTCCCACTGACTTTTGAGGGCTTTGGAGTGGCTCAGAACGAAGACACCGAGTTAGTTAAATTCAGTTACAGAAATTGCAAAGCAGATAATAGAAGCTATTGGGGAGGCAGCGTGATCTAGTAGGTAGGGTGCTACATGTGGACTCAGGAGACCTGGAATCTATTCCCAGCTCTGTCATAGACTTGCTATCTGACCTTGGGCAAATCACTTCACTTCTGGGTGCTTCTGCTTCCCCTCCTGCCCTTTGTCTGTCTTGACTGTTGGCACAAGGGCCTGTGCTTGTTAATGTAATCGAAATAGTGCCAATATTATTACTAAGCTTACTCATTTTTTGGAATCACACATGTAGATAAATAGTGGCTTGGGATCAGAAACCGGGACTGAAAACCTGCCAGGTCTAACCATGTTGATAGCAGCTCTGCTTTCTTTACTGTATGCTGTGTCAAAAGGTTATCATGCAAACCCCGTGTTTAATCTGTATTGTATTTCTCTCAGTGTTATTTATACCTGTGAAACACAACCCTGATGGAAGCATATTTATTGCATTAAAAAAATTGCTGCCTGAGCTTTTTAAGTACAGCAATTATTAGTTATCCAGTCTAGACTCCACTAGGTGTCAATTGCTAAAAGAAATGAACAGAATTAATGAGGGCTATGTAGTTTATAAGCCCTCTAGGGCAGGGGCTGTGTTTTTGTTGTGTGTGTGTACAGCGCCAGGTACAATTAGGTCCTGGTCCATGACTGTGGCTCCTGGTCACTACCGCAATAGAAACAAATAAATAACACTACTAATAAAGAATACTATGGGAGGTGGGTTTCTCTGCCAACAGCCTGCAAGCTGGATTCGGCCCATGGGAGACTTCCACCAGCCTGCAAATGCATCTGCCCCGCCAGCAGACCTGCTCTACAAAATGGTGTCCTCCATGCAAGCTCACAAAATGGCATCCTCTGCACAGCGTGACCTTGCATGCACTGTATGTGTGAGGTCACGCCACATGGAGGATGCCATTTTGTACAGCACATATTTCTGTATGTGGCCCATGAATGTGCCCCAAAACTAGTATCTATCCCACAGCACTGAAAAGGTTGGACCACCCTTTCTAGGGTGTGGTTTCTTTTCACAAGCATTTAAGAGATTTAGGCCTTCAACCGCCATTTGTTTTCAATGAGAAATGGGTGCTGCCTTCCTCTAGGTGCTTTTCAAAATCACTCCTATAAATGCTCATTTGGGTGCATCAAAACCCACTTTAGGTATCAAAGTGCCGATCTTTGGAGTCCTAAATGGAGATGCAAGGTCTAACTTTAGACATTCACATATGAATTCTGGGCTCCCAACTGGCTGTTAAAGCATACATTATGTATTGCTCAGCAACATCTAGAACTCAATACATTTCCTAACAGTTTGATAGATCCTGGGCTTGTCTAGTTTAGCACCATCATGTTTCAGTCACATTTGCTTCAAAGAATCAGCCACTTGAGTAATTCAAAGCAAATAGTTGATGAAGAGGGCTTGGCTGTAGCGCCCTCCTATAACATCACTGTCCATGCAACAGGTAATCCTGTGCCATATGAGAATCTGGGGTGAAATCTTGACCCCACTGAAGTCAATGTGAGTTTTGTCACTGATGTCAATGGGACCAGAGCTGACCCCTGATGGTCTTTATAAAAGGCTTCTGACATCACAAGGAAAACACAGAAAAACATGTTATGCAAAACCAACCCTTTCTCACACCCGCTGTGTTCTTGCTTCCCTTGGGTTTTGTCTATGAGGAAGGTCTGTGTGAAAAGAGTATTTTTGTTCCTTAATGAAAATGTTCCTATCTGAAAACCTCCCCCAACCTCCTTCTCAGTCATGAGGGAGTACAAAACAAGAAATTAGTCTTTAAATTCCATTTTTGAAGGGTATTTTCCATTCCATTAAGACCATTAGACAGACTCCTCACCTTTCTAAAACCATTGGAACAAATCACGGAATTGGAGGTGTTTCCATACATTCGTCATGGCCTATTTGGGGCCTTCAACCATGATGTGATGCAGAAGAAACTGCATTTAAATAGTAAAGTTTTTTAGATAAAAAAAAATAAAATCACCTCCCACTAGGCAGAACAATTAGCTCAGTTTCACTTGGCACCCTATTCTGATACCCTGATGCTTACTTTGAATAGTTTCATGAACTTCAGTAGGACTATTCGGAGTAAAGTGCTGGTTGAAATGAGTAAGTGCTACTAGACCACCTCACCTTTAATTGTAGCTATTAAAGTTAACACCCAACCCTCATGGAACAAGAAAACATTCTAGAAATATGTCTCTATTCTTTAAAATACCACAGCAGTGAGAGAAAAAAACATTGCCCTCTTGGGAAACATTTGTGGGCTGTCTTTGACAATAGCACTTAAACAAGGTGAAGCCAGGAAGCACGCTAGAGAAGTGTGAGATAACAATGTGTGCTGCTTGAAGGTGGGGACAGCCCATGATTAGTTCTGCTTGATTGGAGAAATCACCTAAAATATCAACTTTTCTGCAGTATTTTTGCTGTCTAGATCACTTGATTTTTATTTTCTGACTGGCTCCCTGATCAGGACTCAGTACTGCACATGTTAAAGAGTCTTTCTCTGCTGTATTATCTGTTCAGTAGGCCTAGTATTAAGCATTAAGGGGTTATTAAGCATTAAGCACCGGTGATCTGAAATGCCAATTTATTTTTCCATACAAAGTTGGTGCCACACTTTAGGAAAGATGTGGACAAACTGGCGAGAGTCCAGAGGAAAGTGACAAAAATGATGAAACCTTCAGAAAATTGGACCTATGAGGAAAAGTTAAAAAAATGGAGCAAGTTTATTCTTGAGAAAAGAAGACTGAGGGGGAACCAGGTAACAGTCTTCAGATATGTTATAAAGAGGATGATGACCAATTGTTCTTCCTGTCCGCTGAAGGTAGGACAAGAAGTAATGGGCTTAATCTGCGGCAAGAGAGATTTAGCTTAGATGTTTGGAAAAACTTTCTAATGCTAAAGATAGTTAAGCGCTGTGTAATGGGGGTCACACTGCACCCCTCCGGATTCAGCCCCTTGGCCCCTCTTCTCCGTAAATCAGGGACACTTCAGTCTGGTGCAACACCCGTGTTCTTTATTCGTGATCAGTTTCCCACCACCAGTTTCCAACTATATACAGGCTTTACAACTGCTTGGCCTACCACAGGCCTGGCCAGCAACAGGCTAGGAGGCTCCTACTCCCTCTGAGCCTGACCTCCCACTCTCAGTCTTCACTCCCCCTTTCTCTCACTTCCTTCCAGCCTTGTAGCTCCTGCTAATGAGGCTGGCAGGTGTGGTCAGTTACTAGGCAAACATAGGGTAGTTCCCCCAGCCCTAATCCATGCTCCCTAGTTGGGGCTGGAGTGGCAGGAGCTGACTGAGGGCTTCTCCAGCAGAACCCTGCCACACATTGGAACAGGTTGTCAAGCTGTCTGGAGCGGTCCATGAATGTAGGTGCCAACCTCGGGGCAGACTATTACAAATCAGGGCCCAAACCTCAAACTGTGTGTGCTCTGTGCTTAGATTTCACTGACCAAGTATCAAGTGTGAACTCCTCAAACACTAATAGCTTTAACATGGAGTCACAGACACTCCCCTTGGGCATTCAGGTCTATCTTGCCACCCAGGCAAGCCTGTCTTTGAAATAGATGGTCCAAAAATCACAGCAAGATTCAGGTTACTCCCAGTCCCAAAGGACCAGTCACTTATCCCAGGTCACTCAGACCCTAGATCTCTTCTCAAAGACAATGCTTGTAGCCAATCCTGTAATAAAGTAACTAAAGATTTATTAAGTAGGAAAAATAAAATGAGTGAAAGCAGGTAAACATACCCACACAAATGAGCTACAGGCTTAGGTTCCAAAAAATAATAGGATCTGCTGTAATATGCAAGCTCTATATGTTCTTTAGGGCTAACCCAAGCTAAGCTGTTTGGGGATCAAGGGATCTTAAGCGTAGAAATATTGCCCTTTCCAAATTCGAAGCATCACAGTGATACTGATCCTTCTGGTCAGGAATTTTTATTCCCTTCCCCCAGAGTTCAAACTGTGATGGGAGGAGGGTTTGTGCACATCCCCCCTTCATGGGTGTAGGGGGAACAATCAACAAAGCTTTTTGTCTTTTAATGTTACACAATGATTTATCTGGTGTCTATAGGCCGTTTGTGGTACAAGAGGTGACACCTCTTGTGGTAAGCTAGTATCTCACACTGGGTAATGCTTCACTCCTGACTGTGGGGGGGTTTCCAGTTTCATAGCAAACACTGAAATATTACCATATAACATGAGATACAGATATTGCAAGTGAGATTAACGCAGGCAGCATCTCACAAGCATCTCATGAAGGCTGAACATGAAACACATCTAATAGTGATCTGAACAATGCTAAAACACACGGGAGAGTCAGACTGGTCTCCAGCTGTGCATTTGTCAGGGTTCAGGGATGCCTCGGGGCTTTGGCATAAGCTGGCTCCTGGTCTGTCAGTGTCACGAAGGTTACCAAGGGAGGCTGTGGAAGGCCTATCGTTGCTGGTTTTTAAGAAGCACCTGCCAGCACAAGGGGATGAATTAGATGACCTCTTGAGGTCCCTTCCAGTCCTACATTTCAATAATTCTATATTTCCACCTAGTGCCCATTGCCATGTGAGATTCAAGCAATTTAACGGTCAAATTCCGAAGTCCTTACTCTCTCCCTTGCAAAATACAGCAAGCGATTATAGCATGAGGCAGATACTCTACGGCAGCCTGCAGCCTTGGCACGACGCATTTCAGCCTCTCCAGGTACACAAACTACTGCCACTCTGAAGCTACTCAGGGTAGAGTTAAACAGGTCCTTTTCCCCTATACAAGTGTTGAGCAAAAGGCTTCATAAGCCAGGGGTACCAAGGGTAAGCTGGGGCCCCCATATGGACAGGGAATCACAATATCATTAAATGTCCATATTAGTCCTGGTAGCAAATGTTTCCTCTCGCATTGCAGAAACCATGTCTAAGTTTCTAAAGATCCTGGCCTCCTGGACCTTTCCAGACACGCCCATTAGCGAACCTGCCATAGTCATCAAGCAGGCTTTGTTGCACCATGGAGAAATATCCCTGTTTATGAACTCGGAGGCCTGGTGTCTGGGGCAAAGACTAGGAATATGAGCTCCAGCTATGGCCCGGATATGATTTGGGAACCCCAGCCATGCAAACCCATCCTTAACATCCTGTGCATTGCCAAGCTTTATGACCTAGGGTATCAGCACCCTCTTTATGGTGGCACACACCTCCCTGACAGCAGCCTGACAGTTGATCTACCAACCCCAAAGTACAGGTCGTATCAATTGTGGGTGGTGAGCTTCCAGATGGCAGTGGCCATGTGCTTCTCCACGCTAAGGAGACACCTCATACAAGGGTTCCTCCCCTGCAACACTCCGGTGAGCTCTGCACAGATCTCTAGAAAAGTGGTCTTTGTCATTGTGAAATTCTATCGCCACCCCTGATCCTCCCAGTTCTGCATCACTATCCTTTCCCACCTTTTCCCCAGCCCCAGAAATGATGCTCCACTGGGTGAAGTTGCTCCAGGAAAAGTTCATCCACCAGTAGCTGCTTGATTTCCTCCTCCTCCTTTTCTAAGCTGGGCGGCACAGTGGCTAACCTCCACAGTCAAAAGCCACCTGGCCGTAGGACTGCAAATACAAGCGCAGCAGCCTCTTCTTATGAATGATAGCATGATCACAGTATATAGCAGTTCCCTGCGTGTGGGCTCACAGCAGCTTGGAAGTGGTGCTGGCCCACCAATAAGATAAAATAAAATTAAAAAGATGAATTATTGGATTTCAGGAGAGGATTTTGCTTGCTGACCCTAAATCCTGGAAATCCAGTGGCTTCCAGTAGGTATCCCACAACACACTGCGAGAAAAATTCCAGCATGCATAGAGCCAAGCAGCAGGATGAAGCGCCACAGGAAACGGGCCCAGAATGTTGAGCACTTATTGAAAAAAAAACCCTCTGTAGCATGTGGATGCAATGATTCAAAGGGAAGTAGGTTAAAGCTAGCCCATGCATGCACTTTGTATTTGTTATTTCCCAAAAGCTACTATACACAAACATACTCCACAAAAACCTCCCTATGTCCATAGCCCCTTTGTTTTTACTCAGTCCTAACTCAGGAAATGTAACAGATAAAAAAAAACATCAACAAGAAGCAATAAGTGCTTGGCTTAGCTCTCATTAAGAATTATACAGATTGAATGTCGGGGACAGTTTGCATTCTTCTTATGCCAGCTTCTACAAGGAATGGATAGTTCCCATTCACTTCCCTGCCTTCCATCTGGACATCTCACATGCTTAAAATTCAGTGTATTCTAGAATGTCTTTGTCGTGTTGGGATGTCAGCAGCACTGTCTTCCAAGGATTGATGCTGGACTTCATTTGTCATGATATCTCTCTACACTGTTCTCTTGGCTCCCCAAAGATTAAAGACTGACTTTTGCGCTGTTTGTCCAGCCATCTAATTCTGTGTCCAAATAAGTCACAAAGGTCTGTCTGTTTATTCATTTCGCTGTGGGATCTGAGTACCTGTGTAGTATGGTCATATGTTTAAATATACAACAAGGTTTTTGAATGAAGTAATAAAAAGCACTAACATGGTCTGAAAAACCTATTAAATCACTCACACCAAAACAGACAATATCGTGAAACTTCTGTATAAACCAAGTGCATCTTGATACAAGCATCATACGAAGCAAGAGAGCTGCCCTTTGTCAGTCTTGATACAAGAGCAAGTCCACCAGTACCAAGGGGGATGTGGCTTTGCCTATTTACACGAATGATTGAGGAATACGGACGGCCCTCAGTATGCTTTCTGTAGTTATAAAAGCATCATTCTCTTGCTTCGTAGAATTTTGCAAAGTGCCCAGTGTTGGCCTTTTTCTGCTTCCAGCGGGTTGTCTTCAATGGCAGCACAGTCAGATTGATGGTGACTGCTTTGGAAAGTCCTACTCTGTTATTAATGGAAACAGACAGTGGGTGGAATTTTCAAAAGCAAATGGCAAATTGCCCATTCGTAGCCTTTCAGCTGAAAAATCCTACCCAGATACCTTGTATGAATGTACTTTCCATATGTAAGGAACTAGAGGATTACTTCTCTGTTCTGGAGGATCTGATGCCAAGGTGCATTTTGGGAAGGAAGCAGCCTGAGTTTCGCCCCAAGAGAGGTTATTTGTAAGACTGTCAAGCGATTAAAAATATTAATAGTGATTAATCGCACTGCTAAACAATAGCTTACCACGTATTTTAAATATTTTTGGATGTTTACTACATTTTCAAATATATTAATTTCAACTACAACACAGAATACAAAGTGTACAGTGCTCACTTTATATATATTTTTGCTTACAAATATTTGCACTATAAAAAACAAAAAAATGTATTTTTCAATTCATCTCATACAAGCACGGTAGTGCAATCTCTTTATCATGAAAGTTGAACTTACAAATGTAGAATTATTTATTTATTTATTTATTTAATTACGTTTTAAAAAAACTGCATTCAAAAGCAAAACAATGTAAAACATTACAGTCTACAAGTCCGCTCAGGCCTACTTCTTGGTCAGTCAGTCACTCAGACAAACAAGGTCAGTTACAATTTTCAGGAGATAATGCTGCCTGCTCCTTGTTTACAATGACACCTGAAAGTGAGAACAGGTGTTTGCATGGCACTGTTGTAGCTGGTGTTGCAAGACAGTTTCCTTGCCAGATGTGCTAAAGTTTCATATTTCCCTTCATGCTTCAGCTACCATTCCAGAGGACATACTTCCATGCTGATGATGGATTCTGCTTGATAACTATCCAAAGCAGTGCGGACTGATGCATGTTCATTTTTATCATTTGAATCAGACGCCACCAGCAGAAGGTTGATTTTCTTTTTTGGTGGTTTGGGTTCTGTAGTTTCCACATCAGAGTATTGCTCTTTTAAGAATTCTGAAAGCATTCTCCACACCTCGTTCCTCTCAGATTTTGGAATGTACTTCAGATTCTTAAACCTTGGGTCGAGTGCTGTACCTATTTTTAGGAATCTCACATTGGTACCTTCTTTGTGTTTTGCCAAATCTGCTGTGAAAGTGTTCTTAAAACAAACATGTGCTGGGTCATCATGCGAAATTGCTATAAAATGAAACATATGCAGAATGAGGGTAAAATGGAGCAGGATACATACAATTCTCCCCTCCCCCTCCAAGAAGTACAGTCACAAATTTAATTGATACATTATTTTTTTAACGAGCATCATCAATATGGAAGTATGTCCTCTGGAATGGTGGCTGAAGCATGAAGGGGCATATGAATGTTTAGCATATCTAGCACGTAAATTTCTTGCAACGCTGGCTACAAAAGTTCCACGCCAACGCTTGTTCTCACTTTCAGCTGACATTGTAAATAAGACTCAGGCAGCAGTACCTCCCGTCAGTGTAAACACACTTGTTTGTCTTAGTGAAGTAGGACTGAGTGGACTTGTAGGCTGTAAAGTTTTACACAATTTTGTTTTTGAGTTCAGTTATGTAACCAAAATCGTGATTAATTTTTTGAGTTAATCACGTGAGTTAACTGTGATTAATTGACAGCCCTAGTTATTTGTACATTCTCAAGTGCTTCTTACAAGAACTGAGCATGGGCACGTGTAGGGATATGCTTGTGAATGCACACCTCTGTTGCTGCCAGTACCACTGGGACCCAGATCTTGCTGGGGTAGGATGGAATAATACCCTGTGCACCAGGGGGAATGACTCAGACCTAGTCAATAAGAAGCCTCTTACTTCTTGCTGGACCACTGGCTATTACAGGCCTAATTCTTCCTTCACTTATAGGGGGCTTACATCAGCATGGCTCTGTTGGAATTACTCCTGATTTACACCAGTGTCAGTGAGATGGGGATGAGGCCCTGCCTCCAGTTTTGGGGTCACCAGCGGAGAAAAATCAGAGAACCCCGGCACTAGAGGACATTGGTCATAGGAGAAAGTTTAGCAAAGTGAAAGCCACTTCCTCAAAATCGTTGCTGCTCTTTCACCATTGGAAATGATCAAGACTGAGCAAAAATAGATACATTCGTGATTTGTTACTGGGTAAAGAAATAAAGAAACAAATGCCATAGGATAAGGCAAAAGCAGCAGGCACGTCTCCTGCGATTGAACATATGCCCGTAGGGTTGGAAGAGACTTCCTGGGTCATCAGATCCAGGCCAACATTGTCCTTTAGCTTAAATGGCTCTTCTCGCTCCCTGGCGTTTACCCCCATGTGTTTCCTGAGAGCAATCAGATCCCCTCCTGGCCTTTGTTTTACTAGGCTAAACAAGCCGAGCTCTTTTAGTTGCCTTTTGTAAGACTGGGTCTCCATTCCCCTGATCATCCCAGTAGCTCTTCTCTGCATCTGAAGGGCTGGTACCTGGTTGTTGACATGCAGCTCATTAGAAAAACAAACCGAATACAGTGGGTCCAATTCAGTATGGATTCAAATCCTTGGAAAAAGTTAGTCTTGGGGGCAGTTTTATACACCCTGGGTGTCATGCGAGCTGCTCTCCAGGCACAATTGGGAATACTATATCACCCAGACTTCTGAATATTAGCACAAAGGTAGCTAGAAGATACCCTTTTCTCGCCGATGTTACGGATGTGAAACAGCCTTTAAAGTGTGTCTTAAGCAGCTTTTTGAAAGTGGAAAGTCCTGAATGCTAAATATGATTAGCATGCATTGAGCAGGTGTTGCTCCTAATCTGCTTCCAAACACAGTCCACGAGAACCGTGCAGAATCTATAGTCACCCCCATTCAGGCATTTAGCTTTATGAACAAAGGAACGAACAAGGATACAACATAAGCTTTTCCTCAGGCTTGGCTTCTCCTAGGGTTTCTCTCTCAGGACTACTCAGCCCACTCCCTAAATCCTCAATCTTTAAAGAGCTTCTCCCACCTCCTTTAAATCCAAGTGGGGGAATGAGCCAACAGAACCCACTTAACATTCATCAGCATTATCAATAGAAGGAATATTCTGGGCAAACATGACCAACCTTTTAAACCTACCATTATCCCAATGCTAGCAGTGCTTGTGCTTTGTTAAATGTTGCAGTGTTATAGCAACAAAAGTATTTTGCAGAAATAGAGGTCCTTTTCATCTATAGATTTCAAAGCCCATTACACAGTATTATGTCCCATTTTGCAGAGAGGAAACTGAGGACAGAGCAGTGAAGTAATAATTAAATATTATTTTTTCTAAAAATATCTGTACAGCGACATCAGCCATATGCACTAATAAATTAGGAACACAGGGATTGTCAGAATCGATCAATTCAAGATCCATCTAGTCTAATAACCTCTCTCTGACAGTGGTCAGAACCAGATGCTTCCCAGGAAGGGGTGAGAACCCCCCAGGAAGCAGTTGTGGGATAATCTGTCCTCCTCATTAAGTTTTATCTTCATTTCTAATAATTAGAGACTGGCATAAGTCCTGAAGAACAAGATTTAATATCCCTACCACAATTTTTTTGCTATCTTTAGTTATGATAACTCTGGATTTCTTGATATTCATATAAATATATAAACCTTTATTGAATATCATTAAATTCTAGGTCTGTTGGACTTCCCGTGGCAATGAGTTCCACAGTCTAATTACACATTGTGTGAAAGTATTTCCATTCACTGAGTTTGGTTTTCCCACCTTTTAATTTAATTGAATGCCCACTTAGTTCTTGCACTATGAAGGAAAACAGAAGTGCATGATCTTCCTTCTCTAGACCATTCATATACTTTTATCGTGCCCCTTCCTATTCATCTTCTTTCTAAGGCAACAGTCCCAACCTTCTCAATCTCTCTTCATTTTTGTTGCCCTTCTTTGACTCCCTTCTAAGTCTAAAATATCCTTTTGGAGATGGGGTGATCAGTACCGCAAATAATATGCAGATGGGGCTGCATCATTGATTTAAATAAAGTCATTATAATATTCTCCCTCCCATTCCATATGCAGCCTAACATCTCATTTGATTTTTTGCCCACAACTCCCCACTGATCAGAGGTCTCCATTCAGCTGTCTACAATGACTCCCAGGTCCCTTTCTTGAGTTAATAAAGTTAAGGAAGAACTCTGTAAAATATATAAATAGCTTAAATTTTTCATTTCAAATTTGCATTTCTTTGCATTCATTGACATTGAACTTCCTCTGCATTCATGGTCCTGACTATCATCTACCTCGTTACTCACCCATCCCTTTTCCAGATTGTTAATAAATAAATATTACAAAGAGTCCAGTGGCACCTTAAAGACTAACAGATTTATTTGGCCAAATAAATCTGTTAGTCTTTAAAGTGCCTCCGGACTCCTTGTTGTTTTTGTGGATACAGGCTAACACGGCTACCCCCTGATAAATAAATATTAAACACCACCTACTACGATCCTTCAGGCATCCGCTATAAATCTTTTGCCAGGAAGAAAAGTGACCATTTAATCCTTTTCTTTGCTTCCTGTCTCCTGGCCAGGGTTTGATCCATGACAATACTTAGCATGTCGCCCAATGCCAATGGAACTTCTTTAGCAGCTCTTGTGCAGGACCTTGTCAAAAGCCTTTTTGGAAATCTAAATAATTAATACTAAAATCCTGACAAAGCGAAGCAGTTTAGCATGCAGCCCACAGCCGGCTAATTCTGCATTGCTTATGCCGAGAATATGTTTGATAGATGTCAGTATTACTGGCTGACAGCAGGGTATATGCAACCAGTAAAGTCAGCAGAGAGCAACAGCAGGAGAAAATAAGGACAAAACCAACTTCTGATCTGGCTTTAGGCTAAATTCTGTGGTGTTCCATTGAGCAAAACTCCCACTGAAGCGAATAGGAGTTTTGTTTGATCAAGAGCACAAAGTTTCACCCTTTTGCAACAATGGCAGTCAGCAGGCCTTTATTACCACAGAGGTGGTGGCATTTCCAAAAAAATTGCTTCTTTTTTTCTCATAATCATGAGGTTATCATACTATTTGCTTTCATATTACAGGCGCTGGTAGACCCCTCCTAGCTTGTTTTCATGGGAAGACAGATCCAGCAATGTACAGAAATGCCCTGCTTCTATCACCCTGATTTAAGAAATTCATGGCAACAGAATCGTTAACCTCCTTTCGCTATGAATACTGAGAGAACGCATGCTTTACAAGGTACTTTCCGATGTTAAGGTTTCACTGGAAAGAAACCCAACCTGAATTAATACCGGACCTGAGTAGCAAGAAACAGCAACGATATTGCAGTGGGGAACATTTCTCTTTCATCAAAGTTCTTGCTACACTTTAACTTTATATAGATCATTGCAAATGCACTGCTTGACTGGTTTACTTTTTGTCATTTTAAAATACAGTTTTCTGTTATTTTCTTGAAATAACTGTCTTCCCCCGAGAGTTCTGGGGCCAAGTTGTAATCTCATTCACACTAATATTCCTCCACAGAGACTCTATTTTTGTACTTTAGAAACTAGCCCCAGGGCATGCCATGAAACCAGAAAATTTCCCCAATGCACACACTGAGATCAGGGTCTCTCCTCCCAGCTCCAATGCACTTGAGTTCCATGGCAATGTGATTTTGCTAATCTAGGGCATTTACATATTAAGAAACCCAGCCTATTAGTAAGGCCAAGTTTTATTAAAGAGTATAAGGACGCCAGAGAAAATTCAACTCCTTCTCTCCCCCGACGCAGGGATGCAGAGTGCTCGTGAGAGCCATTCCTCAATCACTTTTCATCTTCAAGACCCGAAAGGGTTTAGAGTCTCGAAAGGGGTGAATTACAAAAAGGAAAATAATCCAAAGCATCCGACAGAAGAGATGGGAGTGAATGAAATGGAGCAAACCCCAGGGCTAAAGACGGGCCTGAGGTGGAAGCAGAGCAGCAGTGGAGGCATCAGTGTTTCAAAGCCATGGGGCGGGCGGAGGGGAGTGGGCTAGGTGAGCCAGACAGAGCTGAGCCCAGGTCACGCTGAGACACTGCTGTGGGCAGTCACATGGCCTGCGGGGTTGGAGCGCAGCAACAACAGGAACAATCTGTAGGAGAGGAACTTGGGATGAGCCCAACTTCTCTAAAAGTATAAAAAGAGCCTGGGCCACAACGCTGTCCAACTGCACGTCTCTCCTCCCCCTGCTGCCGCCCTGGGGCTCTGACCGTTGATGTGATCCTGACGTTGTGCAATAATCCTCTCTGCACTTGGCATTACCCCCTCTTGCCCCCCTTCCCTCACAGGGAAGGAAATACAACCACACCAATGCGCGAGGGCCCTCTGCAGAAAAACAAATGGTTGCTTGCTGCCCTTCTGGAGGCGTCAGCCAAGCCCTGTCTGCATCGTGCAGAAGGAGAGTGAGGAGTAGAGATGGAGGGGGAAATAAAAAGATTGGGGGCAGATTCTTTTCAGGATAAACCAGGGGGAAAACTGCCTGGAATAAAGGTAGCTCCTCAGAACCAAAGAGTGCCCATACAGATCATAAACACTGCTGTGGAGCCTGCAATTCCATCTCGCTAAATCAATAAAGTGGACACTTGCAAGACAATAAACGTGCTTCAGACTTTTTCGAGGAATCCACATGAATAGCACAGTACCTGGAAAATAGTAACTCCGGAAGTGTTTACCCCAGGATCAGAGAAGAGAAAGTTTACTTTGGCAGGGGTTGGAGAATGAAATCAATACCCATAGAATTTCAACAATTCTCCAGCTGCAGCCTGTGAGACAATCAGCAGTCAATGCAGCCCTACCCACTTGGTTTGCAGAATGAATTACACCCCAATATAAGGCGAACCGATATAACACGAATTTGGATATAACATGGTAAAGCAGTGCTCCTTGGGTGAGAGGCGGGGCAGGGCTGCGTACTCCGGCAGATCAAAGCAAGTTCGGTATAATACGGTTTCACCTATAACGCGATAAGATTTTTTTGGCTCCCGAGGACAGCGTTATATGGGGGGTAGAGGTGTATTTTTAAGAACTCAGCGTGAGGTGTTGAGAAAGCAAGGTGGGTCCACAAGAGGAACACAGTTCACTGTCAGATTACTACTGATTCTTCTGTAATTGGCGTATTTGGTGCCTCGCTGCTATGGTGATAGATAGATCGACAGAAAACATCACCCGCGCACATGAAAGAACATTTGGAAGTTCACTAGAGCCTTTTGCTCAGTTAGGGGGACATGTGGTGCATTAAGACAGAATTAAGTTCCTATTTGCCAAGCCTTTGAGCCAATGTCCATTGATTTCAATAGAGCTTTAGCTCCTATACTTAACTTTTTAGAGAGTGATAAATTATATTCAGTTATAAAACTTACTATAATTAAACTAATGCTAAACTGAGATTCATTTAAATGATGAGGGCCAGACCCTCGGGTGGTGTTTAGTCCTTGTTGTTCCACTGACCACAATGGTCCAACATCAGTTTATTCCTGGTGAAGATCTGTTTAAAAATTACACCTTCCTCAGAAGCATCAGAAGAAATAGTTCTTAAACAAATCTCTGTCATATGCTCAAATATTTGAAAGCCATTCACAGAGTCACTTCTTGAATCAGGTACTGTATTTGGCTTGGGAAGGCATTAGAGCTGCATAAACCTTCATAATGAAAGCAAAGTGTTTGTGTTGCAAAACGAGAAAGGGTTTGGTATTTTTTTGCTAAACTTTCAGCCTCTCTAGGCAGAGTTTCAAGGGAACTGATGTCGATGTATGGGTTTGAGTGGGAAGCTCAGTGGTTAAACAACGTGATTTACATTCTGATTTTTGTAAGTGTAAAATTTAAGGTTAATGGCTGTTTCTTCCCAAATGTTTGATGTGTTCAGAAGGCTGCTCAAAAGTGGAATTTAAAGCGACAGTATGTGAAAGTGAAAACCTACATCTAGGCAGGGAGAAAAGGGGACCAAAATGATACTATTTCTCAATAGCTGAGATTTTACAATAGCAGTTTACTATGGTCTGGATAGCGGTTTCCAGAATTGTGTCAAAAGGCTATTAGTGCTATCAGTTCGGAGGGTGAACAAACAGGGCTGGTGAATAAATACACACCTTAAAATGTGCAGGGGAATATGTACTTACAAAAATTGCCTAAGGCCACTGGTATTTATTGGTAAGGCAATTGCGGGCGGGGTGTTACAACATTTCTATTCATTCTAGTGACAGTGAGTCATCTAAAAAACTAGGAGAGATTCCAAGAAGTTTAGTTTACATCTATAAGCAGACTCTTGTGATGGGTGAGAAAGAGGGAGGTGGATAGAAGAAGAGATAGATAGGAGATAGGCTTGAGTTGTGTGGACTGAGAGCCAAACATCCTGAGTCTGAGGCTGGACTAGTCTCTCTCAAATGGTCTTTGCTGAAGTTGGGAGAAGAGTGAAAATGGCCAGGAAATAGAAAAGATTATTCCTCGCTAATGAATGCATGTTTTGCTTAGAGATACTAGCCCATCCTGAGCAGTGGGGCCCATTCAGATATTTCTTGTGGGGACGGGGCAAATTCTAGTCCCTGTCAGCTCCCGTTGGGGACCTCATACCAGTCCCCACTTGCTCTCTTACTGCAGGGACCCTGGGTCTCTCTTGGCAGGAGAGTCGTTCCTCACTCATGAAGTGTGTGAGCTTCATGGCCAGGAGGGAAGTTCTTGGTGGACTCCCCTGCAGTCTGCTGATGTTGGACATGGACAAACAACCTGTGCGCCAGGTCGCATCACCATTTGACCCAGCAGCAGTGGTTTAGCACAGGAATGCTGCTTAAAAGTGGTTAGGCTTGCCTCCCCACCCCCACCCAGCTCGGCAGCCTATGAAACTTTGAGCAAGTGCAAAAACCTTGGGGAATGGTGTTTGCTCCCTGGCCCCCCTTTCCTCCCTAATTGGCACCACTGATTCTGAGCAGATGGGCTGGATGTTAGGCAGATGCATCCGACAAAGTGGGTATTCATCCACGAAAGCTCATGCTCCAATACGTCTATTAGTCTATAAGGTGCCACAGGACTCTTTGCTGCATCTGGAGTACTGTGTCCAATTCTGGGCCCCATACTACAAGAAGGATGTGAAAAAATTGGAAAGAGTCCAGCGGAGGGCAATAAAAATGATTAGGGGGCTGGAGCACGACTTATGAGGAAAGGCTGAGGGAACTGGGATTGTTTAGTCTGCAGAAGAGAAGAATAAGGATGGATTTGATAGCTGCTTTCAACTACCTGAAAGGGGGTTCCAAAGAGGATGGATCTAGACTGTTCTCAGTGGTGGCAGATGACAGAACAATGAGTAATGGTCTCAAGTTGCAGAGGGGGAGGTTTAGGTTGGATATTAGGAAAAACTTTTTCACTAGGAGGGTGGTGAAGCACTGGAATGGGTTCCCTAGGGAGGTGGTGGAATCTCCTTCCTTAGAGGTTTTAAGGTCAGGCTTGACAAAGCCCTGGCTGGGATGATTTAGTTGAGGATTGGTCCTGCTTTGAGCAGGAAGTTGGACTAGATACCTCCTGAGGTCCCTTCCAACCCTGATATTCTATGATTCCAAAAAGTGAGTGGCGGTTCCTAAGACGTCACAATAACCCAGAACAGCAAAGGTTGATGGGAAAAGGTGCAAATTGAGACAGAAAGAAATGGTACAAACAAAAAGGCCTTTGGCTATAACTCATGGGCTGTGTTAATCTCATGCCTGGTAAAAATGTGGAATTAAAAATCAGTGAATCAAAACTGAAAACTAGGCCTAGTTGGTGGACAAAATAATGAGGGGCAATGGGCTATTCCACCCCTCACTCCCTTTTGGGGTCCTTAAAGAAATGGACTTTGGGAGAAAAATTGGCTACTGATATGAGCTTCACCATCATGGCTGCCTTCCCCACTGTCTCCTGGAAGGTCTTTCTCCTGATCCTGAAATGTCCTGACCAAGCCAGGCCAGAGAGGGGGAGCCAGATGACATCACCACCTCCCCCAGCTCTGGCTGAATCCCAAACACCACCTGGGATGTCCCTCTTATGGTTTTTTGCTTCCCTCCCTTATTTCTTCTGTTTCCTAACTCTCTCCTTTCGCCTCTAACAAGGGTCTGGCTTATTCGGGCAAGCCTGCACATTTTGCAACAGTGCTGTGAGCTGGCGGCCAGAAATGCAGCTCAAAGCAATGCCCTCAATAGCCCGAGGCTGGTACAAGTTTGCCAGGTCAGACCATGTGCTGGCCCTGTGTTTTTCCAGCAGTGAGGTTGCAGAGACAGAAGCTGCATTTTCTATCTTTGCTGTTCTTTTCTCTTACCTTGTGTGTGCGTTTGGCTTGTTTTGTCAACTTATGAAACTTTAACACCAACAGCAAGGGTGACAGCTCCAGCCCACCTCAGCTAATATCTTTCCCCCTCGCAAAAGACAGTAATTACCATCAAAGAGACTGTCCATCAAGGGTGTGCTTTATTCTAAAGCCTCTCTCCAATTAAAGGGAAAGGAAACAAGAGATTGTTACTGAAACGAAAGCCTTATTTAATACTTCACATTTCAAACGTCTTAACAGTTTTTCCTTCGTTTCTATATCTTTAATAAAAGGTTAGAAGGATTTTTAATGGGGTGTTTGCCATGGTACTAAGGAAGCCGAGGTCTCTGTACATGAAAACCCCAAACCTTGTTTCAAACTATTGAGAGTTGGATGGTGACTGGGTTATGTTAACATCTTTGACTCTCTGGGCCCATGTATTCCATCTGCATTAATACAACAAGGTCTCAGACTTGTGCAAACTTGTGCTGGAGATAATGCCCACCGGCCAGTCCCTTTCTTCCCTGCCACACCTTGGAATGCCCCACTTTGCAAGTTCTGCTAGATAGGAATTCCCTTTGTATAGGGCAGAATCCTCAGCTGTATTTTTAGCCCCAGCAGGACAGAGCAGAACTGAGGATCTGGCATTCTGTGTCTGAAGAGGATGCATTCACACATGTGGCAAACACAGTGCAAAGCAAATAACTTCTCCCTGATCTGGGAAAGGGGAGATGTTTCCAAGAAGTGAGCAAGGAATGCCATAAAACTGCAGCAGCTAGGGCACATTGTAGATATTTAACCTGCCTTCTTATTTACTTAATCTTTATAGTGGAACACTATCTTATCGGGGTCAATGGGAGATGTACACATCGTTAATACATCGAGAGTGCTTTTCAACTTAGTGACTAAATCAGCAGAAACAAGAGGACAAGTTAAACATTAATCATGCTTACATAAAAATGCACTATTGAATATATACAGCAAAGGTCATCTTTATGGTAATGTCCTTATAGGGTTTATCCATAATATGTTTTCAGGAAATAGGTGGGCGTCAGCTTAAAAGAGAAATCTGCCATTGCTGCTGAAATGTGAAATGGTTCTTCCTTTCCTGACCCCCCTACAGAGAGTTCCACTAGGGAGAGAAATTTCTAGTTTCTGCACAGAAGAACATGAATTGCCAGATTGGGCCAAACCCATAGTCCATCTAGTCCACTATCATGCCTCTGATAGTGCCTAGCACCCATTGCTTCAGGGGAAGGTGCAAGAAACCCTACAGCAGAGGAACCACCTCCCCATGGAGGTCTCATCCTACTCTCTAACTAGGTTAAGCCTTGTAGTATGAGATTTTATTTCTCTCCCAATGTTCTTTTTGTTAGCATGGACATGTGCACCCTGGATATTCCTGTTATCCATATAGCAGTTCAATCCCTCTTTGAATCTTGTTAAACTCTTGGCCTCGATGACACTATGTGGCAGTTAGTTCCGCAGTCTTATTATGTGTTGTGTGAACAAAGGATTTCCTTTAATTTCCTGCCTTATAATTTCATTGAATGGCCTCTTGATCTCATATTATGAGACAGAAAGAACAGATGCACCCAATCTGTCTTCTCTGTTCATTATTATATTGCCCTTCATTACATTAGTTCTTATTGACTTCTTCCTAACAATCCCAGTCTTTTCAATCTCTCCTTGTATAAGAATTTTCCGAGGCCTTTGATGGTTCTTGTAGCCTCTCTCTGAACTCCCTTTAGTTCTACAATAAACTTCGGGAAGTAGGATTACCTGTACTGCACACAATATCCAGTTGACCCTGCACCATTGATTTATAGAATTTAGTTCCATATAATTCTCCATCCCCTTGCACTTTCAACTGGGTCCTATCTCTTGTTGTTACTGTAGCATCCCTTTAATGTGTGGATACAGAATGGGAGAAATTGTAAGGAGGAGACTGCAGTGTGAGTTGATTCATTTTCTCAAACTGCTGGATAGAAGGTCACACATGGAAATCTTCGGACAAGATCTTGAAAAATGGGTGGCTAATACCTAATACCATGGATATTTCACTCCCCCCGCCTCCCGCTTCCCCCAACCAGAAGGTCTCTGAACAGAAAACTGAGTGGTAACCAGGAAGGAAAAGCTCTCTGTGCTGCTAGTTTCTTTTTCTTGCAAGTGAACCACATTTGCCAATTTGTTCCTGAAACCTGCTCTGATCTAATTCAGTACTGAAAGGTCGACTCCTACCTCCAATGGCTCTGTGACGCTGGTCTCAATCACCCACGGGTTACATTTTCAGACAAGCACCTTTGTGCTTTCTCCCAGGCTGCCCTTCGCTCTTGGAGCACATTCCCTGCAAACATCCACAAGGCCACCTCATTGCTGTCCTTCAAATCCCTCCTTAAAACTCTCCTTTGCCATGGTGCCTACAGAAAACTTGATAGCAGCGAGGCTGCTGGTGTGCTGAGATCACAGCCTGTCATGCTGACCCATGCTGTCTCCTTGTTGCCTTGTGCTCCCCTTGTCTGTCTGTATCTACCTGCTGTCTCTAGGCTGATACTTTGATTGCAAGCTCTTTAGGGGTAAGGACTGTCTCTTTGTTCTGGGTGTGCACAACAGGGCCTGATCCAGGTTGGGTTTTCTAATGCCTATGCTAATACAAACAACAGCCTGAAGAGGATGCCATTAATGGTACGCTAAAGAAACAAAACAGTCTTTTTAGCAAAATGCCTCCAGCACAATCACATGGCCATTGAAAAAAACAGATGGGAAAGGAACAACAGAGAATGATTCTGATTCTTGTGTCGGTTACACCAGTTGTACACCTGGGTAACTCCATTAGCTCCAATAGAGCTAAGCCTGATAGAATCTAACTCAGGGCCCAGTGTATCCATTTCCTTGAAAATCTTCCCTAACGTGTCTCATTTCTCACCTCTTCATACCTTTCTTGCTCTACCATCAGTCTTACAACCAAATCCTTTAATTTATCCTACTTTGAATGGATCTCAAATTATGACTGGGTGGATGAATCGCATTGGGGTGTTGGGTTGGTCCATGAAAGGACTGAAAAGCGACCCAAAGACGGAAAATGCTGGAGAGCACTGGGCAAACCAGTTCAGGTAAAATAAGAGCGAAGGCAAACTTTTGTCCCAAGAAGGACCAAAGTGTTTGAATGACCCTTTTCCTTCCTCCAGTCATTTTTCATTTCCATGTTTCCTGTTTCCATCTGGGAATGGAATTAGAAGATCCAAAATACCATGAAGGATTCAATTTCCCATGAGATTTTCAGTCCATTTTTAAGGTAAGTCTCATAGAAGCATCTGCATTGATGTCCTAATATATACAGTGGGCCAAATTCTGCATCTGACATCAATAGGGTTACTCTGGCATGACAGAGACTAGAATATGGCCCACTCTCTTTAAATCACTGTTTTCGATAATTCATTCCATATAACAAGTCAGATTCTCTGCTGAATCCAGCTGCTGTTGCAGATTAGAGTAATGTTTCTGTAATGTATTCCCTTGACAGGGCAATAGGGCTGGGAAGAAGGTGACTGTCAGGTTCTCAGTAATGATTCTCCTGTTCTCTGTCCCATCTGTTTTTTTTTTCCTGTTGTTGTGCACCACCTAACATAACAGGGTGCTGATCCATTGCTGGGCCTCCGAGATGCTACCCAAACAATAAATAGTAACAATCATGGTGCCATCAAACACTGTTCTCCTGAGCAGACTTAACAGAATGGACCAAAGGCTCCTAGCGTGTCTCTCTTTGTTACTAAACCTATCAGTGTAATGTCCCAGTCTGTCATTGCCTTTTGGCCTCATGGCTGCCCTAAATGCCATTAAATTTAACACAAACACAGTGGAGTGTCTTAGTCTGTCCTCAGTGACTCTATTGTTCAGGGAGTTGGTATAAGGTGGTATTGATTTGTGAAAGCTGGGATAACATTACGGTAACCCACCGGGCAGAGTGAATGAAACCATGGCCTTAAAAGGAAAGGATGGAATACTGAGTGAAGAACTCAAACCTTATTGGTTGGACATTGATCTTTGACTGATTGGATGGAAATAACCCTGTCATTTTTATTCACCCCTCCTCCCTTTTGAGAATTTATAGGAAATATGTCGTTCATCATTGAAACCAAGGAATGATTTTTTGGGGGGGCCCCTTATTCTTCTTAGTTTCAGCTGCATGAAACTGAAGCAAGCACCCTTGCTGTGTGGGCAACAATGCTCAGCGCCCTTTCTTTTATATGAAAAGTGTTTTATGCACACCAGTGTCCCAGCAATGCCTTCTAGGGTATGAGTCTTCATAGGGAAAATGGAAAAATCTGGTCAGGGTTGACAGTAATTCAGAATTGCTACCATCTGATGGCCTGTTTGGTGGCTTTAATGATTTGGCAGGTCCCCAGCCAGTTCCATGTGAACATCTGCCTGCATTTCAAAGCCAGCAGAACAGAAACCTTTGTTGGCAAGCTCAGCAGAGATGCCCACCACTGAATGTGACCTCGGGTTGGTGTGGAGGCATTTTCCCTGCCTGTGCCACTTTGGTGGATTCAATCTTTGGGGATGTGTATCTAGCATTTTTCACCAGGTCTAAATTACAACCACCACAAAAGTAAAGCAGGTTTCCTGGGGCCACAGACAGCCCTGTCACTTAGCCAGCTGTCTATGGTGCTTCGAATTCCTGTAAATCATAAAGGAGATTTCCTGTTTAATGATTAGCCTTGGGAATGTCATATTAGCATGAAGTATTTCTGATCAGAGCCCGTGAAGATGTTAGGTATGAGTCCCCTTTTCTTGTAAATGCCACTCCTCTTCAAACACTTTACACACCTTAAGTCTCTGGTGTGAAGAAATACTACAGTTCCCACTTGGTCAGGAGATGCTGCTCTAGAGCAGAGGCTCTCGCCACAATTTTTTTGGTGGCCTCAGCATGTGGCCACCAACTCTTGCTGGTGGCCACTATGACAATTTTTCCAAAAATACTTAATTAATTTCAGAAAAATAAATAAATATGTGCACATATATATGTCCAAATCATAGTCATTTATTTAGGTAGAGTTTTCATTTGCAGACTCAATAATAATAATGTACAGTTATCTCTAGTCTTTACTGGAC
Source organism: Chelonoidis abingdonii (assembly GCF_003597395.2). Lineage (NCBI taxonomy): Eukaryota > Metazoa > Chordata > Testudines > Testudinidae > Chelonoidis > Chelonoidis abingdonii. Next base: position 36,318,807 of record NC_133787.1, on the reverse strand, counting down.
CTAAACAGAATAGAAACGCAAATAAGGTGTTTTGTATGTTCTTGTCTTTTTCATTGTTATTGTTTCTTTTGCTTTTCTGGTTGTGGTTTTTTCTTTTACACTTGCTACCTAGCAAGTCTGCTTTTGTGAAGCATGATATTTGTATGTTTGTTAATATCACATTTCACAGCAGCAGACTGGTTAGCTGGCTCTGAGGCAGTGATGCGTGATATTAACAAACACAAACATACCACTTTTCACATTAGACTTACTCAGCGCTGGCAAGCCGGGGGGGCAAATTAAGCCCTGGAAGGGGATGTGGGTAGGGAGACAGCGGGGGCCAGGGGTGATGGGGTGAAGGTTGGGGGTAGTAGTGGGAGCCGGGGATGGTGAGTCCAGAGGCTGGGAAAACAGAGTCTGCCACCATGCAGCCAAAACCCAGCACCCAAAGCCCAAAGGTTGGAGCCCGCATCCGGAGCCTGCCACCTGCTATCCCAGACCTGAAGCCTGAGCTCCACCACTCCCGGGATGGTGGTGAACTCACACCAGCTCTCTGCTGCTCTGGTGCTTGTGGCTGCAGAGTAGGGCAGGGCTTCCTTGCAGCCCAAGGGGAGGAACCACTGCTTTGCCCCTGACCCCAGTCACTGCCCAAGAGGCTGTGGCCACAAGAAAAGCCCCTGGTGACCACATGCGGCCACAGTGGCCGCATTTGAGAAACGCTGCTTTAGTGTACTGCCATTGCTATTGAAACAAGGGCAGCTCCTGCTCTAGGCTTGTCAGAGCAGTCTGGCAGCAGGGCCGGGGGATTCTACAAAGGGAAGCACCTCTATTTGAAAATCAGTCCTGTTAGCTCCAGAGCTGAAATGCCAGCCCACCTGCATCCCTCTGCTGGGGAGTGAAAGTCGGAATGGCTTCTCAAAAGAAGTGGGAATTATGCCCAGTTGTGACCAAAGTGATCCCTCCCCAAATGAGGATGTGTTGATTCTCCAGCAGATATCAAGCTGATTGATCTGTTCGTTTCAGGAACGGCAGACACTCTGGACAGGGATGGCTCCAGAACCCAGCACGCCAAGTGTGTGCTTGGGGCGGCAAGCCGCAGGGGGTGCTCTGCCGGTCGCTGCGAGGGTGGTAGGCAGGCTGCCTTCGGCGGCTTGCCTGTGGAGGGTCCGTTGGTCCTATGGCTTCAGTGGACCTCCCGCAGGCTGCTGCCAAATCTGTGGGACCGGGGACCTCCCACAGGCAAGCCGCCGAAGGCAGCCTGCCTGCTGTGCTTGGGGCGGCAAAATGCCTAGAGCAGCCCCGACTCTGGAGACAGAATCAATGTGTTTCTCTGTGAGTGTCACACTCCTTCTCAAGGAGATGGCTGGACAGATACCCAACACTGGATCCTAAAGTGATTCCCTTCAGTTCTCTCTCTCTCTCAGTTCCTCCCTTTTTATTTCTCTCTCTCTCCATCCCTCCATTTCAGTCTCTCGCCTTCCCTCCAGGAAATCTCAGTTATTAGTTGTTTATTATTTGCATGCAGTGTTGTTGTTGTAGCTGTGTTGTTTCAGGATACTAGACAAGGTGGGTGAAGTCATATCTTTTACTGGGCCAACATCCGTTAGTGAGAGGGAAAGTGTCTCTCTCTCATCAACAGAAGCTGGTCTAATAAAAGATACGACCTCACCCACCTTCTCTCTCTATTATTTGTTTACAGTAGTGCCCATTAGCTGCTTGCTCACTTGCCCTGCACCATCTCTCCCATCCGTCAGGGCCCCTCTTGCTTGCTCCTCTCTGGGTCCCCTTTGGGGACCTCACTGTTCTTGCTTTTTTTCCTAAAGCAATTCATCTCCTTGTTACCACTGCAATTTCTCTGGGGGCAGTCACAGCAGAAATCCTGGGATGTGTTGGGATAGATCGCTTTGTCCTCAGGCGGAGGTGCCTGGCATCACAAAACCAGAGAGGAACCACATTGCTCTGTTCTTTAGTGTTATCTTTCTCCTTGTTGGCTCTGCTATGATGGGTCCAGCCTCCCTTGGTCCCACAAAACACTTTCTAATCCATTCAAGAATAGCACTTGCTTGGAGCCTTCTTCCCAACATCTGAATTCATCCAGGTTATGTGTAAAGCGCTGGAGGTCCTTGGCTGGAAAGCTGGTAGAAATGCCAAGTTTTATTACTCCCAGACAATTTGGATTTACTCACGGTGGATTCATGGAGATCAGTTGTTGTCCGTGCCCGGTGAAGGGAGGACAAGAAGTAATTGGCTTAAATCAGCAGCGAGGGCAATTTAATTTAGATACTGGGAACCAAAGGTGCTGACTCTGTGGGTGCTCCGGGGCTGGAGCACCCATGGGAAAAAATAGTGGGTGCTCAGCATCCATTGGCAGCCCTGCCAATCAGCTCTTCCCCTCCCCCTCCAGCACCTCCTGCCTGTCGGTGATCAGTTGTTCAGTGGCATGCAGGAGGCACTGTGTGTGTGGGAGGAGTGTGGAGGGACTTGGTTGGGGGAGGGGGTGGAACAGGGTGGGAAGAGTTGGGGGCAGAGTGGGGGTAGGAAGAGGTGGGGCAGGGGTGAACTGCACCTATAATTGGTTGTCAGTGACAATTTTGCTGAAGAGGAAACACTTCTCTTCTCTTGACAGCTACCTAAAGACATTGTTATAACTCCAGCAAACAGGAAGCAATCAGCACCATTTTGGACACTGTCTAAATAATATTAACGAGAATTAACAGTACATGGTGGGATGATGAAACAGTAGGAAAAAAATTCAGGGATTCAGAAGGCATTTAAAAAAGTCACTCAAAATCTAAATGTAGAGGCTACACTGATTTGCACCAGCTACATGTGAGCTATGCACACAGTTTGTACCTTCTCCTGTCTACCAAAATCTTACAAACAGTCAGGCTGCTGGTGTGCTGAGACCACCACCTGTCACATTGACCAAGATTGTATCATTGTTTCCTAGCACACCCCACTATCAGTCTGTATCCATCTGCTGTCTCAGGTCTTATGCTAAGATTGCAAGGTTTTTGGGGCAAAAAATCTTCTATTCTGGGGTTTTTAGCATCTAGGACAGTGGGGCCTTGGGCCAAATAATAACTAAAAATAATAATAACGCTTTAAATCCTGTGCTATGTGAACCGCTTGTAAAAACTGGACAGCATCTTTCCCAGCAGTTAAATAATAATGAAAGGGCTGGTTGGCTTCTTTAGCCGGAAATCTACAACACTAGGAATAATACAGCCTCTTTCTCCTATGCGATGGCAAGATTGCCAGCTCACCGTGACAGTACGCTGCCTCCCATCTGCCCTGACACACCAACCCTGGATGACAAAGCAAAGCCAGGCGACAAGTATGCACGATATCATGCAAATACGATTTGTTTTAAAGATTAAAAATACTTCGCAGGTTGACCAGGACCCTGTTCCTTTATTTGCTTACATGGAGGCTATCTTTATAAGGGGCCTTTTTTGCCAGATGCGGCTGTCGTTTCAGAATTTGCATAAGCTGGATATACAGAGCTATATACAGTGTTAATTCTTGAATGGGTTCCAGGCTAAGATTTACTGCTCAGGATATTTATTGCCCCCTAGTGGTCATGTGTGTCTTTAGAAAAAAATAGCTCTGAAAGAAAAACACAGTATGTCAAAGGCTGCTCATAAATAACAGCATTTAGGCAGGAAATGAAAGAGGGCATAAGCCCTCCCTCACTTATCAGTCCATCATCTCTTCATTATTGAATATGTGGGTTGGATTAGGGCTACCATCTCAAATTCTGCTTTGCTAGGAACACTTCATTTCTATCTACAATATTATTTAATCACATTTGGGCGCAACCTCAACTAATGTCCAAGGCTTCAGAATGAAACTCTGGCTGAACCTTATTACACGAGTGCACGGGACGATCCAGGTGCCACAGGAGCACTCAAAGAAGACAAGGCCATTGGGGAGAAGCTAAATGAATTTGTTGCTTCAGTCTTCGCTGCAGAGCATGGGAGGGAGATTCCCACACCTGAGCCTTCTTTTTTAGGTGACAAATCTGAGTAACTGTCCCATATTGAGGTGACAATAGGGGAGGTTTTGGAACAAATTGATAAACTAAACAGTAAAAAGTTACCAGGACCAGAGGATATTCACCCAAGGGTTCTGAAGAAACTCAAACTGCAGTATGTAACCTATTGCTTAAATCAGCCACTGTGCCAGATAACTGGCAGAGAGCTAATGAAATGCTGATTTTTTAAGAAGGCTCCAGAAGCTATCCTGGCAATTAAAGGCCAATAATCACGCCTGACCAATTTATTAGAATTGTTTTAGGGTGTCAACAAACATGTAGGCAAGGGTGATCCAGTTGATATAGTGCACTTGGACTTTCAGAAAGCCTTCAACAAAGTCCCTCACCAAAGGCTCTTAAGCAAACTAGGCAGTCATGGGATAAGAGGGAAGGTCCTTTCATGGACCAGTAACTGGTTAAAAGATAGGAACCAAAAGGATAGGAATAAGTGGTTAGTTTTCACAGTGGAGAGAATTAAATAGTGGAGACCCCAAGGATCTGTACTGGGACCAGTGCTGTTCAACATATAAATGATCTGGAAAAAGGGGTAAACAGTGAGGTGGCAAAGTTTAGAGACAATACATAATTACTCAGGATAGAAGTCCAAAGCAGACTGTGAAGCATTACAAAGGGATCTCACAAAACTGGGTGCCAGGGCAGGCCCACTGACAGCAATTCCGAGCCCCAGGGCAAAACAGTCAGTGGGCCCCCATGAAAGGTCTGCCTGACTTGTGGGTGGTGCTGTGCCGGTGCTGGCTGGCAACCAGAGAGTTGCCGGTTGCACTGCTGGGCACAATCTTCTGGCACGGCCAGCTCTTACACACGCCTGCCTGGCTGCCTTCACCGCCACTGGCACCACCCAGCGCACACCAAGGAGCCCTGAGGCCCACCTGGGAGATTTAAAAGGGCCCAGGGTTCTTGGCTGCCGCTACCACAGCAGTGGTGGTGGCTGGGGGCCTCTGGGCCCTTTTAAATTGCCCGGGCCCCTGGGCAATTTCCCCCTTTGCCCCTCTGTGGACGGGCCTGTGCCCGGGCAACAAAATGGCAGATGAAATTCAATGTTGATAAATGCAAAGTAATGTACATTGAAAAACATAATCTGAACTATGCATATGAAACAATGAGATCCAAATTAGCTGTTACAACTCAAGAGAGAGATCTTGGAGTCGTTGCGGATAGTTCTCTGAAAACATCCACTCAATGTGCAGCGGCACTCACACAAGTGAACAGAATGTTAGGAGCCATTAGGAAAGGGATAGCTAATAAGCCAGAAAATATCATAATGCCTCCTTTTAAATCCAGGGTACGCCCGTACCCTGAATAGGGTGAGCAGTTTTGATCGCCCCATCTCAAAAAAGATATTTTGGAATAGGAAAAATGTACAGAAAAAAAGGCAACAAAAATGATGAGGGATCTGGATCCACTTCCATATGAGGACAGATTAAAGAGACTGGGGCCGTTCAGCTTAGAAAAGAGACAACTAAGGAAAGATATGATAGAGGGCTATAAAATCGTGATTGGCTTGGAGAAAAGTCCATAAGAAAGTGTTATTTATCCCTTCACATAATACAAGAACTGGGGGTCACTCGGTGAAATTAATAGGCAGCAGTTAAAACAAATGTAAGGAAGTACTTCACACAGTGCATAAGCAACCTGAGGAATGCATTGCCAGGATATGTCATGAAGTTCAAAAGTGTAAGTGGGTTGAAAACAGCATTAGGTAACCTGATGGAGGACAGGGCCATCAATGGCTATTAGCCAAGAGGGTCAGGGATGCAACCCCATGCTCTGGGTGTCCCTAAACCTCTGACTGTTAGAAGCTGGGATTGGATGACAGGATGGATCACTTGATAAATTGCGCTGTTCTGTTCAGTCCCTCTGAAGCATGTGGGACAGACCACCATGAGAAGATGGGATACTGGGCTAGGTTGACCTGATCCACTATCGCCATTTTTATGTTCTTATGTTCATGACTGATCAATAGGGCCCTACCAAATTCACGGCCATGAAAAACACGTCACAGACCATGAAATCTGGTCTTCTCCTCTGAAATCTGTTTTTTTTGGCGTGTTTTTTTACCCTCTATTATGCAGATTTCACAGAGGAGACCAGCATTTCTCAGATTGGGGATCCTGACCTAAAAGGGAGTTGGAAGGGGTCACAAAGTTATTTGAGGGGGATTGTGGTACTGCCACCCTTCCTTCTGCGCTGCCTTCGGAGCTGGGTGGCCAGAGACTGGTGGCTGCTGGCTGGATCCCAGCTCTGAAGGCAGTACCCCGCCAGCAGCAGCGCAGAAGTAAGGGTGGCAATACCATCCCATGCCATCTTTACTTCTGCACCGCTGCTGGTAGCGGCTCTGCCTTCAGAGCTGGGATCCCAGCCAGCAGCCACCGCTCTCCAGCAGCAGCGCAGAAGTAAGAGTAGCAGTACTGCAACCCCACCCTAGAATAACCTCACAAACCCCCTCCCCCACAACTTCTTTTTGGGTCAGGACCCCTACAATTATAACACCGTGAAATTTTAGATTTAAATATCTGAAATCATGAAATTGATGATTTTAAAAATCCCATGACAGTGAAATTGACCAGAATGGACTGTGAATTTGGTTGGGCCCTACAAAGCCAGCCTTTAAACTATCCTTTCAGGAATCCCACAAGGAAACCTCAACGAAGTTCTAACGCAGCAGAGAACATTGTTTTGCCAGTCACTGATCCAGTTTCATCTATGCTGATTGTAGCATATCTAAGATAGGCAGTTTCCTTTTCCAGGGAAAGGTCTATCATAACTGTCACTACAGCAGTTAACTGGCTACTGGTGCATATGCTCAAATGTGTGTCATTGACCCTATACTGCTAAAAGAGATTCTTCTTATGGTCAGGATATTGAAACCAATGCTTTTGGATCACTGGAACAGGAAGTTCTGGCTGAACTCTATCCTTTCTGTTGCTTTCAGTTTCTGAGCGCACATAGCATGCAACACTATGACAAAAATAAAGTTCCTACATAAGCATAAATTTGTTACAGTGCTTAATATGTGTCTAATGCTAACCTATTTAACAATCTGCATTTCATTTTCTACTAATGAGTTTTTTCTCCAGGATACAACTAGCAAGAACTTAACATAGGCAACACCCTTCACTCAACTCATTTCTTAATTCAGAAACTTTAATAATATGGGAAAATCCGCTTTTCTACAGGAAACCTGCTCTGCAAATAGGATCACTCTCATTACCTATACCAAAACTTCAGTATTTATTTTTACACAAGAATCCCCATCTCCTTCTTTCTCAACAACTGCCTAATCACTATCAAAACTCTGCAAACAAGAATCACCCTTTTTATAAGCACCTTTCCCAGCATGCTTGTCTGGTGACCTGGCCCTTTAAATCTGGCCCAGAGAAACAGCTTCAGCCCTATAGTGGCTGTGTAGTGGTGGGTTGCTGGAGCTCTCTTCCAGCTGGTAAGTGCTTTTGCTATGGTTTCCATTGCTTTTGTCCTTGGGGAGTTCATGGACCTTCTAGTCTCCCTAATTTCTGTTCTAGGATTGCAAATGCTTGTAGAGAGGAAGGGTGAGGTTATATGAATTTAAAGGAAAGTAATTAAACTGCTAAGAGCCACATCCTGTCTTTGCTCTACCAATACTGCTTCTGTTGGTGGTATTGGGAGCTGTGCATGGGGCCTCAGGTCAGTATAGGGCATGCAGTCTGAATGAATCATGTCCCCCTTGACTCTGTTTTTTGTTATGTAGATGATGATGTAGAGATCCCAAAGCCCAAAAGTGTATTTATATATTGTGATGGTGCTTCAGAAGTTGCGTAATACAATTGGCCATTTCCATCACTACTGCCAGTAGCTACATCACAGATTAATTTGGCCCAGTATGTCTTACTGACAGAAAAATGGTATAAAACATCAGAAGTGTTTTTATAAATGCCTTGTCTCCCTCTTCTATGTACAGTGGGTGAAATGGACTAATGTAGTATCACTGTTTAGCATTTATATTCTGTTAAAATGTAAAAATCACAGTCAGGATGGGCTCCATTGTGCTAGGTATTGTACAATATCAATCGCCGGCTTCCAAGTGAGTGTTAGTTACTGAATGATTTTAGTGAAGTATTTTGGCCTAAGTCAGCTGGCCACTTACTTCCTGCTTTCTCAGTACAGGTTTCTGGAAACTAAACTTACTCACTGTTCAGTAACTTTTCAAATGCAATTTTTCAAAAAATTCACTCCAGTTTGGTAGAGTGGAGAATTGTAAGTGACAATTTGATCTGAAAATCTCTGATTTTCAAATCAGCATAAGCACAAATTCGGATCTAGGCTGCACCATGCTAAACTTGGAGTCACTCCAGTGAAGTCCATGGTTACAATGGAACTCAACTGAAAATCTGGTCCTCTGAGAACAAGTATGTCTGTAACAGCCAGGACATACTCAGCTCTCCAGTTAGGAGTCTCACACGCTTCTTTTGCAGCATTTACAGGACACCTCCCTCCCGTCTAACTATAATATTCTGCAACAATGGTCCCAAACTGTGCCGCTTCTAATGTTACTACAAAAGCTTGGGGCTCGTACTCTAGAATATTGTAGTATTTTGGTGATGTGCTTTGCTCAAGGGTCAGAATCTTCCAGCTCAGCATGGGGTGTTTGGGACCCCCTAAGTCCTGCAGAAAAGCTTCCCTCTGAGATGGCAGCATTTCGTTTACCCTCTGTGTTTGTTCATTTTAAATGTATCAGCTTCCAAACCATTTCCTCTTTCTAAGAGACATGCTCTAAAACCAGAAGACGAGCAAAACTTGTCGGTGGGTTGTACAGAATTCTAACCACAGTGGGGTGGGGGTAGGGGAGTGTAAGAGGAAAAAGCCCTTTAGTTATATAACAACCTCATGCTGTTATAAATACTGTTTTGTTGAAAGCTGGAGCCAGTTGCTCTGAGGGTGAGAGCCAATGGAAAATACATGCCTCCTGGGATGAGCTAGGATGGCACCTGCAGCATACACGTAAGTCGGACTGGCCATGACGTGAGGGTCGCTTTCAAAGGAGTCTTGGTGCATAAGGTCCCTCTGCAGCAAAAGCCCTTAAGTATGTGCTGAAGTGCCTGGGTGACCAGGGGTAGATTTATGCACGTAGAATTGGGCCCCAAAGAAGTGACGCTACACAAGAGGCAGAGCCGGTGTGTGCAAAACGAGAGTGTGAAAGAGTTTAGTGCTCATGAAAGTGCTCAGCTAAAACCCTAAAGCCTAATGGTGTGGGCAAGCCCTATGCATGCTTCTACACGCACCTGCCAATCCATATCAATTCTGATGCGTAGCAACCATTCCAGTCCTTTCACGGCCTCCACAAGAAATGCATCTCAATCCTCAGCTGTACAACCCCCTGTATTTCAGTCCCGATCGCTGCTGCCTTCCCCAGAGTCCTGCCAATGCACTACAACCCTGAGGAGCAAATCCTGCTACTCCAGCTACTGGCCTTCACTCAACTCTTCCCAAATGCACCTCACTTCTCAGCTGAAGAGATCCATGCTGTTTCAATAGGAGATTTGTCTGTGTTATCTATTTTAGATACATATCTAACCTCTGTTACTGAGCGTGTTATAATGTATTTATCCTCACAGCGCCCCTGTGAGGTAAGGAAGTGTTATTGCCCCCATTTTACAGATGGGGAAACCGAGGCACAGAGTGGCTAAGTGACTTGCTCAAGGAGTGGTTGGCAAAGCCAGGAAGTGAAACTGAGTCTCTATGTCCCACACTAAGAATCTCCGTAAGAGATGAATCAAAGCTGCAGAATTTAGCCCTTGATTGCTCTTAAACCTAGATTGGCTGTTACTGGGGGACAGGTAGAAACTCCTTCAAACAATCAATGTTATTTTTGGTTGAACCAAGTCTTGTAGAAAGTTCTGCCTTGGGAATTTTTTCTGTCTGTGATTGAGCCACTCAAGAGTGCTGCCGTCTCATTATCTTGCAAAATGCCCTTACTTGGGTGTGAGCTTGCATTCAGGCAAGTTTGTTTCCATCTATAGGACAGAAGGCATCAGCCTGGACAAAAATCTCTTTGCACTTTGCAGCGTGTTTATATTTAACAATGTTTGCAACGAATGAGCATTTCAACAGAGTGATTTTGGTGCATATTGTGTTGGACTGATCTGGAATTCAGAAAATGCAGTTCCAATGGGAGATCTTTGAATGTGAAAACTCCCTTGTATACTTTGAATCATATTTCCTTGTTCATGGCTACCTGCAAGTGACAAAACACCCACTGCTGCTGTATGTTTAGATGACATTTTGATGGTATCTTATTATCTGAAACTAGATATGTGATAAACATCAGAACCCTATTATTGCTGCTTCTGGGTGTGTCATTCTGTTGTATGTAAATACATATTTTGTTTTTAACTAACATGTGCACAGTGATAGCTCAGTGGCTTGAGCATTGGCCTGCTAAACCCAGGGTTGAGTTCAATCCTTGAGGGAGCCATTTAGGGGTCTGGGACAAAAATCTGTCTGGGGATTGGTCCTGCTTTGAGCAGGGGGTTGGACTAGATGACCTCCTGAGGTCCCTTCCAACCCTGATATTCTATGATTCTATGACCCAGCACTTTACGTTCCACAACCCACTACTGGGTCGTGACCCACAGTTTGAAAACCACTGGATTAGCAGGAGTGTTGTAAGCAAGACACAAGAAGTAATTCTTCTGCTGTACTCCACACTGATTAGGCCTCAGCTGGAGTATTGTGTCCAGTTCTGAGCACTGCATTTCAGGAAAGATGGGGACAAATTGGAGAAAGTCCAGAGAAGAGCAACAAAAATGATAAAAGGTCTAGAAAATATGAATTATGAGGAAGATTGAAAAAATTGGTTTTGTTTAGTTGGGAAAAGAGAAGGCTGAGAGGGGACATAACAGTTTTCAAATACATAAAATGTTGTTACAAGGAGGAGGGAGAAATGTTGTTCTTCTTAACCTCTGAGGTTAGGGCAAGAAGCAATGGGCTTAAATTGCAGCAAGAGAGGATTAAGTTGGACATTAGGAAAAACTTCCTACCTATCACGGTGGTTAAGCACTGGAATAAATTATCTAGGGAGGTTGTGGAATCACCATCATTGGGGATTTTTAAGAGCAGGTTAGACAAACACCTGTCAGGGATGGTCTAGATAATACTTAGTTCTGCCATGAGTGCAGGGGACTGGCCTAACTGACCTCTCTAGGTTTCTTCCAGTCCTATGATTCTATGATATTTCTATGATAATATCCTAGGGGCATTGAATTCAGTGGCACAATTCTATTGATCTCAGTCAGACCATGACTCGGTCCTAACTTAACAATTGCTATACGTTTTGCCAACTTGTATAGTTAATTTCAATATCTTGTCATTTTATGGGGACTTTGAAAAGGACACAAATGAACCCAAACCAGATAGGTGGCAAAATAACAAAATAAAAAAACCCTTCAAGTCTAAAGAGTAATCAGAAACTCTGCCTTTTCCCGTAAATCAGAAGTGACGCTGTTTTCAAAATCTTCTAACCTTTTGAGACTTCCTTAAACATTGAGTTTAAGCTTTCACAGCACTCAATTTTTTCCTTTGGGGGAATATAAATAATGCACCCACTTGGGTAAAAAGCCTCCTTTTTTGTAGACATTTTACAAAATATCTGAAAATACAGTATTTGCATGAAAAAGTACAATATAAATTAAGAAAAGATGCAATCTAGAGTAGTGATCTGTTTAGAAAAGGCTTTTTTGGGACACACCCCATTCCAACTCTTTATACCATATCCCTCAGGTTACTTACATATATAACAGTGGAGAGGCAGACTATATATAGTGTGATACATCATGGCCAGAGGGCAGCATAAGAGTGTTAGCAGGGGGCCTTATTCCCTGCCAAGGGAGGAAGGTTTGCTTTAGATTAACTAGAACAGCTGTGGCCAATTAGAGCACCTGACTCCACGTATGGGATACATAAACCTCTGCTTCAGCTCTAGTACAGGGGGTGGTAATTTGAAGAGAAAAGGTTTTGACTTGTCTGGAGCAGAGTGTCAGACTTTGCACAAGAGAAGAGTTTGTCCAGTTAGAGAGAATAGAGGTTTGGATGAGTGCTGCACGGTGAGAGTTGGTAATTGACTCAACACAGAAACCCTCAGTAAGCGCACTCTGGGAGGAGGAGGCATGGTTATACACTGAAGAGAGTGCGAGAGCCTTTCATATCTGCGCATAGAGTCTGACGTGGTATTGAGAGGGAAGTAACTCTCACGAGGGAGAAACCGCATAGTCCATGGATATCCATCTTATCGCACGACCGTCAAAGGGCCAACACGTGGGTTGACCTGGAGTAGAGGGTAGGGCACCAGGTCCCTTCCTCCTCTCCACTCCCCTCCCCACCAGCGTACACTTAGGAAATGATTAGTTAAGCACACTGGGTTCCAGAGGCAAGCAATATGCGTCCCTCCGCACCTACCCCAAGAGAGAGAGAACAGCGTGAGACCCAGAGAACAATAACCTTCACAGCATTTGCCACAATATTTATTACTTATAATTCTTATTGTTTAACAGCCAATTATTCTAATGCTTTAAATAAGCCACAGGCATACTTTCAGATTGTATTGAAAATTACTCTGCCTTGTCAGCATCTGGACTAGCTTTAACTGGGCCAATTTGAAGTCATGTGGTCTAGGTGTTTAACAAAGGTGTCATCTCTCAGTAGTATATTAAGAGAAGCAAATAAAAGGAAGACCTTATTAATCCCTCTTGAGTGTCCTGCTAATTCTGACTACTGTATCCGATTGATCATATTGTAACATATTAGTAATCGGCCATACTGGGTCAGACCATAAGGCCATCCAGTACCCATAGTTATTCCGTCCTCTCTTCGACAGTTTGGCTCCAGTGGAAAGGCTGTCCTCGCAGATGTGGAATGATACAGTAACAGGTAATATCATGTGATTCCTATTCTCCCTGTCGCCCATTTCCATGCTTCTAAGGCAATCAAGAAAGGCTAGGGGAACGACCGATCCGTCCTGCCCATTTTTGACCTGGGCATAGGCTATTTGGGAGGACCCTGTACTCCATTTTATTTAGCGTATGTTTCTTTTGGTTGTGAGAGGCTCCTGTTTTTATATGGGTCTTTGGCCTGTTCACAACAGTCGCTGCTGGCAGGAGGAGGCGTGTTTTCTGATTATATATAAGTACGTTTTGGTTCTTAACACGATGCGATGGTATATTCCAGTGGAGGGGATCGACAGGAACTTCTCGGACTTTATTGTTTGCCGTGAAATAAGGTGGTGACTTTAAGGTTCTTAAACTAAGTGTTAAGTTTTTTTTTTCGAGAGTGCCCCAATTGCCCTCGAGTAATTGAAATGTAATCGTGTAGAGATTTGGAGGTG